>NC_133751.1:187861539-188187927 GCF_036562045.2 Rhinolophus sinicus | reverse complement strand
GGTGGAAGAAAATAAAAAGAACAACAAAAATCACCCATAACTCCTTCAACCAGAGATAAGAAGATCTAGTATTTTTCTATTTATCTTTGTTGTCTTAAATCTACATTGATTTTTAACTTCAAGATCATAATATATATAAACAATTTTAGTTTGATTGTTCATTTTACATATTATTAGTCTGAACATTTCTCCTTGTTACGTAATATTCTTCAAACATGTTTTTGAAGATCGGGCTGTATGAAGTAACATTATAGTGATATTTCATATTCCTAATATTGGTAAGTAAAATTGTCAGTTTTCTTCATTTTAAAATAACACTGTAACCATCATAAACAACAATAAAATAAAAGGACTAGCTGGAAAAATTAATTGAAACATTTGACAAATGGTTCATATTCTTAATGGATTAAATACTCTGTAAAATCAATAAGAAAAATAGATACCCTGACAGAGAAGTGAGCAAAGTATGATTATGCTGTTCATAAAAAAAAAATAGAAAATTTCATAAACATTAATATTTAATCACATGTATCCAAATGGAGGCAACACTTTGCCATATTCTTTGGATATAAGATTGGCTGAATTAAAAAGACTTACTATATTGACAGGATATAGGAAAGAAGGCAGTCTCCTAACTGCTGATGTGAGTGCAACCTAGTAAAATCCAATCCATTTGGAACACAATGTAGCGATCTAGTTTTTAAAAATTTCTTAAGCCATTTTGGTTTTTAGAGCTTTATTCCAGGAAAATATTCTGATATCTGTAATAAAAAAGGGAGGAGGGGAGGGCAGTTATGTTTTGTTTTGTTTTTAAATAATAGGATAAAATTTTATAAAGTTTTTTTTTCTAAATTATGGGATTGACTGGTTAAATAAGCAATACTATACCAATATGAATAAATAATATTCCATTATTAAAATAGAATAATATACAGTTATTTTTCAATTGAAAACAGTTTAAAAAACAACACCATTTTATTTTTTATTTTTATGTATCACCCATTTTATAACACATTCTTACTTGGTTAAAATTTGGAAGGAGGTTATTATGATAAGAACTTAAAAAAAATTCTTAACTTTTTCTTTCTCTGTGGACTGAGGAATATAAGTCACAAATTAAGGATGTTTTAGAAACTTATTTCAAGAAGTCATTTTCTAAAAAAACGAAAAACACTCATGTCATTAAGTGAAAAATAAAACACATATTGGACTCCTTGGTCTGGTCCTGTTATGGCTTAAGTAGATATTGTGAACCAGTTCTATCTAAATAGCTGCCACATTTAAAGAATTAAACCCACCTTTTCTTGGAGCTCTCTGTAATCCCTGAATCTGCTATAGGGGTGATGATATCTAACAATTAGGAAGTCTTACTATGTATGAGGCATGAATCCTATTTCAAGAATTTTGCGTATATTAACTTAAATCTCACAGTAGCACCATAGTAGACATATCTTGATTATCCCCATTTTTCAGAGGAAGAAACTAAGCCAGATGGGGTATTGGTGTCTTGCTTCAGTCACAGTGAGTGAGTGGCTGAGCTTGTTTTTGAATCCAGGCAGTCTAGATATAAAGTCGCTAAACTGTACTGTTTCTTAAGTTTAAGTAACTCTAGACGATTATCTCTGGATTCATTCTGAATTTTAGATTTGGATGGGCATCTAATAGTCTCCAGCCAAACAACAATTTGTCTCAGATCTTTTAGGACACCTCTGGAGTTCATTACAGCATTTTTAAGGAATATTTTACTAAACTATTCCATTTTTTCCAGTAAAATTACTCTAGACAAGTAATTTCCCAACTCTTTATCTGTGAGCATGTTTTTAAATAGTAGAATTTTTGGCAGCCTATTTTAAAGGCATTAAAAGACCCCAAACCACAAGACAGCCATAATTAACACACAATTACCACTAGTATATAAGACTGTCTCATAGCATGTATGAAAGTTTCGATGGTCATTCACTGAGTTGACCTTCACACTGCGGAAAAGAGTCTGTATAACTGCCTACTATTTTTCTTTGACTCTCACAAACACCTCCAAGTCAAAGATACTCACAAGTACCAGTAAAGAGTAAATGTATGACCTTCATGACCTTTCTATTGTACAAGCTTAAGGTTTTTTTGGTAGGGGGTGGTTGGGTAGATAGTGATGATGGTAGTTAGGAACTTAGGTGAACAGAATGAATTTATCATCATGATTCATTATCAGTATTGGTCCTTTGCATATCTCACCTCTATTTTTTTTGGTTTTGTTTATTTTGTAATATAATTAATACCTGTAAATCTACAGTCAATCCTAAAACATCGTTATAACTTGTGTAAATCTGTTTCTCTCTCTTATTTCCCCTGCCTTTTTCCCCTGTCCTCCATGAGAAGTAACCACAGCTTTGAAGTTTTTTCCATACTCTGTGATAAAAGCAGTGCAAGAATTTTGCCTTGACTGTTTATTAGATTACATATCAATTAATGAGAAGTCTGAGGAATCCTATTCTATACTGCATTAGATAATTCAAGAAACTACATATAACAGATATTACCATTTTAGTATGTATACTCAGTTGCAACAAAAGTAACTTTTACATACTTAAAATTTGGCAGCACACCTGAAGGGTTTGTGATCTACCAATGTACCCATATTACACAAATTGATAGTCACGCTTGGGTTTGGAAGTTGACATCTAAGTCCACCTGAACTTAACTTAAATTTGACTCAGTCCCTCTTCTACTGGACAGTGTATCCCAAAGCCAAAATATGACCACTAGGAGAATATTAATTATGGGACTAAACTATGAGTCCAAATGCAGTTTCATTTTCTAAAGCTGATTTGTACAGTTTTTGAATAGAGTTTTCTGTATGTCTTGATTCATGCTACTACATTTGCTCAAGTACAATGATTCTTTATTTTTATTAATTTTCCAGTGCTTGAATGAGACATGGAATAGGGTAAACATAGAGAGAATTATGCAAATACATGAAATAAACAATTGGAAGTACATAGAAGTATTTAATATAATAAGAGCAGACGTAGTAAATGTCTTCTTTAAACTCTAACTTCAAATGAATATTAATGGTCTATAAATTAAATCTAAGTTTCTAAAATTCACATTTTAATAATCACTGTAAATATATAATATTAATAGGAAGCTATAAATGGGCAAGATGGTGGTCTAGTGTTATTAATACATCTGAGGTCTCATTGCCTTGGATTTTCATGATGAGCAAATGGTTAGTAAATTATTCCGAGGAAGGAGAATAATAATGTTTGAATGAGAGTGAATTTAAAACATAACCCAAATGAATTTTCTCATTGTAAATTAGATATGTTAGATGTCATATTTAGAACATGCAGTCGATTTTCTTTTTATTTCACATCATCAAATTTTGGAAAACTTTGTTATCGCCATAATTGAGGCTAGGGTTTATTTCTTTAGGAAAGTCTTTTGAGGTTGCAATTGTAAATGGGCCTATTTTAGTTAGAGCAAGTTAACTGCTGTAATAAATAAGCCTTAAAAATGTATAAGGGCTGAAATACAATAGAAACAATATTTTAATCATCCTATAGTTCAAGGCAGGTCCAGTTGGGTGGTGTAGGGCTGAAGACATTTACTACGTCTGCCCTTATTATCAGCCCTACACTATGTACAGGTAGATTCTCCACCACATAGTCATTCAACAATTTCTGCTAATAGAAGTTCTGCTATGTTTAACATTTGACTTTCAGAGTTGCCTTACATGTCAACATCAAGTTGACAGAGGGAAAAAGCATACAAAAATCTTTGATGGGAGGCATTGTTGCACCTGGCCAAGAGGTGGAATCTATCATTTCATTGGCAAGTACTCAGTTACATGTAAATACATGACTTCAGGGGAGGCTAGGGAATATACTATATCTGGATGGGCAAGATGAACTACTCTTGACAAATGGCCAACAGAATCTGCCACAGCAATATATTAAGGAGACTCCAAAACAGAGACTTTTCTTTGGGGTCAAGCAGATCTAAGGTAAAATCTTGTGGTTTTTACCTACTAGCTGAGTGACCCAGAGAAAAGGACTTACCTTCTCTTTGTCATAATATGTACATTGACAAAATAAGAATGTCCACAGATCAACCTTTACAAAGTTTATTGTGTGAATTGAATGAAATAGTGCATTTAGTGTGTCTAGTACAGTGCCTGGCTAACAGTGTGCAGTCCAAAATGGTAGCTTTGTTATAGATGTACATAATACATTAACCTTGCCACCTACCTGCCCGCAAAACAATATCTCCCTTGTTATGTCGTTTTCATTGATTCAAGTAGAATTTCTTTTATTGATTAAAGCATGGTGTCTAGAAAGTTCCTTTGAACAAATGAATGCAGGATAGTTGATAATACCTGTTGAAAAGGGCATTAAAATTTTGGCTTGAAGATGAGAACTTTGTAAAAACAGAAGCCATGAGAAAATGAGACCCAAGGATGCTTCAGTCTGTAGGTGAGCAAAGTCTGCCACAGGGATTGTGAAATACTATGAGCAGGTCCAAGAAGGTTCTGCTTTGGACAGAGTGCAGAGACATATTTAACAGTGGAAAAGGAGAAACCAAATTATTTCAGCATGTCAGTTTTGCCCAGGGCATCCCCTGGTGGCTGTTAGAGCTTCATTGGCTCTCTTAATGCTTTCTTTGCCAGTCCTGGCAGACCTGGAAATCCTGGAAATACGAGGTGAGGGTGATTGTGTGAGGAACAAGAGTGCCACAAAATGACAAAGATAAGGGAACAACTATCTAATAAAACACCAATGTCATCCTAAATCAATCTGCACTATTTGCTATAAGCTGAAAAATGGGTAGAGATACACTTATGAATATTGACAAAAATAAATATATTTTTTCACTTCATAACAATGATACCAAAATAGAAAACAAGGCTATTTAAGATGGGGATAATTAAAAGTACCGATAGGCAGTAATAAAATTCACTAAAGGCTTTCGTGATATTGCACAAAGAGAGTGGAAAAATTGTTTACCTCCATTAGTTTCTTGGGAAACAGCATTTTGGAAACACTGAAGTTAGTGACAGAGGTGAAGAATGAAACACGCATTGAAACCACAGTATATGTTTGCATGTTACTACTTGCCAAGAGAGTTATCTCCGTTGGTTGTGTATTGCCAACATACTTAGTCTGGAATGATAAGCATGGAGCCCATTAGTAGTCTGCTGTTGTTTTTATAACCTAGTCTACTCTTGAGCGCCTGAAGTATTTAGTAAAAGACTGGTGATCTTACAGGGTTCTCAGTGGAACTTAGTAAATAGCAAATTGTACAAAGAATCTAGGGTCTGTTCGAGAACCTAGACAGAAGAAAGGCCCCATCATACATTTTGAAGATTCCTTCTATTAGGTTTTGCTTTTATAAAAAAAATAAAATAAAAAGTGAAAAGTAAAACTTGATTAAGTCACCAAATGTTAAATTCTCCCAAAACTGTGATGTAAGGCTACCGATAAATTAAGATGATTATTTGTTTTGGACCAAATATAAAGAATTTATGAAGGCAAACTTCTCGTAGCATTTCCACTGGCTGTGCACAACATCCATTGATGAGCTGTCAATCTTCACCTACAGCCACTTTAGTTGGAACATTAGCGAGTGACACCCAGACTTCCCAGTGGACTTAGAAGCAGCGTTGTTAAGCAAAAGGCAAGGAGTTGGACTAAACAGTCACTAAATCAAGCTAATGTGTTGTGAAACATAACACTCTGACTCTTTATGAAATTTCTGTAAATGAAGGATATCTTTTAGAAGTAGTCAGAACTCTTCCTGGGCAGAATGAATAGAGGGTGAGGATAAAAAGCCGCAACAATTTTTCATCGTGTCCTAGGCATGAAACCACAATTCTTCAATACTACTAATTGTGTGTATCTTTGATTTCAGCTTGTTGTGGCTTCTGGGACCTTTAAGACTATGCTTTATACTAGCTAAAATCGCAGGAGAGGCTAGGGTTTATTTATTATCGGTTTTCTATCTATTATAGGAATATGTTACCTTCTTCCATATACCAAGCCAAGGAGATAGAACTATACACATTTATAGATACATACAGTATGTACCTTCTGTGATTTTTCTAAACCTCATGGATTCGTTTTTTAGTGAGAAAAGGAAGTAAGGTCATTTCAGGAAAAAAGAAAACAGAAAAATAGAATTTTCTGTAAACTTAAGGTTTCAAAAAATGAGAAAATTAATTTTCTTTGGATGAAAATCTTCATCATAAATCATTGTATAGTGATCATTTTGCTATTTAATTCTTACATTCTCACCAAAGTGGCGGGGGGGGAATCCTTTCTCAAGTCATACTCCTATTTAGGAACATAATTGGACCTTCCTTACATATTCCTGGTACAAGTATTAATTTATAAACCGAAAGCATTATGTAAATAAATGTGCACTTATACATGTAAGTATATTAGTATCAGGCAATTGTTATAAATATCCAAAAAATTGTATGATTATATATTTTTATTTATTTATTTATATTTTCAGGATACCGTTTAATTCTCTTAAGTCTGCACATTTTTGTCTTATATTTAACAGAAAGAATTAAAATGCCTTTATAATGAGGTGATATTTCCCATTGTAAGAGTTGTTTTATGCAGAAGTAAGAATTCCACTGTTGTAAATTTTAGAAATTCAGACCTCATTTTGGAACGGAGTTAAGCTACTGCCTGATTCTATGATAACTAAATGCAGAAATCCCCTCACAACCAAACAGGTGGCCATCTGAGCTCTATTTGAACACTTTTGGTAATTAAACTTATTTCTTTATGCTGCAGCCCATTCTCAGCTCCAATGATGAGAAAACTCGTACCTAATTTGAGCTACAAGCCCGATTTTGGAACTTTCACTCATTGTTCTGGGTAACCTCCTAAGTTACAATTTTCTTTCTCTTAGCAAACCTTTATAAATATACGAAGGCAACAACAGATTGTCATTCTCTATAAATCTCTCCTCTGGTTAATTATTCATAGTTCCTTTCTATGTGTTTCTTTTTTTTTCTTTTTAAATACAGCTCAATATGGTGACTAATGTCCTTGCGTAACCTTGTTTGCAATTTCATTTTGTGTCATCATTTAGTTGAGGTTTGTATTAAAATTTATTTGAACCCAATATTCTACAGTTGCTGTTTAGACTGAACAACTGATCTACGTGTTTCCCCGAAAATAACACCTAACCGGAAAATAAGCCCTAGCATGATTTTTCAGGATGACATCCCCTGAACATAATAAGCCCTAATGCATCTTTTGGAGCAAAACTTAATATAAGACCCGGTCTTATTTTCGGGGAAACAACGTAGTTATAGGACATAAGTTTGTAACATTCTAAAAATCAGTGCAGTGATTCCTATTAAAATTATATACAGTTATGAATTACATCATACTGAGCAATAGATCATGGAGAAGTCTAGTCTAATGAATGAATTCAACATTTTTTTACTTGACTACTCCTTAGACTTTCTCAATTTCAATTCTACTGATTCTCCTATTTATGTCCCTGTAGCTAACCCAAATGAGGTTATTACTGTCTGCCTACATCTAAACAGCTCCCATTGGGCCTTACAAAATATGCATTTGTTTCCCAGTGTTTCCTTTCTCCCTTTTTGAAGTACCATGTCACTGAACAAACTGGTCCCAAAACCATTGAAAGAGAAAGTGCAAGTTAACCCAAAGAAAACATAACCACTTCCTTATTCTAGGATTTTTACCTTCAGGGCTTTTTGCACTAGCTGATAAGTTACCTATATGTCTCCCCTTTTTCATCTTTTCTTGTTAACTCCTATTCATCAGCCAAATCCCATCAATTCAAAACTCACCTCTTTGGTCAAGTCTTTCCAGGTATACAAAAAGAATTCCTTGCCCTCTTTTTGCTATTTTCCTGAGACTTTTTCCTTTTCTTCACAGATTCATTTTATGTAATGGGAATAAATTATTTTCAAGTTTCTGATCATATCATTGAGGTATGATCTAACCATTTAAATGGCTGAGCTGTTTGTGAAGGAACTAGACCCTGGTCTGAGGGTCTTGTGCGTTAGCACAGACAGGGCTGCCTCTCCTCTTTTACTGTTGCTGCATATTTTATAGACACTCTTAAAAGCCTTGTTTTTATATTCTTATGTTTATGTGCTATTAGTGACCAATAAAATGTGCCAATAAAAACTGTAAAGATAGTACATGTTTCAAGTTTCATTCAATCATTATAAATAACTAAAAAATTCATATCATGTAACTATATGATACTTTTTATTTAAAACACATTTTGCTTATTTTATTTATTTTGTTGATATTGAGGAGTCTTTTTTCATGAAGTAGAATAATCATATATAAATACTTTGTATTTATATGCCATATACAAATTTTTATCGTATCCTGTATAATACGATATATGAAGAACCTATTTTGAGATGCACTGCTCTAAGAGAGACATTTATGAATCCATGATTTTGTACATAATGCCGTTGACATATGAGGTCTGACAATTAAGTTTGCGAACTTCGTTGCAACAATGTTGCTATCCTTTTTTGATATCAGAGGGATCATTCATTATGAATTTGTACCAACTGGACAAGCAGTTAACTGAGTTTAGTATTTGGAAGTGCTGAAAAGTCTGCATGAAAAAGTTAGATGACCTGAACTTTTCACAAACAATTCATGGCTCTTGCATCACGACAATGCACCAGCTCACACGGCACTGTCTGTGAGGGAGTTTTTAGCCAGTAAACAAATAACTGTATTGGAACACTCTCCCTACTCACCTGATCTGGCCCCCAATGACTTCTTTCTTTACCCAAAGATAAAGGAAATATTGAAAGGAAGACATTTTGATGACATTCAGTACATCAAGGGTAATTCGACTATAGCTCTGATGGCCATTCCAGAAAAAGAGTTCCAAAATTGCTTTGAAGGGTGGACTAGGCGCTGGCGTTGGTGCATAGCTTCCCAAGTGGAGTACTTCAAAGATGTTGGTAGTGATATTCAGCAATGAGGTTTGCAGCACTTTTTCTAGGATGAGTTCGCAAACTTAATTGTCAGACCTCATGTATATTATGGCATAAAATGCAGAAGATATAAATATTTTATTTTAGGGGTTAAAATGCAATTGGGGAACTGGTGAGGTTTTTATTCTTCACCGAGAGAGTGCAAACTAAAATTCTTTTAATTAGAATTTACTCATTCAACAAACGTTTATTAAGCATCAGCTATGAATCAGGTGTCTTACTAGGCCCTGCCGATGGAAAGGTGACCAAAATAGACCTTGCCTTCAAAGACACAGTTTGCCATTGATATAGTTTATGATTCTGTCAATCATCTCATCAATCTGTACATTTCATACAATTTATTATTGATCCAACTGTTGAACATTAAGTTCAGTTGAACTTACAAATATGAAGCCTAAAAGAAAGAATTTTATTGGTGACTTTTGTACATTTGTTTTTATACTGATGAAGCATAAGACTTTGAAGAGTTTGAAGTCATCTGTGTCATAATAATAGCAATATTAGCTCCTTTTGATCATGGCTGATGGCCATTCATGAAGGTATGAAGATAGCAAGAAAAGAGAACTGAGGAGGTTATGTTATTCTAGTTTTAGTATTTTAATAATCTCTGCAGAGATCTAAATGTGTTTTTGAAAGGAATTGAATGTTTTTTTATGTTACAAAATTATGGAAATAACTATTTACATTGAACTGATTCTACATAGAATATTAAGTAGCAGTTGTATTAAGTATAACTTAAGAACTTTGGGCCAATAAAGCAATATCTTGAGCTTGAGACTCCTTTGTATTCAAAAGTATTAAGTTTAAAGACAAAGGGGGAAAAGAAGGGAGACATGTGGAAAATATTTAGTACCAGTAAAGAAATAAAATGTGATGTCTTTTGAGCAGTGTCCTAGAAAAATTGTTCATAAATCCATTTGAAGAAAAATGCATATGTATTAGATATTATAATCTTCTATTTCGGTGAATTGCATTTTGTAATCTTTCATTACATATCGAAGGACATAGCATAGCTTTCCTTGCTAGCATTTAGGTCAGCAATGGTATTTGAGCAATATAAATGAAGCAAAAGAAAAATAGATGTTCTGGACATATCACTTTAGCAGAGTTGTTAGTTTTTAAATACTTTATATATTGATTTTTCTTTTCTTTTGGGGTACAGATTGCCCCAGAGACAACAGGTGGGAAATTCTTTTATTTTGAAAACAACAACAACAAAAACAAAATTAAATGAAGCTTAATATTTAGAATGCTTCTTAACCTACTTAAATGAATTTATACAATCATGCATATAATATTTCAACACTTGAAATATTAATAAATGAGATCTCTGCCCTGAAGAGCTACAATGTGTGAATCCTTAACTCAATGACAGTGAAAATTCATTTTGCAGTACGACTACATTTTAAATCTGTTTTAAATGAAAATTCCTGAGTTCTTATATTATAACTTACAGATGGATTAGTAATTTAAGATTCTGCATTAACAGCTTTCCCTCATTTAAAGTAACAAATTTCTCTTTCTAGCCTCTTCGACTTGGTCATTCCATTACTAAGGAGGAAAATCACTTAATCTCTCTGGGCCTCTCTCTATTCTCTTTGGCGAATTGAGCTATTTGTTTTACTCTAGAGATAGGTAGCATAGTAGAGTCAAGAGCATGGTTTTTAGAGTAAGACAGATATAGGTTTGACTCATGGCTTTGCACGTAAGTCATTGGACCATTTTAATTATGTTTTCTAAAATTTAGTTTTCTTGTCTATAAACTTTTTTATTGTATGTTTTTAGAGGTTAGCAATTGACACAAAGCTGTGAATGGGATTTACAGTTATACATACACACAAATGTAAAAGTTGGTACAATGCCTAGAACATAATGTATGTCCAATAAATGGTTACTAACGTATTTTTTACTGTGCACTAGAATATAAGCTCCATGGAGACTTGTGTATTTTGTTCACTGCTATATCCCCAGTATAACCCCAGGAGAATGGCAGATACAAAGTGTTCCACATATATTTGCTAAAAGATTGAATAAATGGGTGAGTGAATTATTTTACCCCCTAGGGGGATTAATGACCAGAGAACTGAATTTTTGAGAATTTCTTATGATTACTGTTTGTACAGCGAGGGGGTAAGAAAAATATTAGATGTAGTCTTGCTTTTGAAATAGCATCTTTAGGCTTTACAAGTGTATAACTTGAACTTGAAGTAAAATCGACAATGTGGAACACTGATACCCATTTGTGACACAACATATCTGAATAATGATGTATTTTCAATGCATATGTTTATTTTCTTAATCACACTCTGTGCCTCATCTTTTATCTTATTGGATAATAATTCGATCACTACATCACATTTACCAAAATGTAAGAAAGATTGCTTATATAATGCTAGATTATCAGACTTAGGCCCTAGCTTGTGACACTCCCACCAGAAACTCTGAGACTTCATCCCAGGGTGGTTCTGACCAACCTGCCTGACCGAAGACCCACAAACTTTCTGACTAGTTTTACAGATTCCTGTAAAAGCTACTTATTATCTTATAGAGCAGGTAAACATTGCAGCTTAGAAATTAAATAATATTTAGAAATATCTTGCCCAGTTATTAGATTGGTCCATTTTCAGTTCTGATTCTTTGTTATCAGAGAAATCTGGTAGCTGTTTCAACTTTTGAATTAAAAAAAAATACTTCTTCCATCAATACATAGCTGTCAAAAAAAAAAAAAAAGTTAAGGTTCTCAAGACTGGTCCCAATAACATGGTAAAGCTTCATAATCCCAAATACAGTGTGTGGATAAATGTCCACAATTCTTTGTAATAGTCAATCATCAGTGTATGAATTTTATTCATCTATAAATAGCAGGAGTATATTTATTCCATAGATTTATTTATATAACAATATTTGATTTCCCATTTTTACATAGTAGATACTGTAATGGATTTTGGGTAGGGAAACCAGAAACTCTAATTTGCCCAGAACTCTCCAAATTTATACCTGTTGCGCTGACATAATTATTAATAACACAACCTTTGACACAAAAGTAAACCTAATTGGACGTTAAATTATATAGTCAGTTTGGGTAAGAGATGAAGGTTTAATTAAGATACAAAATGTAACGTACTGATAAATAACTATGAAAGTCATGATAAAAAGAAATGTGTCATAAATGAGGTACATTTTTGTAGAAGTGCTGCACACTACCAACTTATTTATACTTTGTGTATACAAAATACAAATATAAAATGTTAGAGCAGAAAGGTACCCTAACAGTTATCTAATGCGATACTTTATTTTATAGATGAAAAAATCCCATTTAAAAAAATGGTTCATTTACTCTAGACTTTTACTCATTCTTTAAATTAATATATCAAAACACCGATTTCAATGTCACCAATTCCAAAATACAAATTAAATATCCTTGCCTCCGTTTAAGTGATACCACATTTAATGTGCTACTTTTCTGACTTTCTTCCTTGAGAAATTGTATCATAATTCTTCTGGCTGTAGGCCCAGACTGTTTGAATGATAGGTGGCTTTATCCATTGCAGTCTTCTTTTGACTTTGCTCTGGAGGGAAGTAGTCATGACTTCTAATCTTCGTTTTTCCCTCTGAGTTCTGGCTCCTACAAATTCCTCTCTACCCAGTTCTGAATATCTCATCAAGGAGAGTTCCAAGATGAATGGAATGATCCTGGAGTCATTTAAACTGAATGTGTTTGCTTATTTCAACATGCTCACATCTAGCAACCACTTCTTAATTTTCAAATCAATTATTTAAAAAGACCTGCTTCTTCCTATTCTGACCACTTCAAGCAAAATGCTATATAAAGACTTTTCTGACATCCACTTTCTCCGTTTCACAGTGCAACAGCCAATTTGCAGTTCTGAGTTACAGCTACCAACTGAATTAGAAAATCATTCACCTCTTCCCTACTTCACTAAATCCTCTGTATCTTTTTATAAAACTGTAGTTAGTACCATCAGATTAGTCATGTACTTATTAATTAACCATCTAAGAACTTCAACCCCTTTAATATATCAAGATGCCTGGATAGCACCATTATATTTTCTCTAAAGGCATTTACAAGAAGGTATTTGCTTGTAATGTGTTGGAATGCTTGGTAACAATCTGATAGCGATGTCACTTCTAGCTGGTGAGGCTGAAGGGATAAGAAAGCCTGGCTTGAGCTTGGTTTGTATACACACTTGGTTAATTATACAGTGCTCTGCAATAGTATGTATGCAACCAGCGTTCGCTGGTAAGCATCCTTCTTGCTGACTTGTTCACAGTAACCCAAATCAGCACTCTTGAAAAATCAAAGCATATGCATAAACATATAACATTTAATTCTCTTACAGGAATTTTAGAATAAAGTGCATTCAAAATGTTAAAGATTCAGATTTTCCAACTGAAAGGAGGCAGATTTATCAAATTAAAACTTCAGCTGAGATAGGAAACACTAAAGCCCTAGTTAATGCATTTCTGTTTTCCAAGCCATTTAGAAGATCCCATCAGTTTACTTTTTCCTGTATTAATTACTTTACTTAGCTTTGTAATTTTGTCTTATTCCTTTTGTTTTGCAAATTTGGCAATGTTATTGTATTGAAATGCAAAGATGAAAAATCAATGGATATGTATATGGCTTGTACTTTATGAAACTTCTGTAAATGGAGGATATCTTTCAGAAGTAGTCAGAGCTCATCCTAGGCAGACTGAATAGAGGATAGAAAAGCATAAAAAGTTTCATTATTTCATCATGTCCTAGACACGAGACCAAAATTCTTCAACGCTTGGATTTTAAGAAAGAGGTATGTGTCAAATATACAAGTCTGGAAATAACTGTTTACCTAGCAGATGAATTCATGGAAGTTGATAGAAACACTTAAGTAGAAGATACCAAGTGAGAAGAGATGAGAGTCAGAAAGAAACCTGAGGATTAGGGTGGAGGGGCATAGGGAGAGAAAGATATAGAGAGAAAGTGACTAGTCAACTATCTTAACATTTCAACAAATACAGAAAATAGGGGTATTAGGCAAAATGCCATTTTTATGGAAAGAAGCTTAAGTAACATATTTTTTAATGCAGATAAAACAATTAATCTGCCTATTATATAACACTGTCAAATCATGGGTGTGGATAATTTACAATGAAAACAATTCAATACATAAATTTTGTTCGAAAATTGTATCGTTAACTGCATTTTCCTTAAATCTAGCATGCTGTGGTTTTTCACTTTTACTTGAGCTTATACTAACATTATAGACTATTAGAGATAACAAAATAAAAATTAAAAAAAAAGACTACTAACTTTTCTCTCATCATTGAGTAATTTAAAATTTGAATAGTGACAGCAACCAGAATTATGAAAATAACCAGAAAGAATAGCCAGACTTTCAGCCCTCAAAATTATTTCATGAGAAAGTAGGCACTTTGGTTTTATATCAAGAAGAGAGCTGCTTCATTTACACAGGTAATGATGATCAAGTACGGGCTTGTTTTAATCTTTGGATTGGATCCCGATTCGTATAGATAGGAAAATAGGATTTTCACTGTTTATTCCGTAAGGAAATCTTGGTTTGTCTATGACTGAGAAATTCATTCAGCATCTTTATCCACCTATTTCCTGCTATGCATCCTTTGGTCAGTGCACTAGACGTTATACATCTGAATACCTTTACCAAACTCCCCGCCCTGACTAGGATTTATTCTAAATATAGAAATAAGCCTAACAGACATAATGCATTTATTCAATATGCTGAAGTATATTTTTGTGAAACAGCTTTTTTTTCCCTGCGACTGTGTGGGTTTTCTTAAAGTTAATTTGTCAGCCCCTAGATCTGTCACAGCTGAATTAGTTTACTTAAGTCTTTTATTTGCATTCAAGTATAATCTCCCAGTTAGTTTGCAAACATTGTTGAATTTTTCTGTCATAAGCATGAAGAGTCAGCTACACAAACAATTCTTTCTCTCTCTGTTTGACAAATAATATATTATGGAATATCTTATAGTTTGCTAGTAGATATTTTTGTTTGTTTTTCTCCATAAAAATGGATTTAAGAACAATAATTAGATTCTTTCTTTGCATTTACAATGTTCTCTTGTACTGAAAGTCACTCCTGAGATATAACTGCCAGATGTTTTCTTAGGAAAATCCATACTGGTTTCCATTACCTTTTAGAAAACTGATTTTTGGTGGAAATGAATGGTGAAAATGAATGCTGTAATTATGTCACTATACCGGCACAAATTATTGCCCTTTTGTGCTTAAATATGGTTAAATTTTTCTTACATGTATACTGCTATATTGAAATAGTTCTAAAATTAAACTACAGCTATTAAATGGCTTCGAGCTGATAGAAGAAAATTAAATGAACTCTGTGGATATGACCTTTTCATCAGTTTCTCGGTTAATGTAATGTCACAGTCGTTTCAGGAGACTTGTCTCTTTGGAAGCAGAACAGGGAAGAAGATGTTACAGCCCTTTGCCTCCCTGTCCTAAACCACCAGGACCCCATTTCCCTTACGTACTCCCTCAGCCAAAACAAGGAGAGAAAAAATAACCGAGGTTAACTGAGAAGGGTAATTTTGTGCTCTGTGTAAGGTGCTGGAAGTGATCCCAGCAGTTATAGGCCAGTTCACTTGTCTTAAGTCACTGCTCCAAATCTGGACAAGAATTTTGATGAGGTGTTACAATAACATTGTAACTCAATCTGTCTGCAAATCAGTCTCATAAACTTCCACAGATAGGGTCACAATTGCTGTCACTTACTTTTTATGATGTTTCGCTTGAGGGAAGAAGAAAAAACAGCTTCTGTATTCATTAAGAGTTAGTAGCCACTGGGGCCGGAAAGTAGTGCCTCTCATAAATTTGAGGACACCTTTAATCTAAAAATACAACTTAAGGATACTGGTAAAATGAATAGTTGTCAGTTAGGAGTAGGCAATATTTAAGAAAACGTGCATATAAAATCTAAAGCAATAAATTAAACCAGTGTCAATTAAGCAATAACAATAAGCAAAGCAACTGTACTCAGAGCTCTGTAGGACATTGAACATCTATAATTATGGTTCTTAACATCAGCCTGATTAATTGGAAAGCATGAGATGTACTGAAGTCATTACAGTAAATGTAGAAAGAATTTTCTTAGATAGCACAAATAACTAAAGAGGTGGTTTGTACTTGCTGTTAGTTTCACCTGGAATGTACTTTCCATTCCTTGTACAAGCTTTAACCTCACCACTTTCAGGAAGCTTTCTTCAGTTTTTCTTCGCAACACTCTTCTATCCTTTCGTTGAATCCCCTTGAAAGCAAGCAAATTTAACACCTAAATATTCAGCATGTTATGTCCCCAGAGTTGAATTCTAATTCTGAGCAAGCACAGTATATGAAAATTACCTTTGTATCTACCACAATGTCAGATAAAGTGGTAACAATAAAATAAATATGGAAAAATATTTGGTAGTCAATAAACTACTAAAACATTGAGTTCATTTTTTTTTTTAGCACATTAAGGAATAGTTCTACAACTTTCTTTTTTCCTTCCTTTTTTCCTTCCTTCTTTCCTTCCTTCCTTCCTTCCTTCCTTCCTTCCTTCTTTCCTTCCTTCCTTCCTTCCTTCCTTCCTTCCTTCCTTCCCCACAACACCATTAAATTAGCAGAACATTTCCTAGAAATATGGAGTAGGAAAAAAAATATATCCATATTCTTAGTTAATCACTATACTTTTAATAATTATGAGCTTTTCATCATAAACTCGCTGTAAGGTGTCAGACTAGTCGATGTTTGATTGCTAAGCCATTTGTGAAAAAGAAACAGTTCATCATCTTATTGTATATATTGATAGAAATTCCATGTCAGTTTGTGGCTCTTGAAATGCCAAACTACAGAAAAATAAGAATATGCTTGATTTATTATCTTTGAATATTGGGATGGTTAAAAATAATCTAAACTTGAAAATAATTGAAAAAGTTGCCAGTTTTTATTAACTTCATAAAAACCAAAAGTACTTTATCCAATATGAAAAATAAATATCCCACCTCTTTACAGACAAAAGTATAATACCCCTAGTACAAGTATATAAACAGTTTATAATGTTGATAATAAAAATAGTAATTCATCAATGTTTTTGGAAAGGAGTGGACAAAAAATTTCACAAAAAAATACAAAAATGAAAAATGTAATAAAAGTTTATTTTTCCTAGCAATAAAATAAATACAAATTAAAATAAATGATATACCATTTCTTCTCCCATTAATTAAACATGTATTATTAAATAAGGAATAATGCAGTTATGTGTACAGATAAAATATTGTTCTTATTCATGTGATCTAGACTGGAAGTGTGTGTCTGAAGCATTACAATGTTAACTTCTTTATTCCAGTATTTTCATTTCAAAGAATCATTCCAAAAGAAATATTCTGAAATTCTGGCAAAAGATACATATGAATTTATGCATTCATTGAATGGTTACGTATAATAGCAAATTATATACAACCTGAACCTAATGAAATGACTCATTGTCCTATTGCAAAGTTGGTATGTTACAGGAGAAAATACCTAAAATTTTCATATGTGGTTTATGAAAATTCATCTACAATTTTACTATGTGTATGCATACATCTGTATGCATAGGTATATATATATATATATATATATATATATATATATATATATACCTTATGGAATGCAGATTCTGATTCAGTAGGTCTGGATTGGGGTCCGAAATTCTCTTTATCTTGGTTTCCCATGTGATGCTATTATTTCTCCTGGATCATGCACCACCACATTTGCAGTAGTGAGGAGATGGGGACTATAACATAGGTCCTAAAGTGCTGTGGGAAACTTCATTTTTAATACTAAGTGAAAAAAAAGAAGAAAATGATAATATGTAAAACAAAATTAAGAGGAGAGATCTGGGTAGTAGAATATATTTGTCATTAAATATCAGAAAAATTAAAAAATTCTGAGCTTTGACTTAATCAAGAGTTGGTTACCATCTATGAGTATATGACACATTTGCAGGTTCATTTATTTATTTTTAATCTTTTCTTACATTTATTTTATTGAGATATAAATGACATATAACATCATAGTAGATTCACTTGTACAACACACTGATTCGATATTTATATATTGCAAAAGGATCATCACAATAAGTTAACATCCATCACCACACAGTTACAATATCTGTTCTTGTGAGGAGAACTTTTATGATCTCTTAGCAACTTTCAATTATATGATACAGTATTATTAACTGTAGTCACCATGCTGTACTTGTACATTATGTCACCAGGACTTATTCATTTTATAACTGGAAGATTGTACCTTTATACTCCCTTCACCCATTTTTGTCCACTCTGGACCTCCTGCTTTGGCAATCACCACTTTATTATCTCTATCTATTGGTTGGTTTTTTCATTTCTTTGTTTTTTGGTGAATTTATTTTTATTACTCTAATTTTAGGCTATACCAAGACACCTCAACTGGATTTTTAATAAGGGTCTGATTTTTTTTTTTTTTTTTGTCATAATGTGATTCTATTATGAATAAGTCTAAGGAGGTCATTAGGGACATGACTGATTGGCTGAGAACCCGATTTGACTCAAAGGGGGTTGATTTGGTGGCGTTTTAAGACATACTGCAATTACTTGGAGTTTTAAGTAACCATCTATCTTTTAGCTTGGGAGAGAAAACACGGAAAATCATTGTCTTTTCCATGTCACACATACATATGTAATAGGTTTACTTTGTTTATGGTTTTCCAACAATGGAGTAAATTTACCACACAAGATTATCTGGTAACTCTTACACAGATGAGGAAGATTGTGTTTACATTAAATTTTGTGCATGTCTCCAATGTAGAGTGAGAAGTACCTTCATAGAAGTGGTGCCTTAATCATTTAACCACTGTTTCTTCTGAACTTAACAACCTTGACCTTCTGTCTAACCTTCTGAGCTGACTCACTTTATTTTATAGGACTTTGGTTTGGTGTTTTCATTATGTTTACAATAGTTTGAGTTACTTTTACTTTGAAATATAGATGCTTTAAGCTTGTCAGTATTTTAAGAAGCAAATGAATGAGCGATAGTTAATATGAATTTTTCAATTCATTTGATGTAGAAATACATATAACACATTTTTTTTTCTGTTGGAATGCTATTGAGATTATTTATTGAATTATGGGAAAACAAGCATTTTTAACAAAACAATGGCTACAGAAAGAAATCCTCTATCTCCTGCCCACGGTCTTTACTTTAGAAAATTCATATTGATTTAATTCTGGCCATGCAATACATGATTTTTGTTTTATGAAGTGGAAAATTGATCTTCACTTAACATTGAAAATATTATATATATAGAATTTAAATAAATAAAAATAAATAAAATATATTTAATTCAATACCTAATTAAAACAAACTGTCAACAACCTCTGTAGTATTCCAAATGTAATTTAACAATTATACAAAAATTATGCCCTGTAACAATTATAAGTGGTAAAGATGTATGCATTTCCAAAGGGCCTAAAATTCCTGAGAGAAAAAATACTATATGGGTAATATTTTGACATATTTAAATATATATAACAAATATGTTTAATAAAACTTTAATATATAAGTATAGTTTAAATATATACTTTCCAAATATATGGTTTTTTTTTTGCGTGTGAAGGATACTATCTTAAAATAAGGATGCTGCATTCCTGATGTCAGTTTCTTAAACCAATACATCAATCATGAATCTGTTCCTACCACATAGTATATACGAGTGTGTGTGTGTTTGTATGTGGCATATTTCTATTACCATGCTGTAGTGCAGCAGAGAAATATAAGATTTTACAGTGTTATTTAGATGGCGGCTATAAAGTGATAGTCCTTAGCACTACTATTAGAGTCATTTTTTTTGTGTGGTGTTTGCATCCTAAAGGTAGAACTAGAACAGGTGCCTGGTAGGTATGGCTATGCAGTATATTTATGTTGTGTTTTATTTTAAACATTCCAAAATGCTTACTGTGTTTTGTCTGGCACTGCTTTCAACCTCTCACGGGGCAGCAAAGAAACATGCATGTGCACATACACACACAATGTAAAGAGTTATATGAAATAAATAGAAATGTGATGGGGAAGTTGAATTTTCTCTTTGAACACATCAGAGCAGAGAGTTTAATTTATATTCTTTCTTATTGTGTCATTTTTGTCTTGTTATGATAATGTCCATATTTTTTTTTTTTTTGGTTTTCTTTTCACCCTTTGCCAAAAATAGCTTATTAAAGATAAAGAGCTGTGAGATGGCCTTCTTGGCACTACATTGACACAGATTTTTTTCCCTTTTTTTAAGATCTTTTAGGCTCAAGATAATACTCAGTGATCATTCCTGTTACTAAAGTAGTCTGTACAAACATTGAGTCTTTTTTATATATTGTTTCTATTGGTAAACTTACTATTGGTAAGTTTTCATTGTGGTACATTTAAAGATAGTTTATTACACTCATTCTTTAATCCATGGAGATGTGAATACAGAAGTTGTTTCTGAACTTCCCATAGCTGTGTTATTTTTTTCTTTTTTGTCATTATCTGGTTACTGGCACATTGACAACTACTTTGTTGTGTGGACATGTGAAATCTTTTAAAAAGATGAGCGAATGAGCAAAGGATAACAAGAATGACTTTGATGATAACTGTTTCATGTGACTCACTTATTTTTAATAGTGCTTTACTACACTTAGTATTTGTCCCTGTTCTTTAGATAATCAAATAAAATATTTTGATAGAAAATGTCAGCTAACGTTTGAAGGTTTCAAATGTGAATTCACAAAAGTCGAACAATTCAATCATGACGCTGAGTAGTAATGGATTTGGACTTGGATTTTGCTCACTATAACTGTAATGACATAAAATATTCAGAATTGTAAAATAAAAGATTATCAGGGGTTATTATAATGAATATATTACAGTTTTTAAGCATATCTAAATTCTTCATTTTTAAAATAAGACAAAACTCTTCCCTTTAAAATTCTGAATTGGTGTCAAATTTATCATAAGTGATGATATCCATCACTGCATTTCTGTACAGAACTTTATAAATTGTTAGGTAATACACTGGTAGTACGTAGGATGAATTATAAGTGTCGTCCAGTATAGGCTGTGTTAGTCTAAATGTACAGTGTAGCACTGTACTCGGTTCAGCTAATATGGTGAAAACTTTGGAGAAGTATTAATTATAAAGCCACAAAGACAATCAAAGAGATAAATAAGGCAAAAGAGAAATTTTCAAAGTCGAGGAAATTTGACCAAGGAAAGACAAAATGAGTGAGTTGAATGATAATGTTCAAATGGACGAAGGCAACTGTATCAGGACTGACTTCCCAGATCCATGTCATGCATAAAGAAGTTTCTCTTGCAGTTAATAGTTCCTAAATATTTTATTGACTCAGACAAGGAATGTTTCTCTGTTGAGACTTTCGAAGTTCCATATTTTGATAGTATTACAGTATCCTTTTCAATATATATTTTAATTGCCTGGGACATATAAGTACTTCCCAAACTTTAGCCATTCTACTACCACCTTTATGGTTTTGGAAATATGACATAAGGTCTATTCATTTTATATGTACGTATATATACACATATGTATATACAGCGGCTGACAAAAAATGTATACACATTTTAAGAAAGAAAAAAAAGGTATTAAAATTGTCATACTCAATATATACCAATAAAAAAAGATGAATACAAGTCATGTGTATACATTATTTTGGCACCCCCAGTATATTACCTCTTTTAAAGACGTATTCAAGTAATAATAATTATGAAGTCATACAAACTATAAGATAGTTTTTAATATTTTTAATATACATAAAATAGATACAAAGCCATTCAATCTGTTAAGCATCCTCTGTATGCATTGCACAATGCTGATAATGTGAGATCCAAAATATACAGCAAAATCTAGGTCCTGGAAAATGCAATTTAAAGTGAAAAGATATAAGAGCACTATTTATATAAAATTAAAATCAAAAGTCAAAATATGTCCCAAGGCCCTCGTCATCCGACACTTTTAATATTCACAAGTGCCTCTATACACATTAAATAGCTTTTTTTTTTGCATTATTTAAGTACTTGAAAAACTATGATATCATTTATACCTTCAGAATGACTTTGTGATTGACAGAAAAATTACAGGACCTCTTAAGCTATGACACCAAAGGCAATGTCAACAAAACAGTACCCACGTGCAATGAGTTAGGCAGGGGGGAAGATTTAGGAAGGATCCTTCCATATCTCCTCCAGCAATTGTGTCTACTGCACAGAAGCTAGCTACAGATAGGTGGGCAGAAGTTGTGTTTTCCCAGTGGTTTGTGTGCTTCTTGTATATTATTTAAACATATAAAAGGAAAATAAATGTATGCTGCTTTCTTTGAAGAGCTTGTAAATATCCAGAATCTGGCAATAATACACATTTGCTCTCTTAAGGATGGAATTTCCCAGCAGCTTCTATTGATAAAACTGCAGAACAAACCGCCTACGCATATATGAATGGTTCTACTGAGAAAAGTTGTATAAATGGTACAATTTTCATGCTGGTTCTATTTGTTATTAAGAATCAGGCAGGATTCAGTGTCAAATAACTATTCTTTGTCAGATAAACTTCACATTGATTTAGTTACATGTGTAACTGTTTAAGCCTGGGCCCATTGTTTCATAGAACAGCTTAATAGTATTTATTGCCAAAATAATATCACTATGGTAGTACCTTTGCTATTACTTATTGCCAAAATAATATCACTGTGGTAGTACATTTAATAATCTTAAAGAGATTGTTATACATACTCAAAGAGAGAGCTTCTGTAAGATTTCCCCATATATATTATATGTATCTGGCTTGGTTACACAGTTTGTGAATTATTGGAGTAAACTGATGAATGTTCCATTGGAAAATATCTTGCCTCCAGTTAGTTTCATGTAGCAAACCAACATACTCTTCTAACTAGGATGTATTAAATAACCCTTAGCAAACATCTTTCATTTATGTATGAATTCAGTCTGGGAGAAGAACACTACCTCTTCTTCTTTTCTCTGATATTTATGTTGAAAGACATTCTCAGAAAATATCTGAATTAACAATCTTTCCTACTTTCTCCTGTAAATTTGGGCACTATCTGCTATGATTCTGCCACAGAGTAACTCAGTTACTGAAGGAAATTACCTTGCCCAAAAATCATACACAATTTCCTTTACTTGTTGGTTTCTAAAAGTGGAATACAAAGACAAATGAATAGGCACCTATCTGGAAGTCAACAACAGAATGTACACCATCCTGTCACTGGTCTCACTTATCTTGTAATGCATCAGCTCTTCCTCTTTACAAATATATGTATGTGTTTTTACATTCACAACATTTTCAGATAGGTTGACTTCTTAAAAATTGAGGCGTTCAAGAATCCTGCATGAAATATGAAAAATAATAACTTTGAAAGAAATGAACGGAAAACACACACACACATCATTTGCATTTATGCAAGTTCGAACCTGTAAGGTCTTCACAGAGAGATAATGGGAAGTGATGAATCTACACCCTTTAGATTGTTGGATTTCTTTTTGTTTTGTCTTGCTTTGTCTTTTTACACCATGTTGGCTTCATTTTTTGTTTATTATTTCTGTATTATACGTCGAGATTGTTAAGACTTCTCTCTGACTTCCTTCACAAGCAAGAGTATCAATTAAGGTCTTAGCAATGGTTTAGCCAAAGATGAAATGTAATTTATAGCATTATCGTTGGTTTTCTGAAAACCAGAAACTGAAAAAGTATTAAGTGCCACATTATTTTTTTGTATAAACGTCTGTTTGCAATAATTCCATGCGTTTAAATCAGTTCATAGTATTATATATAGAGGGTGCAAAGAAAATGTATACACATTTTAAGAAAGGAAAAAAAACTGTATTAAAATTGAAATACTCAATATATATTGATAACAAATGATGAATACAAATCATGTGTATACACTTTTTGGCATCCCCGGTATATATATATCCCCGGTATATATATATATATATATATATATATATATATATATATATATAGAGAGAGAGAGAGAGAGAGAGAGAGAGAGATAGCTCCATTGATTTTTGTCAGCTTTCAACCATCTCATATTAAAAGTTGAACAATGTTAATTCCTCTTATTTTGTAAGTTTTTAGCTTTTAAAATTATTTAAACTGCTACACCTGTGTTCATTCTCAATTACTTTCCTTAGCAAGCTGTAATAAGTATTGTAAAAATCCTGCAATCATCTTTGAGTAAATGAAAGAATACATAATGATGAATACTATTATTATTATAACTATTGTGGTTTATCCCATTTCATTGACTGACTGTAAAAAAAAAAAAAGAAGATGTTTCCTAAAAAAAGGCATTAGTTTGATTAATAATTTAACAAAAAACATTGTAGTCGTGTATTATCATGAATGATGCTCTCTTCTCACTATAGTATCAAATCAGTTGTAACTGAGTTCACATGAGGCTCTATTGCATCAACTAGCTGTATAGTATTAGACAAGCTACTTAAACTTTCTACTCTTGTTTCCCAATCTCTAAAATGTAAACAATATAATATCTACCTCATTGAGTTTATGTTTGGAATTCTATTAGATAATGTATGTCATACTTTCAGCAGAGATTCTGGGATATACTCACCACTTAATAGAAGTTACATCAAATATCATCATTATCATTTATATCATTTTAATCATCAAGTACAAAAATATTATTCAATAAAGTTTGGAGGTTTCTTCTGCTACTTTCAATATCAATTCCTTTTGTTGTTGTTATTTTGTTTTTGCTTTGCTCTTTAGTGTAGTGTTAAACTTGTCTCGAGAGATAACTGGGCAAAGAAGCTATTCCAGGAGAGGGATGATCATATGCAACAGCATGGGAGTAGGAGATAAAAAGTTGTGTACAAGGAAGTACAAGTAGCTGAGCATAGCTGCAGTGATGGACAAATGTTGTCAGTCATAGCATGGCAGGCCTTTCCAGCCCGGCAAAGAAAACTTGGATTCCTATAGAATCCAAGGTCAACTTGAGATTCTTTGTTCTATGTCAGGAGAGGTCCTGCACCTTGCATCAAATCAACTGTGCTATGGTTTCATACTTTGCTTTGTGATGAAGTCAAGCAATTTAGTAGGAATCTGCTTATTGGTTTCAATTCAGTTTGTATCCATGAGAACTATAAGGAACTGTTGACAGAAAAGAGACAAAATAGCTATTCATTATGCCTGGTTTCCCTGTCCCCAAAATACTATTCATTGAGTAAGGTGAAAGGGAATATGAGATACAGGACTGGTTGATGGAGGACTCATTTTGAACTTGACCTGTTGCCATCTGGGTCTCATGCTCCACCCTCTCTGACATTGTAAATGAATTTCCAGGTCTTCTAGTATTTGCCAATATTGTGTTTTCAGATTTTTTAAATGAGAAAATTAAATATAATTTTAGAATAGTTTATGCACTATTACTATCTTACTTCATAAAGTAGAAAAATATTCATCGTATAAAAACCTTGCTACTAAATTTCAATTTTCCTGTTGTTCTCCAAAACCATTTTCTTGCCTACATAACATTTTATCTCTTCCATGCATTTTTGTCTTTATTTCTCATGAAGTGGAATGAAGAGAGTGAGACTCTTAGCTCAAAATGAGACATTTTATGACTTTTTTATGGTGGAGAAGTGTCACTTGTATGACATGAGCAACCTGAAGTTACAGCTTGGAACATTTAATTTATTAATCAACTAAATTTGATGGATGACCTTGAAGTGTTCAGCACAGTGGTGAGTACTGCAGGGATACAGGAAAATAAGCCCTGTTTTCTGTCCTCAAAGCACTTAGAATCTAATTGGGGACCCTACGTAATAATGACCTACACAAAGCAGTATAGATCTAGTGATAACTCCTGTGGGTTGGACTAAGTGTTATGAGAACTCTGAGCCTCAGGTTCACCATTTATGGAATGGAAATTGTGATGTTTAGCTCACAGGGGTGTTGAGAGGAACAAAATGCATGTACATTGCTTACCTGGCCATGTGGCAACAGTAAGCAGTCCAAAAGGGGTAGCTATTGAAATTGTTGGTAATGATGGTGTCAAATGAGTGAGTGCTGATGTGCTTAGGAAAGACTTAATGAATACAGTGGAACTTGTATTGGATATTAAAAGATGGCACATAGTGGTAATAAATACATATTTATTTGATTAAAAATGAGATAGTGAAGGAAGTCAGAGTGTAGGCAATGGAAAATGAATATGTAAAGAAGAAACGTAGTTTTGAGCATTTGCAAGAGTTTGAGATAATAAAGAAACTGCATAGAGCAGAGAATGTGTTTAGATTGTGTTAGGAGGAGTATAGTCAGATTTTGAAGGCCTTAAGCTAGCAAGATAATTTAGAATAGATATATGTATATATATATTTAAACGAAGCAATAAGGGGACCATTAGTGATACTTAAATGAAAACATTATGGGAGTGGTATGTAAAGATGGATCTGAAAATGGTAGGTGAGAGGATTAGAAGAGGCAGGTCCTAGTAGGACCGGTAAGATGGGGGATACCGATGATAGAGGATGAGGCACATGGGAAACAGACTTTCATTGAAAGGCTACTGGGAACCTGGTAATATAGCTTACCTCTATATCTAGTGTATACTAAGTTTTTACCGTGTGGTTTCTAAAATTATACTGCTTGTTACATTAACAGTCAGTTTAAAAATGGTTATGTGGGAGAGGTAAAATTAGGTAATAGATATATTGAATTTGAAGTGACTTAAATTTATTAGGTAGAAATTTTTGTTATTTGATCAAGGTAAAAAATGAGAACCCCTATCAATATAATCAGTGATTAAGATTTGTTGTTCTTGATATTATAGTTGAAACTATGTGAATACTTGCAGTATTTAAGGCAGTCAGCACCCAAGGGTTATTTTTATTAAATAGAAACGTAAATGGATTTCATGATTCTGAACATTAAATTATTCGTAAGATTTGGTGTTTTAGAGTAGGAGGATAAAACTCCTAATGTAATGGGAAGTAAAAATGAGAATAATATTACCAGTACGTTACACAGCTTCTTAATTCCCATTAATTCCAATGAAAATCATCACCCCTGAAAGTTTCAAATTCAATACCTACATAAAGTATTTTGTGTACATAGCTATGTGTGTATTAGTTTTTATATCTTCCATAAAATATATTTGAGGCATTATATTATAATTAATTCTTTTACATTTCTAAGTGGCTACCAAAAGCAGTTACTGTAGCTAGATTTTTGGCATTCTCTAAGCTAGTTCCTCATCTTCTTCTGAATTAGTCTTTGGTCAGCTAATAATTATTTTATTAATTTACTGTTTTTATCTATATTGTTCTTTGTTTCCCCATTTTGGTTACATGATTCCAGACTCCTAAAATATATTTCAAGAAGTGAGATTTTCAAAGTGATTTTCAAAACATGAAATAAAAAGAGACAATCTACTTTAAACAAAAGTTGTATATTTCTTTCAGAAAAAAAATTGTTTACTCTTAGATTCCTAGAAATTTAAGTTAAACCATGTATCACTAATAGATTAAAGTAATTAAATGCTGATCATAATACACATATTTTCATTAAAGGAAGTAATGTTAAGGTTCAAATTAAAGCAAATTAATACTGATAAGGAAAGGCTAGTTAGGAATGAAGAAAAATAAATAGAAAACTAAAAATTATTAAATGAAAGTACTAACTTTGGACAGCTATAGATTTGAAAATCTCTTACTATTAAATATTTCCATTTTTCATTCCATGGTATGTGAAGACAAGGAAATTTAAGAACAGGGTTTACAAAGTCAGATATATAACAGGGTTAGGTAGATGATATAGGTGGTGAAGACGACAGATGATCCTGTGACATGGAAGAGATATTTTTTTTTCTGTCCTAAAGGAATTGATGTCACTATTTGCAGCTGATATCATGTAGAAATATTGGTGCATTTTAACATGTCCTTACAATTTATTAAGTTAGTATCTTTATATGACATCTTGATACTTTTAATTTTTGACAAATAATTCAAGAATTTTAAACAGTGTTTAGAAGCCAACAACACATATAGTAGGCCCCATTTACCAAATGGCCTGCAACGTTTTGCAACCTTTTTGTCAGCATCTTCCCACTCCTTACTCAGTGCTTCTTAAACATTAATGCACACTGCAGAACTTATTAAAAGGTGGATCCAATTCAGAAGATTGGTCTAAGGTCTGAGATTCTCCATTTCTCATGAGCTTCCAGGTGATACTGCTATTGGTGCTCCAGGAGCCACACGTTGAGTAGCAGGGACCTACAAAGCCAGTGCTATAACAGGCCTTATACAAGTGCATCCTCCAACTTGAGTGAGGAAAACAGGCCTCATCTCACATGACAGTTCCCAATGATTCATTATGGTTACCTGGAATAGTGTGTCTACTGTAGACAAGGAAAAAAAGAAGAGTGGTGGCATGTGTGTCATATTTAACATTCCTTGGCTAGTCTAGCCCTCTCATTTTGCAAATGAAGAAATGAGGTTCAGAGAAATTAAGTGATTTCCTCAGCCTTATATAGCTAAGCATTAATAGTTACAGAACAAAAACTAGTACTTTTATAGACAAGATTAGTCTTCTAGGGCTGCCTTTCCAAAATACCACATGCTGGGTAGCTTAGACGACAGAAATTTATTTTCTCACAGTTTCGAAGGTTGGAAAGTCCAAGATCAAGGTGCCAGGAAAATCGGTTTTATTCTCAGGTCTCTCTCCAAGGTTTGTAAATGTCAGCCATCTTGCTGTGTCCATATATGGCTGCTTCTGTGTGTATGAGATTGAGAGATCCCTAGTGTCTCTTCCTGTTCTTATAAATAAACCATCCTATTTGGTGAGGGCTCCCTTTTATGACCTTGTTTAACTTTAATTACTTCCTTAAAGGCCCTACCTCCAAATATAGTTACAGTAGGTAAGTGTTTCAACTATGAATGTTTAGGGGACACAATTCAGTCCATTACAAGACTACTTATCAATTTAAAATTAATTTATACAACTATAATTAATCATTTTAAATAAAAACTATATACTATTGAATTATTTTATAACTTTCATAAAATTTTGTGAAGACAATGGTTGAAATCTTATTTAAATGAACGCATTCTCTTTCTTAATCATATGATTTAACCTATAAAGTTGAAAGCAGGAAAACATTTTTTTAAAGAGTTTTGTTAAAATATAGCTAATATACAATGTTATATCAGTTTCAGATATACACAATAGTTATTCAACATTTATATACCTAAAGAAGTCCAGCAACCATCTGACACAGTAATATGCTATCACAATATTGTTGACTATATTCCTTATACTGTACATTACATCCCCATGATTTATTTGTTTTATACCTGGAAAGTTGAACCTCTTATTCTCCTTTACCTCCCACTTCCCATTTAAAAAATTTTTTAATTACAGTTGGCATTCAATATTATTTTATATTAATTTCTGGTGTAAAACATAGTGGTTAGAAAGTTATATAATTTACAAATTGATTCCCCCTGACTAGTCTAGTACCACCTGGCACCATACATAATTATTACCGTATCATTTACTATATTCCCTATGCATTATATCCCGTTGACTATTTCATAACTTCCAATTTGTGCTTTTTAATCCCTTCACCTTTTTCACTCTGTCACCCAATCACCTTCCCATCTAGCAACCAACCATCAGCTTGTTCCCTGCATCTATGAGTCTGTTTCGGTTTTGTTTGTTTATTTATCCTGTTCTTTAGATTCCACATATAAGTGAGATCATATTGTATTTGTCTTTCTCTGTCTCACTTATTTCACTTAGCATAATACTCTCTAGGTCCATCCATGTTATCACATATGGTAAGACTTCATTTGTTTTTTATGGCTGAGTAATATTGCATTGTATATATGTACCACAATTTCTTTATCCAGTCATCTATTGATGAACACTAAGATTGCTTCCATGTCTTGGCTATTGTAAATAGCACTGCAGTGAACACAGGGGTGCATATATCTTTTCGAATTAGTGTTTTGGATTTCTTTGGATAAATATTCAGAAATGGAATGAAAGCAGGAAAAGTTTATAAGCAATTTTTTATAATATTCAGAAAGGGGTATTAAATGTTTTAAGTTATATATCCATGCATTTTATTGATGATATTCTTATGAGGAAAATATATATCATTAATGAGGAAATCACCTAGACATATTAACACGTATCTATCATTTACACTTTTTCATAGCAATAATTTCCAAGAGCTCAACAGTGTGGTTCTTGGTAGCTGTTGACTTCTCTGGTTTAATTCATGTACTATATGATCCCAAGTTTTCTTTAAAGGATGTTTGTATCCTTAGCAGAGAAAGATATAATTTGTACCATGGAGCTGCTCAAGGTCAATATTCTTTTTTCCCCTCATAAATTTCCTTATCGTCTGTGATGTATAAGGAGTGCAACGAAGCTGAGATAATAGTCTAATTGTCATTTTAATTCATTATTGTTTTTTGGAGAAAACCATATTTGCAATCTTATCTTGCATAAACTAGGCCAGAAAATTAAAACTGTCAAGATTCTTAATATTATCATAGTTTATGTCAGATATTCCACAGTAAGCATCAAAACCAACATTTTAATATTTGTTTCAATGTCATTCTTATTCTATGACTAGTATGTACATGACCTCTAAGCAGATTTTGGCAATCATATTTATACATGTTAGGAGGCTTGTATCTTGAGATAGTGATACCTGTCTTCTTTGCCTCACTGTCACTGAATAACATATGAGATATATTTAGGGCACCTCCCTGGATTTGAAAGGGTTGCGTCTGCATGTCCGTAATTGCCATTGTTGATTTGGTTGACGTGACTGAGGAGGCTTTTGCCTTCAAGATATACTTCTTGAAACTGAGTAAGGACATTTTTCCTTAATAGTAAACTATTCTTCTCAATATGTACTTACAGTTATTTATGAGTTCTTATAAATGTGGACACATGTTTTGTTCTTTGTGTGCTAGTTAGCTTGAAAACATTCTCTTGATTTGTAGATGAAAAAATATAAAGCATATATATAAATAAGATAAAGATATCATTAAATATGGGTAAGTCCTTTTACTGACTTATCAAGGAATATTTGTTTCCTATATGCACTTGTCCTTTATTTTTTAAACTCATAAAATTGTTTGTAGTGAAGGAAAAATTTTTATTAAAATTGAGTTTGAAAAGAGGTCATTTTTTTTTCTGTGCTTATAATTAATTTAGTTTGAATGGTAATACAGAATTTGCAATAGATTGTCAATATTTTTAATGTCGATTAGTTTATGGTCCTTAATAGTATTTTATTTTCTATAATTTCACTTTAGAATGGTTATAGTTTTTTTTGCATTATTACAATTTATTTGCGTTGTGTTTTTCCCCTAAGTCTTATGATTTTGTATTCCTTAAAGAATGGTTTTAGTTAGGTATTCGAGGTGACAGAAAAGCTAACTACTGGTTCAAAAATTAAATGAGTGGACATATTTTTCCTTCTTTCTTTCTTTTTTAGTTAAATGATCTCCATGATTTCACAAAATATGTGATTTATTTAAACTCTAAACAGACACTGTAATCATTCATTGTTAGCAGTCTGTTACACACACACACACAACTAATCTGTTGCAGCTTCCTAATTCAGAAGACTGCCCTCCCTGTCTCCCACTGAAATAAGGGATCCTGAATGGATAGTGTACTGGCATGGACAGAATGCAAGTCAGTCTTAATAGCCAGAATAGTGTATTTTGGGATGAGGGAGAATGGAATTTATTTAGAGTCTGCTCACAGCTTAATCTACCACCACAAGTGTCATTGGCCTTGGCTCTCATTCCCAGCTTCTTTTGATGAGCCACAAAACTTTTTTGCCCTCTCTTGAATAGCGAAGGTATAATTTGCCATAATAATCAAAATTTTGCATCATTATGGTCACAACTGATTCAGCTTTTTTTATGGTACATTTTAAAGGGAAAAGAAATAAGTATAAGCTGTATGGGAAAGCTTACATTGTTTGACAGCCTTTTTATTCCCTTTCTTTGGTGTTTTGTTTTGCATGTAAAGGCTGCCCAGTTCCATTATCCCTGGCTTCCCTACTCTGCAAATTGCTGACTGAGAATTCTTTATTAGCAGTAGTAGGAGTCAAGGGGCTTGAGACAGAAATTCATTTTTTTTAAAGGAAAAAAAATCAGGTTCTAATTGGGCACAGGACAACTTGGAAAAGGAAAGCGTGCACAGTGTAAGATTGTTGGCAATCCATGGTCTGAATCACTTCCCGAGTCGTCTCCCATCTCCCTTCCCTCCCATCTCCCGAAACAATCAACTAGCTGTATGCTAGGTTGATTCAAAAGAATGGCTAATCGCAGAAGGAATCAGAACTATTCCAGGAAGCCAAAGAAAGAAGTTTTATCTCAATATGGAGATATGCAATCTTCCACAATTGAAATAAATTTTCACTATGTCGCTTCTTTAATAAACTGACCAGCTTCTTAAAGATGCATGAAATCATGCCATTCCACAGTGCCCACCAGATGGATTTCATGGTTCCTCTTAGAGCATTTCACACATTAGCATATATCTATAATCACAATTATCCCTACCCTTGATCCTCTTCCCATTACCTGTTTGGTGTTTGTCAGAGTTCAAATCATAGAGGAAATCAGGAGAAACAATGAATTGGAAGTTCTTGAAAATTTTGTAAATCTACGAGTAGTACGTAGGCATGCAGAGAGGCCTGTGTAGCTGCGAAATTGCTTAACAATAGGTTGAAAAGAAAATCAAATGCAAATATCAAGAGCTGTGTTTTATAGCATTGGATTTGAGGAATTACAATATTTATGTTTTAAGTCCTGATATTTTGTGCCTGTGTTTACATGGTGACTCCGTAACAGTTTACACATGGAAATATCAATTGTTCTGCAGCTAAATGGGTTATATGATTTCATTGAATTTATTGGTTTAACAAAGTAGACAAAACTTATATTTTTATTTGTTCCACTGTGTTGTAAAATGCAACAAAATTGTTTTCCATCGTAAATTCATATATAAATTGAATCATCTAACAAATTCCTACGTACCTGTTTTTCAAATAAATGTGTAAGTTATTTTTTTAAGAAAGCAACAAATGCAGGTGCCTTTGATGTACATGTTGTCAAATGTAAATTTTTTTTTTTTTAATATAGATAACTGGCTTTGGTTGATTCTTATCTAAGTGTATTGTTGGATTTGAAATTGTTTCAGGGTGAATAAGAATATTACTACATTTTGAAATATTAAAAGTTCAGTAAAGGGGGTGGCCAGTTAGCTCAGTTGGTTAGAGCATGGTGCTAACAACACCAAGGTTGCCGGTTCAATTCCTGCATGGGCCACTGGGAACTGCTCCTTCCTTAAAAAAAAAAAAAAGAAAAGAAAAAAAAGTTCAGTAAAATAAAGATTATATTAGCATATTCTATTATTTTTACACATTCATATATATTTTACTTTTTAATGAAGCATACACGATATATTCCTGTTGTCAATGATAATGAGGGAGAATAAATATCAGCGAAGGGTCTGCTTAATTTCATTTTCTAACTTTAGTTATACAGAATGGTCTTTTCCTTAATAATATCTTAACTAGATATGATGAAAATAAATTCATTTTTTTTGTTTTTTATGTTTTGCCCAAAATTCCTGCATGTGCTATTTTGTCACAATTATCAACTTTGTATACCTTTAAAACTATATTATCCAATGACATTTTCAATTAAAAATATATAATATCACACTGCATAAATATGAATTTGGTATTATAATTATTATTAGCTATATATAATGCACTGTTAAATTTAATATCTGCTGTTAGTCAATTTTTAAACCAATGTACATACTATGCAGTCAGACTAGAGAGAATTTTCATGTTTTAAATTTATGTTTTCATAGGCAAGTAATGCCCTTTTTTTATTATCATGGCACAAGTGGGGAAAAAATTAGATGCAGTGAGCTACAAATGATATTTGGCAATTACGTATCATATTTAAAGTTCAATTGTTTTATAATTAGACTTGTTAAATGATAGCTCCTTTAAAAAGTATAACTTTGCTTATGAAAGACTAGATATGCATTTGTGTATGTGTTTTAAGTTATGTTCTTGTTACTCAGATCAAAATTGCAAAGTTTTGTTCAACATTTATATTGAATTATTTTCATATTCATAAAGATTTTGTTGGCAATGACTGTGTCTCTATTTTTATAAAATGAAGATTTCTATTTAGGAAATGTGGCTATTTATGAGCCATTTTTAAATTTAAGAACAAAGATATAGCAGTCTTTGGGCATTGTAGCTCAGCATCTGTGAACATATTCGGTAACAGTGTCAGGAGAAAAAAATCAAAATAAGTAACTTAAGTGACAGTTATACTTTTTAAAAGAGTTGGAGTAAATTTTTAGCACATCAAAATAGACTTGTTGTTGCCAAGAAAACATGATATGTGGGTATGTCTAAAATATAAACCACATTGTCAATGATGATCTAAAAGGATTTACTATAGGCCTTATTAGTCTTTTTCTTTAAAATTAGCTGTGCATTTGGCTGTTCCTTTAGTTAACTTATTTCTACTTCAAGTTATTAAGCCTTTTTTTAGCATATTGTTGGAAGTATTAAGTTAAATATTTGAAAATCATGTTTTTGACAGATTTTACTAGTAAAGAAAACTGAAATGGCGACTTTTGACTTCAAAACTTTGTAACGACAGATCATAAAATATTTATAGTTTGATATGAGGTATTTATTATAACTCTTTGAAATGTTCAATTAAATTGTTTCTCAAAAAGTTTTATAACCTAGAAAAAACTTCCTTCATGAAACTATTTTTAAAAGTTATAAATGAGTATATACAAATTATATGCTTTATATAGCTACAGTTTATTATACATATTTTATTTATCAAAATGTTTGTTATTAAAATGTTATATATTTCAAATATACATTTAAAGTGTACATTTACATATAAAATGTTGATGTACGTGGAGGTATTAGAATATTGCAATATCAGAATATTGCAACACAGATAATCAATTTGATGGTCTAAAAGGTACATGGACCATATAAAAAGGTACTTGAAGGGGTGAAGTAACTGCAGGTGAACTCCCTCATTTAGAATACATGTTGACTTGGCCATGATTTAAGAGGTAAACTAAACATTTCCTCTGAGAAACATCTGTTAACAAAATAGGGCTATATCAGATGTGACCATAGCAAAGTTTGAACTTATAAATAGCTAAATGAGACATATGTTTCAACATGACTAATTCACAAGGTATTAGTTAAGTAGGCCTCAGTGTATAGCACCAGATAGTTCATCAGAAATGAAAAGTGGACAATTTATATGATATTAGAAACACACTGATAGGGCAGCATTACACGTTAATAATCTTATGTAGATTTATTAAGATGTTAAATATTTAGTATAGTGCTTGCTGCATATAGTAAGTATTCCACAAATATTAGTTAAATTTTCCCCTCTATGAAACCTAGAAAGGTTGAAAGTGACCACACTTGCTATGGTACAAAAGGATTGTCTTACCCCCTTAAGATCCCACGAAACATCCACACAATAATCACTAATAAAAATAGACAGTTTCCACTAAGTTCAGTCATTTAGCAACACTTACTGACAACCTACAATGTACCAACATATTAGAACAGACATTACTATGATAAAAAGTTGCTAAAGGAGTTTGCGGGCGGGCGGGGTGGATGGTTAGGGAATTACTTCTAACTACATGAAGGAAAGGAGAATAGAGATGTTTTGTGAAGGCAGTCAGAGATGCACCTGGGTGTTTCCAGGAAAGGTGAACTTGTAGAGATGAGGGCTGGAGGATGGGCATTGCATTAGTTAAGGCCAGGATGTGGGAAAGGGCAAGGAGAGGAGTCTATGACACCAAAAAGTTTTGTTTTCCTAGAACACAGTGGCAGAAGGGCTGAGAGACAGTGGAAGTTAACTCTGGGAAGATGTTTTGAAGGCTTTGGAAGCCTCTAAGATTTTCCGATTATGGGACTATGAGAAGTCTATTACATTTAAAGAATAGGAGGTCATTGTGGATGCCTTCATTTTGAAGTGATAGAAGGGTTCTTTGTTAGGGGCAGTGAGGTATCAGTTTTCCATAAATAGATTCCTAGACAAATCCAGACTGATATGGAAGAAGAACATAGGCTTACTTCTAGTGTTGTGATAAAATAAGGTTATGTGATATTCTCTGGTTCTGATCAATGCATTTAGATACAAAGGTGCAAATTCTTCTTGAGACAAAAGTTGCATCTTTGACTTCAGTGGAAACTTGGTATATCTCTGCAGGCACATATTGAAAAACCAAACCACAATGACATTATCTTTTGAAGAAAAAAATGAATTAAAAGTAGAACATGCTTTGTTTTCTACAGCAAATGTAATTTTTTTTTAAGTCTCTTTTTTTTCTGGTGAGCATCCGTTTTCTTACCTTTAAGAAAACAGAAAACCTTCACAATAGAATATTGGGTTCTGTTCCCTTTGATGTAGTAATGCATATACAATATTGCACTAATGATTAACTGTTGTGCCCCTGAGCTTTCCCCAGACAAAACCTCCTTTCAGCAGATTCCTTATCTGCTATCAGGGGAGTGTTTACAGCAGCTAAAACTCTTAAGCGCCTTGTCTCTGAGACTGATGGGGATAATTAAGCCAGTGTTTGCTAGCCCTCTGCTCTTCTTTGTGAGGTTGGAAACTAGGGAAAAAAGGATGCATTAGCCAAAAAACAAAACGCTGGAAATTCCTGTTCAGCCTTCGGTATAGATTTTATTGGTTGACTTTCCTCTAAATATTTCACCTTGTTTTGGATACTTGCATATCTGAACCATCGGGCAGAATAGAAAACTGCTCTCTTAATACAGATCATCTCATTTTCTATAAAGGAGAACATCATATATATAAAGCAAAACTGTATTCCAAGTTTTAACAAAAATTAAATATTTCTGATTAGCTGCCACATATGAAATTTAGAGCTAATTTAATGTATATTAATACAATAGTATCAGTAAGGTAGGGTATAGTATTCTGAGTTTAAACTTTTAAAAATGGCCTTGTTCAGGATTTTGTTGTTTTTAGAACTATAGTTATTGTGAAATTGTGTGTCAATATATGATGTTGGACTGGTTTATTTTTTTCCACCATCTTGTGGGTCTCCAGAGGAAGAATTCTCATAAGCAATATTAAATAGTTTGTGCTAGGATGGAGCTGAAATAGAATAATTTATACCAATTAGTCATGCCACAAATTAGGATAATATACTATTTTAACTTAATCTATATGCAGTGCAAGTTTTTTTTCTCTTTTTTCATGTGTAGTGAACATATTTTAACCCCAAGTTTCCATAATTGAAGTTAGATTCAGAATCCAATGTTTAATGCTGTTGAGTTATTGCTAAGATATTATTAAAGTATGAATATTTATTCTGTTCTTTAATTCAGTCTTAATAAGTAGTCAATAATTGCATCATTTAGCTTCTGTGATCTTTAGTCCAGGTAAAGACTATTCTATGCTACCATTTTTTCATGTTACTTAAATTAATGATTCATAATTTAGACAAGAAAACTCTATATACATATATATGTGTATATATATGTAAAGAATTCCAGTAATGAAAATAAATCTTAAAAACCAAGAGATTCTAATTGAAAACCTAGACTGCAATTAACTAAGATGCTGCATAAATGATATAGTCAAGGAATAAAAATTTGTTTCCATAAAAACATTTATAATCCTCCACTATTTGAATGGTACACTTTTCACACAAATTATTTGTCTGTAGTACAATTGTACTTTACTTTTTAGGAGCTAAAAAGTACTACTTTTTAGGAGCTTTACATATTTTAGGAGCTAAACCAGAATATTTTCAAACAGAATCAAGCTAAGGTGTGACTGAATTATTTGACAACAAGTACCGTTTGCTGGCTACCAAATGTAGACTGTGTAATAAAAGAAATACTCTTTAAGATAAAATATTTAAGCATATGAAGTAGTTAAACAATAACAATAATATACCATGAATAGCACAGGTCATTTAAGGATTTTATGAATTTCTCTGTTGGAAAGACTAAAATAGTCCTTGGGTCTTTTAAATTAATATATTCCTATGTGGGAAGATAAGACTCTACTCTTTTAGAAATGGAAGTATAAATAGTAGTTATTATGTTTTGAGTATTATTAGTGGCCAGCAAATGTGTTTGTAAAACTTGAAAACATCTATAGGAAGTCATTTAGAAAGGGTCTAAAAAGTATGATTTGGCCTAAAAAATGTACGTTGACAAATAGGAAAGGAATGAGTACACTATGTTCAAGAGTAATTTAATGGAGATTCTCGACGAGGCCAGTGGAAATCCAAAGAATCCATCACCATGAAATCCATCATTGTTTGTCCATTATCTAAAGCCTTACAGCTCAGAAAGGATGCTGTCCTCCCCACCCCCACCCCCACTGTGCTTACTTACTATATTCTTGCAGTGTAATGTGGTAACCAAGTGACCATAAGTCTGAACAATTTCAAATCTCCCACTCAGTGCACGGCAGCACACTGTACCTTTGATAGAAAGCTGCATTTCTGCACTATTCGGTGTCCAACCATCCTAAGGAGGCCGATAAAAGAGAAATGTTGATGCATTTATGAGACCATTTTCAGTTTCTGGACTTTACTGTGGGCAAGTGTATGTTTCCATGAAATGAAGATGGGAAAAAGAAAGGTGGAACAACTCCAAATATGAAGGTTGATGAAACAAAGCTCTGAAAGATTTGTTATAAATTTCTGCTAAATTATCTTTTGCCTATTCCTCACAGCTTATCTGGAACAAGATAATATATTTTAATTACTTTCTGCAATGGCTAGTACATGGTCTCTGTTTTTAAAGTCATCTTCTCCTAGCATTTCTGCTTCACAGATAAATGGATAAGCACACTCCTTTGTTTGATAAATTGGTCTTAACTAATTTTTCTTAATAATGGGGGACACCATCAAAAGAAACTTTATAATTTATCACAATAAAGAAGTAACTGTATGATATTTAAAGAAAATGAATCTGTTTTACTTTAAAATTTATTGTGCAAATGAATTAATATTAGCAAGGATCCGTGTTGTAAACAAAGGAGGAAATGGAAGGAAAAGAAAAAGCCTAGAGAGAAATTATCTTTTGGATTACCAAATTGCTCCATCTAATTTTCGAAAGATAAGACACTGATATAATCCCTGATGCATTATATTTATGAAATTTTGTTTGCATATATTAAAATTCAAATTATTTTAAAATTAAGTTTTTCTTAAGCCACCAAATTCCTATAAAATGACAAAATATTAGAACAAAACACATTTATGTTTGATTCATAAAACCTAAAATCTGTCAACATCTTAATCAATAAAATGTTTTTATGAACAAGTTACATAAATAGCAAAACCGAGCAATTTGTTTTTGTTTTATTTCCACATAGAAAACAGTATTACAGGTAATGTTCTAGTAATTTGCCTCCACATGAGCACTCATCTTTCTGAGATAAAAGTTGGGAAGATCAAATTATCATACAAAGGATGCTTCTTGTGTGGGTCAGTCTATCCATCTGTAAAGGAAGAGTGCTATGAGATTATGATTTAAAAATTGAGAACGTGTATAGGCAGTTGTAAAAAGAATTTGTTAAAAAGTATATTAACTTGTAGATAAGCATGGAAAATGGCAAAGAGTAACACTTTTCTTTCAGAAACTTAAATATTATGTGATAAATTGGCAGGCTTTTTTTTTAATCAATGATTTATGGTTACTTAAAAAGAAGTTTACTACTGGGTTGAGAAGTGGCTGCTAGAAACAAAATATACCATCTGTATAGCCTTCAGTTTCTTTTTTAACAATATTTTCTATACACCAAAGTGAATAAAAACTGAGTTTAGGGTGGGACATCTGGGACAGACCAACTGGCCTTGCCCGTGGCCGATGGAAGTGTGTACAACTTGATTGATGGGGTCTTGCTTCTCCTGTGATAACATGTAATTTGTGTAGTTGTCTGAGGAGCAGCACAGCAAAATGGTTGCCTGTCCCCTTCAAAGTACTGGCTGAAACAGTGTGCAATCAGTAGCTTAGAGCAGTAAATATTATTTAAAAATATTAGGATTGTTAACAGAATCAGCTTTTAACAGAAAAGGTCGAATTGCTTTTATGCTCAAAGTTGAATATAGTTGTAAGGATATACAATAACTGTTTTACCTTTGGAAGTTTATTTGAAACATATCATTTTACATGAAGTGGAATTCATTTAATTTTATTTGGTGCTTTCCCCTTAACCCCAGTGGGACTGAAATGTACATCACACATTTCCCTGTAGTTGATGTGATTAACTTCCTTGGAAAAGGTTGGAAGCTGAGGTGGGAACAGGTGACATACGTGTAGGTTGGCAGTGTTTTCACCATGCTTATTAATATAACATTTTGACTTCTTGCACTATCTCTAGCTCCATAGTAGGGAATATTACATATACCCTTTAAAATTTAGTTTTTATTTAAATGCTGTGACAAGATGAGTGTGAGTATATTACAATGATAGATGAGATTTTAAAATGTCTTTTATTGAGAAGCTGGGGAAAATGGGCTCACAATTATGAGAATAACTAGCAGCATTGCTATGCCTTAAAGCTCTAATATACTGATGTCTTACCTCTCTTGGATTTTTCCACAGCTGGTAAGCGAAAGCTTGGCAAATGCCATTCAACCTTCATTGACTGTATGTAAGGACTTCAGTAGGTTTGTACATCAGGGCTCTTCTTTCCAAAGGGAGTGAACGTCATTGTTTACTACAGACTATTTTTGTACTAGCTCTGGAGAAGCCCATTTTAAAGTTTATTTAATGCTGACAGTTTGCTTAGGATCATACAATACAGAATTCTAGGATTCATACTCGTAAAATAAGGTGTTATTATTCTTCAGAGTTTTATCAAAGATGTAGTAGTCGTGTCCATAAAATACGAGGACATCTGGGCTGACATGGACAAAAGGCTATACAAAGAGTAAAATGCAATGTAATTTATGAAGGAAAGATATGATAAATGATTGAACTTGAAAATATAGCTTGTATTATTAAAATATGGACTACTTATTATTGTAAAATTATTGAAGATAATTTTAATAGACAATAACTTTAACATATACAATTTAAATTAAATATCAAAGTCTTATCTTCTCTATTAGACTGTTCCCTGAGGACAGAGATTTCTTATTCAGCATTAGAGCACTCATAAGCCTAGCACAAGTCTTTGCATTCAATATGAAGTTAATAAGGACTTCCTGAAAAATAAAACAAAGGAAAAGAAAACCAGCATATATACAAGCATTCCGAGGCCCAACTCCAATTAGTAAAAGCCACTTGGAAATATCAAGTGATTTATGCCTACTTTCGTTTCCAATTATCTTCTCTTGCTTCTCTTTCTGCAAATGCAAGTTCCCATGAAAGAGTCTCTGGGACCCAGAAATACCCGATAAAGGAAGTTCTTGTTTTCTGGAACAATTGCCACTTCGCTGTCTGTCTGTAAACAGATTTGTGAGGCAGGTCTAAAGTTAAAAAAAGATTTTTCTCCTTGTGAAATTGCTGGTGTAAAAATGAGACTCTCGGGAATACCCAAGTTGTTTTCCAATGTGTGTGTGTGTGTTTATGTTTGTGTGTGCATGCGTGCGAGTGTGTCAGTGTGGACTTTATGTGTACACCTTTGCGTTGCATATAAATACACTTCTGAGATTATTTGGTGGAACACCTTGATCTGATCCGGAAACTTCTATTTACCATTCTCTCCTGTGGCCTCCTCATGCTCAGGCTTTGGTCTTCTTTACATAGGACTTATTAAAATTGCAAAGCACCTCAAGAATCTCTTGGCTCTTCACTATTCAGAAATACCGCCATGACCTAGATTTAAACTTGCTGCAAGCTTCTAAGTGTAGATGTTTACCTATGTGAAGCTGCTTAGGAACAACTGTCTTAAACCTCATTTATATAATAATTATATTATTTTGATTAGTCACCTGCATGCGGAAAAAAAGACTATTACAAATACCTCTGTAGAATAAAAGAAGTAAATAGATAAAGAGGCTTCATTGGTGAGGATGTGCCAGATAATAGATAAATCCTGCAGCAATGGATGTACATTGTTCTGAGAAGTGACAAGCATAATACAGTGCAGGCTGATTTCTCTCTCATATAAAGGGTCAGTATGGGTCAGCCACTCCTCTCCATCCTGTGGCTACACCATCGAGAACATGTGACCTCCCAAATCACCATATAAGGAAAAGAGAAAAGTACAGGAGGTACATTGGTACTTAATTGAATTGGCCTGGAAGTTACAACAAATATTTACACTCAGTCGCTTGGCCAGACTTAGTCATGTGTTCGATGTAATGAGGAATAGGTATTGACTCTGTCCCCGAAAACTTATGATATAGCTCTTCCTTAACTCTTCAGCCAGATGTTTCAAGATTTTTGATCCCCCACTCCACTTTTCCAAAAAGAGCTAATAAATATACTGAAGTGTGGATTCCTTCCCTGTTTTTTCAATATCTACCTTAACTATGTTCTAGTGAGCAGTTTCAGAGACCCTGCATAGATTTTTAGAGTAGAAAAATTTCTGAAATACAGAGGAAACTAATACAATATTGGTAGAGATTATTTCTGTCTGGAAAATAATCCCTAATAATTTGTTTCAACATTTTTATTATTTTTTTAATGGACTATAGATCTAAAGTTTAGGGTCATGCCTTCAGTTGAAGCTGACAAAAACAGGTATCCTCCAAGACTAGACTGAATTTTGCATTTGGCACAGAATAACATTAGATTTTATTTGTGAAATGGGACCATGGAAGTTTCTAGTATGCCAGGATTGTAAACAAGCATTTTATTAATGAAGTTTTTGTTGTTGTTATTGTTTTGTTTTTTGCTTTCATTTCATGGTTTAGAGTAATTTGATTTGCCACACAAAAAAGGTGATGCTACTCTACAAGTGAACTTCAATTCATTTTTTTAAATTCATTTTGTTTTTATGACATGAATACATTTATATATTTCATTTAATGTATCTAAGAGAGTAACAAATTTTTCTTTATGCTGTTTTAACTTAGCTGGACCAATATTTTCTAATAAGTTATTAGTTTTTTTTGTTTTGTTTTGTTTTGTTTTTTTTGTTTTTTTCACCGAAAAGAATCTATGGTCTATTGGTCAAGCTTTTTGTCTTGATTTCTGTTGTCATATTTAGTGCATTCTTTACCATTATTTTATAAAGTACTCTCCTTGTTTGAAAGATGATATTGTGCTAATCTATTTATGTGAGGGTCATTTGCTCTTGTATGATTTTAGCAACATGATTCTCTCTATTGGTATAATCCAAGCAGCAAGATATTCATACATACTCTAATTGTATCTTTATTTATTGGGGCAAATGAAAATAAAAAGGAAAATGAACATTTTCTTGCCATAGCTATTGTGGCTATTGAGCACGTGATGTAGCTGACATGACTGAGGAACTAAATTCTTAATTTTATCAGTTTTAATTAATCTAGATTTAAAGAGTCACATATGGCTAGTGGCAAAAATTTGGTCAGCACTGCTCCAAAAACTTGTGGGGAATAATTAACCCAAGTTTTGTATTATTAAACAAAGAAAATCAATGTCACCATCCCTGAACACATACGATTTGGAACAGCTGAGAAATTCACTCAATAATCATTCATTTCCACAGTATTGGTTTGCTAAGACTGCCATAACACAATATGACAAACCGGGTGGTTTAAATATTAGACATTTATTTTCTCAGTTCTGAAGTCTAGAAATCCATGATGAAGTGTGAGCCAAATCAGTTTTCTCTGAGGCCTCTCTCCTTGGCTTGCAGATGGCCACCTTCTCTCTGTGTTCTCACATGGTCTTTCCTCTGTGCCCACACATTGCTGGTGTCTTTTTTTGTATCCAAAGTGGCTCTTCTTATAAGGTCACTGGCCCGACTGGCCTTGTTTTAATTTAATCACTACTGAAGGGCCTCATTCCAAATATAGTCACATTCTGTGAAGTACTGGGGGTAGGGCTTCAACATATATGACACCTTTTCCACGTGACATCTACTGTATCCCTTGAAATATGCATTTGAGGCATTTTCTGTGTGAGCTTTGCTTGCTTTTTATTTCAAACTGGAATCATATTTGTATTCATTGGAACAAAATAAATGCAGATTTTAAAATTCAGCCATATTATAAGTGGTGGCAGTTGTGTTTTTAATAACTTTTATATTTATTTTGATCTTGTCATTTCATTGACGGATTGCTTCATTAATATGCTTCATGACGATGTGCTTTGTCTTGGAAACTTGCATCTTTCTGAGAATGGTCTACAATTTTACAACCTCATGAAATAGACACATATTTGTGTTTTAGTGATCGTAGACCTCAAACAATAGATTTGAACCATTCATTATCTCTTCAAAGTGTTCTAATATTATCAGGCAAAATAGCTGATTTGAAGGGAATACACTTTTTGTTCCTTTGTTTTATTGCTTTTTAAAACATCCGGTGTTTTTTTAAGTGACTCAAGTTTTTAAATTAGGTTTTCATGGAGAACTTTCTAGAATATCTGTTTGTTGTGCCTTTCCTCTTTTGGTTAAAAAAGCAAAGTATTTGCCTGTTTTATTAGAATTGATCTTATGCAGTACTTATTCCTCAGTAAATGTTGAGTCTCAGCTTTATTTATTTGGACAGGAATAGTTTTAACAAAGGTCTTAGCCCAAATATTTAGAGAAATGGTCATGTTCACAGCTAGGAAAATTCATATCTAATTAAATAATACAACATTAAGGAACATATAGCTAAAGATCAGCCACAAAATATAAGAGCATATTAAAAGTATTAGTCTGCTTTGATTAAATTTCAGCACTTTTGTTGTAATGCCTTACACTTATAACTTGGAAGTTCTCTGTAAGTGTAAGGTCAACACTCACAACCTATCAAATCTATGAAAGTGGTAGAAGAGAAATACAGAAAGGGTGTGCTTTGTTTTTGTCATCATTTAGCACTCAAACTAATGTCAGCAAGTATGTACCTCTGAACTTCATACTATGACAAAAGAAAAAGGAACTCTGGTTTGAATCTCTGTTCGTCAAGTTTTCTTTTACTTATAGCCACTGTATTCTTCACTGTTAGAGACTGTAGACAATCTAGACAGTTGTTGTTCAATAAAACTTTTTGCCATGTGGAGATGTTCCATAGCTGCTCTGTCAAAATGGCAACACTAATCATATAAGGCTATTGAATAATTTAAATGTGGTTAGTGTGACTGGGAAACTGAATCCTTAATTTAATTTTATTTTAATGAACAAATTCAAAATGAAATGGCCACAAGTGACTTGTGGGTATTTGCTGGACAGCACAGGTCGAAGACTTATGGGGAATAATTAACTCAGTTTTTCTGTTATAAAAATCTTGAATTAATGTTCCCATCCTTTGAAGACATCTCTTACCATATCCCCTCATGGTACTTGTATCAGCACCTTTGAAACTCATTATGTTCTCTTCTGATAGATTCTGGGTAATCATCTCTTGTTTGTGAAAGCATAGGTCCATAAATAGGATCACATATATTTCTGGCCTTATCCATAGATTCTCCTGTCCTTCTAATATGAAAATTTAGCAGAGTTGTGGTTAAAAACTTCTCCAAACATTCAAGTTATACTTGCTATTTCTTTGCCTAAGACTTAAATTACTATTATGGAATCATTAATGTTATTATGAACAGATTTTGAATCAGTTTTCAAAATCAGTTTTTGTTCTGAGGAGGCAAGAATTTAATGTTGAGTGATCAAACTGGAAGACTGAGCACAGGGAAGAAAAACATGGACTCACAGTATCCCCACAGGCTCATGCAGTCCATGGCCCTAGGCTTTGAACTATCTCCAACCGAGTCCATTGAGTTTTAGGTTTACTTTCTCCTATTTTCACATTTTTATTTTTAAGAACAACTTACATTCTGTAACAGATACCATTTGTTAGAATGTGACAATGTATGAAAAAATGAGTATTAAAACAACAGTTTATTCTTTTTTGAATACTCAGATGCAGTCCTTCTCATGGCTTACTAGTTACAAGTAATAACACTGACTCCTTACTTTTCTACTCGGTCTTCTGTAAGTCAATGTGTGTTTTTAATTTCATTTTTCTATAATGATTTGAAGGAAGCTTTCTAACTAATGGAAAGTGCTAAGATTTGAGGTATTGTGGCCACACTTTTCAGCAGTAATATGTGAGACTCTCTCGCTCTCTATGCAGGAACCTTACCAAAATTGGTGATTTTTATTTTCCCCAGCATGGTTCTAAGTGTCATACAGATATGAATTTGATGGTGAAACACCCAAGTGTTTCACTTCAAGGTATGAGTTCAGTTTCAATGACAGCGTTTCACCATTTCTTTCTTTTCCTGTGAGCTTTTTGGATGACAGTTCTGTGATTGTGCAATAATTGTTTCATTTTACTGATAAGTTCTAAAATGTTTCTAGGTGCTAAAGTTTGTAGTTTAATTGCTTTATAAGGAATTGACAAAGTACCATACCATCCAGAAATATATAATAGAAAATTCTGAATAGGGATTGGATGTCATAATGCCTGAAGCTACCTGAATGGACTTGAAATCCCTTTAAATTGTGTTTTAAAACATTGTATTATAAAATGTTATACTTAAACTTTCCACCACAAAGTCCATTAAGGCTTATTTAAATTTCATATCATGAATTCCTTAAATTTTTAAAATTTAACAGTTCTTTCTTCCTTTTACTATTTTTTTTTTCAAATCTTATAGGGGAGAGTTATACAAGGAAAGCCAATAATCAAATGAGAGAACACCACTTTCTTTCTGTAAAGCTCTCCAATAGTTATTATTCCCACATAATTTGGTTTGGATGCTCTGGTGACTCCCGATGCCCTATGATGTTTTTCAAGTCACAAAATTAAGCATAATTTGAAAGAATCAATTAAAGTTGTATTCATTTATCAAAAATAAAGCATCAGAGGATAATGATGGAAATCTTAGAAGACATGGACACCACTAAATAATTATCGTTAGTTGTGTAAGGCATAATTTACATATTAATTTTTTTGTTTGTGTAAATTAAACACAAAACATTAGCTATGTTTTTCTTCCTTTGGTATTTATATATCATCTGCATATCACACTTCTAAAAAATGAAATTTGTTATTATTTCCATGAGTAGAGTCAGGGTTCTGCAGAGCTTGCCAAAGCATGTTTCCCAACGCTGTGACTTACTGTGTTAGCACTCAGGCTTATCTGATATGACTCTTTTAGATAAAGCTGTGCCAGACAAGTTCATGTTACATCAACACCAAAGCCAAGCTAATTCCTATATCAGAAACCACTTTATTTTATTTTCATTAATGAAAAGTACACATCAAAACAGAAAATTGAGTTCTTGCAGAGGTGCCTGAAAAAAAAAACACACATATTTTAACGTAGAGAAAAATTGAATTTAGTATTTCTACCACTAATAATCATTACGGGGTCTGTTAATTATTTCTTTCCTGCTGCCCTTGATTCTTTCCATTTTTTCCTAAGTACCTCAGCCCTGAGAATTAGGAATGGTAAGTTCCTTCCTGTTCTTTAAAGTTTCAACAAATATTGTGTTAGTTCCAGAGAATAATAGTTAAGATAGTGTGTGATGATGCTATAACAGAGCTAAATACCAGAGTGGTATAAAATAATAAACTACAAATGTGATGTGACAATTTGTTTTCACTTGATGTTTGTGTTTCACACCATTTTTTTTTTCAGGAGTTTATGTAAACATTCATTGAAATGTTTTAGTGTTTAGTGTGAAGCACATTAGCAAAATTTAGTGTGAATTGAATTTGAAAGTTTAATCATTTTGGACCAGATTTTATAAAACAAACAAAATCTGGGCATTATGTATTTGGTTTAAAAAAACAAAACATATTTTTACTTCACATTCTAGGTCACTTCATGGCCTTTTTTGGGGAGAGTCATTGAGGAAATATAAAAATAGATATCAGATAATTAGGAAATGTAGATACAGTAGATCTGTTAAATGTTCTGCGGGTGTAGGTGACAACATAAATGTTGATATGCACCTGACAAAAATAGTGCGCTGGTATTCTTGGCCGTGAGCTTATTTTATCTGCTGTGACAAAGAACTGACTAGCTCTACCTCTGAGAGTATGTGTCTAAAATGGAAGTTAAATTGTCTAGACAACTAATATGAGAGAAAAGTTCAGTTATCAGCTTAAATAAACTCTCTAGTACATGGACTTCTGAGAGAACATACATTTTTAAATGTAAATGCAATCTTGGATTTCTTGATGGATAAAGAGTGGAAAATATACACTGTATTACTTCTGTATATTTATCAGAGAGTTCAAATAACTTTTCCTTCCTTCTGCTTCCTAGCTATATTGCTTTCATAACTGAACAATTATGTTTCTTAAACGTAAATTTACTAGATTGATTGAGATAACTATCATTTTCAAAATAATGATTTAGGATTTACATTTTAAATTTACATATAATAGTTATATAAAACTTTCTAAAATCAGTTTTAAAGATTAACATATTTATTTGGCTTAATTTCTTAACTTCCCTTATGTGTTCATTTTAGATTACAGTTTCAAATTTAGCTGATAGTATAGAATAACTACAATGCAGTTATTTACCCAGGAATGAATATACACTGTGTTTCCTCAAAAATAAGACCTAGCCGGACCATCAGCTCTAATGCATCTTTTGGAGTAAAAATTAATACAAGACCTGGTCTTATTTTACTATAATATAAGACAGCATCTTATATAATATAATATGATGTGATATGATATGATATTTGAGATATGATATGATATGATGTAATATAATACTGGGTCTTATATTAATTTTTGCTCCAAAAGATGCATTAGAGCTGATGGCACGGCTAAGTCTTATTTTCGGGGAAACACAATATTGTTTGTTTGTTTGTTTAATATCACCTGGTAACTATCAAAAACTTGTCATCTAAGCTAAATGATATATATGCGTATGTCACATTAGCTAAAGTTTAGGCAGTTCATCTGTTCCTCTGTGCTTTACCCAAAGTCACTATCAGGGAGCTATGTATCTGAGCTGCATTTTGTTACGTCGCTACCTATCGCTTAGCTCTTTACTAAGTCTTTTTTACCTAGTTAATATTGGGAAAAAAAGGCTTATGAAATATATCAATGTGTTGTTAGGGATTGTTGAAGATACAGATCATTACATGAAATAGTTTTTTTTTTTGTTTTTTGTTTTCCATGGGATCTAGAGGAACACCTTTTTTGGGTGTTAGTATCAGGATTTGTTATGTTTCATTCTGAGTAATTTTTGCCTAATGCAATGCAATGCAATGCTTTCTAAACTGCATTTCATCAATCACTATCTCATAAAATGTTTCTAATGAGGTCTGAAAAAAAATATTTTGGGCTCAAGTATACTTGGGAAAATTGTCTTGCCTCTTGAACATTTACAGTGAGCACCAGTGTGTTCAAAGGCACTGAGCAGTTCTGTGGTAGAGCAGCCCCTCTGGTTAAGAGAACATCTTGCAAATACATTTTTCTATGGTACCCGTTCTCCTAAACACCTATTACCATCTTGGGGAGTCTTTTTTCAGGTAACACAGTGTGGAGAATGCTGATCCAAACAATTACATAATTGTATGAGATGTGATCAAACAAGACAGTGAATGTTTAAATTAAAAAAGAACACAACATATTATAGTAAAAGATACATTGCCATCCCCCCTCGCTTCAAACATACTTATCCCATAGTTCTTGCCACTTTCTGAAGTAGTGCTGGAAGTCCTCTTTCATGAGTGTGTTTACTTAAACCTCCATCATGACAGTGCTCTGCGTCACACATTGCTTCTGGTATATGGCAATTTCTGTCAAATAAAAATATTATGGTGTGTCCTTATCTGATACCTTATTCACCAGATCTGGCACCATGCTATTTCTGGCTCTTCCCCAAAGTCAAAATGGCCACGAAAGGTAAAAGTTTTGAATGGATTCAGGACATCGAGGCAGCCATGACAGCTCTACTAAAGACCCAAAAGAAGATTGAAAGTCCTGCTGATTGTATAATACAAACACAGGTTTATTTCCCTTTCTCTCAGTGCATTAGGCAATAGAAACCACACTTAATATGAACTCTAAAATTCCTAATGTCTTGCTTATATAATAATGCAGCTAGCTTGGTGGCAACATTTAATTTACTGTCCCATGATCAATTAGAGGCAATCTAGCAGGGTGGCCGAGAGCTGTGGCATCATAAAGATCTGGGAAAGAATCTGATCTAGACAATTACCAGTTGTAGAATTTGGGACATGTATTTAAACTCAGACTGTTTCCTCATCTATAAAATGGGATAATGGTAGAACTCTCACAGGGTTATTTCAATAATGAAATGATCATCTTTTTAAAATAAAAGTACTCAGCATACTGCCTTGCATATACCTAGGGAGTAATCAAATTCAGTTATGTGATTATTATTGCTATTTATTTATATATATATTTATATATATATATATATTTATATATATATTTATTACTTTTATCACATGTTTCTCAACTGAGAGCAATATTCCTCCTCAGGACATTTGCCAATGTGTGAAGACCTTTCTGGTAGTCACAATTGCAGGGGATGGAGGTGGGGGGTTGGGAGGGTGTAGGTCAGGGAGATGTTATTGACATCTAGTAGATAGAAGCCATGGATGCTGCTAAATAGAGAGCCCCCCGACAAAGAGTACACAGCTCCAACATGTCAACAGTACAGAGGTTGAGAAACTTGCTTTAGCCATTTATTTTGAGAACTAAGCTTAGAGATATAAATTTCTTTGTATTTTTTTTTTCATATCTACTGGTATATGATGCTTTCTTCCATGAAATAGTGAAATTGGTGACCCATCTCATATATAAAAATAATTCCTTACTTCTTAAAATTTTTCCCACTAATAGCCATTTCGATGACAGAGTTTTATGACTTTTTCTTAGTTTTCATACCCTGGAAAATATAATTAGTTTTAGGATGAAGTAATTATGTAAAAATAGAATATAATTTTGTATTGAATTATTTTATTCCTTATATATCATTTATTATAAGAAATGAGTTCTCAAGAATGGGTGTGCATGATATGAACAACAGAATGAATATTTGGTAAATGTAAACATAGGTAGAAATGTAAAATATGAATGCATGAAAAATTAATAAATAAAATTAAAGATAAAAAACTTCATCTGGTTAGTGAAATGTATGCAGCTCTTTGCAGAACTAAGTATGGTACTTCTTCAGTATTTATGTGACAGAAATACATCAAATTTAATAAAACTTTGAAAATAGCTATATATAATATTAATATTATAGGTTGTTTTGCAATTAATTTTGTTGAACTGATATGCTTAGAATGAGATGAAAGGGATTGTTTCCTTAGGACCTTCACTTCTAAAAGTCAGAAATCTGTGCTTTTTGGGCCTTCTTCCATATTCAGTAAAATCCCATAATAAATTTCTGCTTTATTTAATATATTTAGAATTCTATGTTGTAGTACGTAGATATCTATAGCATCTTTCTCACTATAACAAGGAAATCAAGTGTTAGACCTATCACTTTAGAATCAAATGAATGAACAAAGATAACAGTTTAATTTCATCTGAATACTCTGGACTGTGACATAATGATAAGTATAGATAAAGCAATAGGTAGTTTTTACTTCTTTCTCTCAGCATCGACTTTATTTCCACATGATATATTCTTACTGGAAGTGTGTGGTAGAAATCATCTGGGACTTGGATTCACATGTAGAAAAATATTAAAGTCCCAAGAGTATTATTAGTGGTTTAGTGTCAGCCTGGATTTGAGTGGTAGGTCAGGGGAATTTTGAATGATATTCCAAAGATGTATGAAATTACTAAACATTTTCATTGATGACCTGGCTGATGAAATGAAAATATAATCTATAAACTTATTAAGACCATAGTTTCAGGTTGCTACTGTGGAGTTTGTTGTTTATAATTTGAATTGAGAGTTACTTAACAAATAGAAAAGAAATGTAAAAAATAATAAATTCACGAGTTAAATATTAATGGAATAATTTCACTGGTTATAAATAAAAAGAGAGTCCATAAATAGAAGATATGAAAGCTTGTGGCTTCTTTATTCATAGAGTAGAAGCTAAATGTGAATAAGAAGAGTAGTATTTTTAAAATATGTTTATAAAACTCCAGTCTTGTATAATGGAAAGTCATTGTTTAGTAACTACAATACAATCCATTCATAACTTATAAAAGAGATGGGAAGTTTAATGATCTTTTAAAAAATAGAACATACTGCTGGTTCCAGTAATGTTTTTAGACAATTAGACAGGAATAAGTAGTGCTGGTGCATTCATTTCCCCTTCATAATGGAAAACCCAGAGATATGGCTTTGTTTTCATGATTGTCTTGCTTTTTATTAAGTTGATGTGACTCATGATTCTTATAACTAGGATAAGCACAATCATTTTTAAATTTTTATATAACTGTAGTAACAGAATCAGGACAAAATTAAATAAAACCAATAGTTTTCAGACTTTTATTAGACACAGAACTCTTCCTTGAGACTACATCTATATATTCAATTTGTAAAACAGATAAGAAGGAAGCCATTCTAGTGAAAGGATGACAGGTGACCTCCCTAAACTTCAGGTATGTCTTCAATTAAAAAACCTCTACATTTAAAATATTCAGCATTTGTACCTGTTCTGATATTCAGAGAAAGATGATGATTTTCTAGAAATTAAACTGCCAATTGTTAGGCTGTCCCACAAATTGATAATATGGAACATTCATTTATGAGCTGCAAATATATAAAGTTGTGGTGAGTATACACAGGATTTAATGAACAAAAATTTATAATGCAAAAAACAATTGTTACAAATGATCATAGCAGCTAAAGCATATTTATTTCTTAGTGCACTATCTATTAGGAAGCCATAAAAATTCTCTTATCAGGACTTCAACTTTGGTCACTGCTGAACACTAAAATGCCGGAGCTACACTTTCCATGACAGCTTCCAGCAAATGACTGAGCATGGCGTGGATACTAATCCAAGCATTCTTGAGAGACCTGGGACTTCTATTTCAGGCAACTTTGGCTTGAGGACTCACTGTTGGCCTAGTGGAACTTAGAACTACAAAGCAGTCTAAGACTCAGACTCTTCCAACCCAGTAATCCTTTCTTCCCTTCCTCCTTTACAAGTGTTAGAGCTGCACTGTGGTATCATGCACTATGTATTTCCCTCATAAGCATTTACCTTAATAAATCCCTTGTATGTCTCGTGCAGCCTTGGTGTTTGCTTTTTGCAGACTCACAATAACAATCTAGGATATACTAAATGTTTGATATCATCATTTCCTAAAGCCACCCAAATAGTTACCATTATTATCTCAAATTTACATGAAAAATTTTCTGTAACGTTTTTCACAGATCATCTTTTTACATCGACCAAGTTCTACATTTGTGGAGCTACTTGTTAGTCTCATTCTTTCTATATTAGTTTGATGTGGAAAGACCTCCCACCCACCCAGCCCCCCTTCAGCTTCAGTCTTTCAATTGCAGAGGATTCAGAATTTCTCTGTAATTTTCTTCAAAGTTCATATTTCAAGGTTAGAATTGCAATTTTATTCATGTAGCACTGGTTACCCTGCTCTAATGTTGAGCAAGTACATGCCAGGGCTGAATCGTAAATAGATTTGTTCTACTTGAACGTGCTTTTCAAACTATGCCTGCAACTGCTTCCAGTTACCTGAGGAGCGGGTTTCTTTATATGGCTGTTCCAACTCTTTTTCTGTGCATATGCTCTGAGTTCTTTTTAGTGCTATCGGTGCTGTGTAGAGCAGGAATGCTTTCTATACACCACCCTCATATTTGACAGGAAGGAAAGGATTTCAATTTAAGCTCTGCAGATTCTCTGGCAGAGCAGAAGTCATATATCCTGTCATATATTAATCTGACCATTCTTGATCCCACAATCACTTTGTCCTCTCCCATGATCCATTTGGACAACAGAATACCCTGGCTTTACTAATTAACCTTTTCAGGACTCTTCAATCAAGCTACTTCAGTTTTCCATGTGTCAGTGTATTATCTATAAAAAGTAAATTTGATTATTTAATAGTAATTCTACAGTTGCACTTCTAAGAAGATTCATAGCTGGATGATCTATGCCCAACTCGTTTCCTTGCTAGAGAGCAGCTCCCTGCTGGTTTTTTGAAACTCCAAAAGATGAAACTGAAGGGAGTAAGGATAACCTCTGACCAGTTTGATGTCTCTGTTTATCTATGCTCTCCTGAAATAGAATTTGAGGTAACAAGATAAAGGCTAGATAAATGCCTTATTTTTAATATTTTTATAGGACACATATTGGACCTTTATGTTAAAGAAAACTATGTCATGACGCTTGTTAGAGACAGTAAGGAAGACTTTATTTGCAAAGAGGGGACTATTTCAGTGGGGGCTTTGCATTAGGGGCTAGAGATGAGGCTCAACTCTGAATACACGGTGTGTAGAGATTTATAGCTAAGGAGTGGGGTGGGATGGTCAGTGAATGGAAAATCGCTAAGAGGAAACATCAAGGCTAGGGGGATATTTGTTAGATCTACTGAGCAGGATTCTTGCTGAAGGCAGGCCCGCCGAAGTGGGGGATACAGAATTTAATCAGCGATGCAGGGTAATCAGATGCAAGGGTGAGGGACTCTTTGCTGAGCAGACTCAGCAGGATTCTGGATTGTTGGCCAAGTACAGGTCAGGAGTTCAGAGGAGCCTGACTCAAGTTGGTCAGTAAGAGATTGTTTGTCATTTAGTAAAATTGACACAGTGTATACTTTTATAATATAAGAGGCCTCTTATTCTCCAACAGGCAACAACTATAAGAATCAAGGTGAAGAATTACAAAGGGAGTAAAATCTTATGCTGACACTATAATGAATCTAATATTTTGTAAATAGTTAGAAAAGTAAAAGTTAGCTAAGTAATTGAAAATTGGAACAACCTTATTGAATAACCTTTTCCAACCTTATTTGAATAACCTTATGGGTTATATATATATAAAAATAAAACTTTTCTGGATTACTTTCAAATTGTTAGTGATAATTTTAGGCTGCAAAAAGAACCTTGTTTAAAGACAGTTTCACTTCTAAGACAATAATTAGTACAGTCCCTTAGGACAACAAAGAAATACTTTGTATATTAATTTTATATTTTTTATATGATATCAAATATTTTGGCATGCTCATGTCAGTCTTTTTTGCAATTATTACTTTATTTTACTTAAAAGACTCCAAATATTTGTTTCATATTTCTTGTCAACTATATGTCTTTTGTGGGAAAATGATTACAGATTGAAATGCAATTAAATACTTGATGAAGTAACACACTTAAAGACTTAATAGTGAGGTAGTGATTCATCTCCTAAATGAAGCAAAGAGCCCCATGTATATATTTTTAAGGTCTTGATAAATACCATGCGTTAAACCAATTGTGATTATCTAAGAATCTTAAGTAAGATAGAATATATGCAATAAATATTCACCTAGAAGAATTCTAGTAGCATCTAATAGATCAAAAATATATGTTAATATCATTGGATTTAACCATAGAAGAAAGAAGTAACAGCAAATATCTTCAGACCAGAGAATATTAGAATATAAATTTGAATTAAGAACCTTATAGTGTTGATGCATCTTAAACACCTAAAAGCACTATATTTCTCTAATTTCTAGTAGGAACTCATTTTGTGTATTGAAACACAATTTAAACACAATTTTAAAATTCATATCATAACTAAGCCTTGGAAATTGCAGCTATTTTGGCATTAATCATTTTCTCTTTTTCCCTAGGAATTATAGAATGAACAATTTTGGGGGCTTGAATAGTGTTATAGTATATGCTCTCTCAAAAATCTCAATCAAGCATACTCTATGTGATTTCTTTTTTTTTAAAATAAAAAAATCAGAAATTAACAAAAACCATCTGAGTTTTATAGAAGTTTGCTTTCCCCTGATATTTCCTCAAATGGAAATAAATTAAGTAGTATTTCCCACAGTTTAGCTGCATTTAAAAAAATTCCTTCAGTGAAATTCCTTCAGTGAAAGAAACTGAAGGGAAAATCCCCTGACCTTGGCCAGGTACACAATTATTCTGCAAATGAAATGGTGGGGTGTGTGACTTTTTTAATTAGGCAAAATTTGCATCAAGTTGTAATCTGATTGCTGGTATATACCACTTGAACCTGACCCTAGGGTTAAACCAGTTCTAGTTAACTTATAAAAACAACACATGCCTGTAAGGTTAGCCTGGAGTATATGATTTACTAACACTATGCTATATTTAAAAACTTTCCACTTAGTTTCTTGCTTTCTTTTAAATTAATACACTAGAAACATTTCTTAAAGGCGAAATTGCCATTCTAATTCCCTTTAAAAAGCTACCTGAATACAACAAGCAGGAGGATGAAGTAGTCTTTAGACATGTATAAATATGTCTTCCTTCACACTTTGTGCAATTAATCTCTTGTTACATTGTATAAGTCATCGTCAATTTCTCCATATGGACATGAGGCATCCATTTAAAAATACTTTAATCCTTTTAAAATTGAAAGGATTATTTCTCTGAATGTCCTTCCATGCTATATCAATATTTAGAGGAGAAGGACATGAGTCAGTGTCGATACATGGCATGGTTTTATACCTGTTAATGGCTTGCTTGGGTATGTGTAGAAAAGTATTATGTATCCTAGTGCTTCTCTCTCTCCTCTGACTTACAACAGTTATTTTACACTTGGAGACATTCAGAGAAAGGAAATGAGATATGTACAACATTCATTGGATGAAATGTTATAATTTTTAACTATTTTTCATCATAATGAGACTTTAAAGATGTTGATCCTTGAAATACGGATTACTAAATTAAAACAGATACTTTGGATTCCTGTTGTCTCTTGTATAGATATAGTCCGTCATGTCCACTTAACTGCACCTAGTGGGATGACTTGGGAAATAAAACGCGCTGCCACAGTGGGGTTAGATCTAAATTGACAGACTTACCTCCAGGCAGTGTAAAAGTATCATGTCTGCTGGAAAGCAGGGTACCTGAAGGATGTGTCAGTGAAGGTAGTGAGGGAAGCAGTGACTTCTAGAATTCCAATGTGAAGCCCTATAGGAATTTTCTATCCAAGGGTAGTACTGGGATGGAGAATCCAGAAGTAGGTAACAATATGCCATTGGTTTTAAATATGGTTAAAAATTTCCCTGTGTTGAGATTCAAGATCAGGATGACATAAAGTCTTCTCTGGACAGTTCCAATTTATATCAATTATCCTGGCATAATAATTAATAGCACTCCCTATTACACTCAAAAGTGTCTGGTTTGAAAGATAAACTGTCGTCCCTGGGGAGATTTATGAGTGAAGGTCCGTAGTCCTAGAAGGAATAGTGAAACCAGGCAGATTATCAAAACAGTGACTCAAATAGAGGAAGCAATTTTGGATCAGGAGAATATGTGTTAGAAAACAGAGCCTTTGGAACAGTGCGCAAACTCAGTTACGGAGTTTATGAACAACATTGGGCCTTAAGTAGCAAAGGTGGATTGGTGGTGGAACTTTGATCAGGATTGCTCTTAGGGCAGTTTCTCAAAATTTCTGATTGTACTAGAAATGCAAGAGGTATTTGCTAAAATGCAGATTCTCAGGCCTCACTCCAGACCCGTAGAATGAGACTTTCCTAGGTGGGCATGGAATTAGCATTTTCAGTAATCTTCCTGGTGATTCCTAGTCACGCTAAAACACAGGAATCATTGTAATAGAGAGAGGGGCCAGCAGTTTGAAAGAAACAGGTACCATCGAAAATTTTGTGAAGGTGGATTGGTTGAATAGAAATTACAAATGAATATGTAAACTTAAAGAATCTGAAAGCTGTCCTCATTAGTCCTGGGTAATTTTAATAATCTTCACATTATATTATATAACTTGGGTTATCATGTCTTGAGTAAAATAGAAAGATTATAACAGATCAAGAACAGGGATTATTGGTTTGCCGTTATCCTACTGTATAAAATTTTTCCTTAGCAAATTATATAAAGGGAAGAATGCCTTGGGGAAAAATGGCAACTCAAATGGAAACAAAGCTATTTGTAGTTCTGAGAGCACTGGATTAGATCTGACCATTAAAAATTAAATCTTTATACAAATTTATTGAGAGAAAAGAGAATAAATATGCTCAACAATGTTTAAGTTGTGATATGCTGAATGTTAGGCCATAAATTTCAGGGGATTTGTTTCCAAGTCAACAATCACATTTTATACATTTCAACCTTGGTACTCCCAGCTGTTCCACAAGCAGCAGTACAGACGTATAAGAAATGCAGAATCTCAGGTCCCACCTCAGACCTACTTACGTAGAATCTATGTTTTAATAAGATCCTCAAGTAATTCATAGGGTCATTAAAGTTTAAGAAGCATTGCTCTATAAGCAGAAGTGTCTGAACTGGTGAAAATTTTGCTTTTATTTGGAACGCCCAATCTCAGTGGAAAGAGGAGAATTACAATGAGTTGAGTGTAAAATGTGATTATTCAATAACATTTTATTCCAGCCTGCTACAATTCTCAAGTCCTTGCAAGAAAGTCATTCACAAAAGCAGAAACATCTCACTGGCAGTTCAGGTAGTTTGGAGCAGTGTGGTGCCCTCAGAGAAGGTTGACATTTTGTCTGTGATTTTGGGCTATCAAAATGAAAAAAAGAAATGTACTTCTGTGTCCTAAATGACATTTTAGTATAGTAAGCAAAATTGTGTCATTGACACTAAATGTCTGCAAACCAGTGTTGTTTGAGAGGGCATTTTTGTGTCTATGAGCTTTCAAAAGATCTTTGACAGAGTTTTGTTTCAGAAGAAAAATATATAAGTCACATGAATGCTGAAAGAGAGGCAAAAAAAAAAAATGTCATAGAGACAGATTTCCTTAAATCTGAAGGGAGACAGATAATTTATAAGGTTGTTTTCAATATATATGAGTAATAATGACCTCACATTTTAATGAAAAGAAGGCAGGCAAATTATATAAATATTATAAATTAGGAATCTAGTTAACTCCTCAATTAAAGGGAAACTGATGGAAAGAGGTCACAGATAAACCAAAATCAGAGTGAAGATGATCATAATCAAAACATCAGAAAACATGGATTTAATATAAACCTGTTTCTTTAAAAATTATGTTCATTATTTCAGCAGTTTAGATCAGCATTTCCTAGAGTACTCTGAGCAACATCCGGGCCTCCCTATACCTTCCCCAACCCCTCAAATGCTTACTTAGAAATGGATTCTACAGAGCAATATGTCTGGGAACAGTGCATGCTCTATTCCTTTTCATTGGACAAAAGTTCATGGAGTAACCTAGACTTATTGTATGTTATGCATTGCATATTAAAAGCTGGAAGTTGATTTGAAGTAGGGAGACCTATTTCATTTCACTCAATCTAAGGTTTTCAAAAAATTAACTTCAGAACTTCTTTTTCATGAAACATCTAGTTCTTAAACAGGTTAGGAGAAAGGAGAACCAGGTAACAAAAGTGAGAGTCATGCTTGTTCCCTCACTGTAGTGTTTGTTCTTTCTCTTCCCATTGGATCTCATGTTGTTTCCATCTTTCAGGTTTCAAAGCTCTGGCCCACATATCTATGATAAATCCTAATCCACAAGAGTCTGAAGTCTCTGATTAGTTTGCCTCCTTAGCAGCTCTAATTAAATCTTTGATTTTCCCCTCCCCGTGTTAATATATTTAAAGGTATCCTTTACAACTGTTATTGATGAAATCAGCCCCAAATTCATATTATTATGGGTGTCTTTTTTTAAAAAAAAATTGTCCTTTGTTTATTTCTATCCACTCCTGAAGAATTTGGTATAGATGCCAACAATTGTTAACCTAATTTTATTTTTCAAATTGCAAACCACTAGTTTCCTTATTCCATATCGTATGGGGAGAGGAGTCATTTCCTTTGCTCCAGTTGTTCAAAACTTTGCATTTTTGTTGGACAGTAAGCACGATGCATGCACATTTTCTTAAAGTTTAACTGTGCAACAATGAATGAATATGGTCTCTAAAGTTTACTACTAGACCCACACCATAGGCATCTTCTAATATGTGGACATTTTCGATGATTTGTAACAGTTTGCTATTTTTTATAGTTTATAAATTATTTTTACAATGATGAATCAGAAAACTTCAAACCCACCAGGGATAACATACCAGAATAACTATTATGGGTTCGAAAAGTGCATATATTACTGATGCACTTATGCTGCCATTTGTTCTTAACCCACTTGCATGAGTAAAATCAGTACTCTGTCCCCAAATGTATTATTTATAGAAACTGATCAATTTTGTGTGATGAAAAACAATCTTATGTATTATATCATATGGGTTTTAAATTACCCCATGCCTTATTTTGAAGCCCTTCAAATATGGAGTTCCTCTTTATACACGTTTAGAAACTTTACAATTTAAACACAGCCTCCGACTCTATTACTAATAATTGATACTTTAAAAAGGTTACAGAGGCATAACTATAACTATAGACGATATTTAGATTCTGTTTTACTGAATAGGTCTCATTCAGGATTAAGAAATGTAAAGGTAAACCTGGTAAGCAATAAGGTATATATAAAAAGACAGTATTTTCTTTAAGATATTATTACACAAGAACTTATCCAAATATAAACCTTAATAAAGCAATCTATTCAGGAACTGTCTACTTGCTTAATTATGAAATATGAGCACTGAAATGAATGATGGCCCCCAGACATATTTATAACATTCCCTTGAAATTTATGTTTTCCAACCAATAGAGAATAGTGTTGTGAATTGAAATAAGCACTTCAGTTACTGTATCTGAATCATGTCTAAATAATCTAAATGCATTGGTATCAGATTTTTAATAAATTAAACATGAATTTTAAAAGGTAGCTTGTTCTATTTATCCATTCATTCAAGTAGCCTTTAATGAATGTCTACCATATGCCGTACACTAAGACTGGGACTTACATAAAAAAGGCATAGTGTACGTCAGTTGTGGCTACAAATAATTATAATGTATCATGACGTGTGCTAAAATGAATGTTGTATTAACTACCAATAGCCACTGTTAAATGACCAAGTACATTTTAACTAATAATACCTTGATGCTATTTATTTACTTATTTGTTCATGCCTTCATTTATTTACTTATGTAACAAGTAATTATTGAGCACCTACTTTGTGCCAGGCACTGTCCTTTCTCTGACAATACATCAGTGAACAAATTTCAAAGGTCTCTTTGTCATCAACTTATTGAAAGAATCTGAAACAGTTAAACCATCCATGAGTCTTTTCCTGACGTACACTATATGTGGAATTTTGCAGAATTCCACATATTTTAAGGTGTTTAAGAGTTATGGATAAAAAAGGGCAAAATTATAACTGAATATGATATTAAACTATTTAAAAAGATTCTCCCATGAACTAATCCTCTAATCCAGCATGCCTTTCATTTTAATAGACATGGCAGTGTTACTATCTGAACAAGAATAGTCCCTAAAAAGCAGTAACTCGAATAGGTTTATGTAATAGGTGCCTTAGCTGAATCAGTCAAAGGTTGTTTCCTCTTACAAAGAAGGATTGTGGACCCAAGATCAGTGGTCCAAATTTCTGGTCTACAAACAAGCTGCATCAAAATGACTAAAGGGGTTTAAACACACACACACACACACACACACACACACACACACACACACACACACAGATTTCCTATCCCCCAAAAGTGGGATTCTGATTTAGTAGATGTATGGATGGGCCTCGGAAGCAGTATGTTTTTAAAAAGCTACCCAGATTATGCTGTCGTGTGAATAGATTTTGGAACTATTACTGGAGGATTGGTTATGACCACTCAGATTCAGGAATTTCAGATAAACTAGGAAATGAATAGGATCAGTTACTGGGAATCTAAGGTCTAGTAATCAGAACCCATGTCTTAACCAGGGTTTTCCCCAGGCATATCCTGGTACACAGTAGACACTTAATAATTATTTGCTGAATGAATGAGTAAACTTTGAGTATACTTTACATTGATCTGCTAAATTCAGAGTGTGTGTAAGTTTATGCATGTGTAGTCTGCATTTTAACCAATTATACAGGAAGTATCTCTGGGAATTGTTAGCATTTCTTCATCCAAGGAAGATTTAGTTATAATCTCATGTTGATCAGTATCCCATCCTATATTCATTTCTTTATAGACTGATGTTCTCCACTTTAGTTGCAGAAGCCCTGAAAATGAAAAAAAAAAAAAAAAAAAAATCACTCACTTTTCAATGGACAGCTCCAGTGATTTTTGGCAGGTATAACTCAAATTTTCTTTAGGACCTTACCACAAAGAAACCCAAATAGACATTCTCCTTATTGACCTATTTTTTTAAATAATTTTAAATTATTACCCTAAGTGTCAAGATCAAAAGAACACCCATTTTTGGAATTGAAAAGGCTATTTGAATCCCAACCCAGAAAAATATTAACTATTTCAAGTCTTTTCTCTGCATATCACAGGAACAGTACCAGAAATCTTAGAAATGGTCTGTCTAAGAACAATAGAACATAATGAAGTCATTGATGATGTTAACTAAATTTAGAGTAAAAAAATAGGACAGATAAAATAAATTTAGAATAATCTATATTTGGTTTGAAAGAGTGAAGGCAGAGTGGTGGCATGTTTTTTGTTTTTTTTTGCCTTTAGGCTTATAGAGGCATATTTTTAGAACAATTTAAATATTCTCTTCTAAAGAGACGAGTTATGCGTACATGTATTAGTTAATTTGTCTGGAAAACACCATAGGTAGTTTAATCCTAATTTATATATGGGTGACCTGAGACAACAGGATACATGATTGGGTGGTTCTTTTGGAACTATTTTGCAGCAGAATATAGAGCTTGAATATTTAAGTTGTGCTTAAATATTGGATTCATGTCTGTCATCTGTCATTAAGCTTAAGACTCTGTTATCAGTCAAATAAATGCTGATTCAACACTAACTACAGGTAAGTCACTATGCAAAAAATGACAAAAATATATAAAATATCAAATCCTGTCCTCAAAGAGTTTATAGTTAACAAAAGGAAAGTTGTATTTATATATATGTGTATACATATACATACATATATACACACACATACATATACATATATGTGTGTGTGTATATATATATATATATATATATATATATATATATATCTCTGAGAGGGTTAAACTCTCATCAGTCGTACACACTAATTTGATTTAGTTTAAAAACATTATTTCTAACCACAGTATATACTGGAAGGAAGCTCTAGATTGTGATGTGGTATTTACTTTAAAAGATTACATTTTTCCCATTTCTCTGAGCTCCAGCTTTTTAATCTAAAAACTGAAGGAGCAGGAATAGGTTTTCTCTAAGTTTCTTACTTTCTTTACTAGTTTCTATTGCAGCATATTCATGCTTGTGTGTGTGTGATCTTGGCTTGCAAGATTCCTTTAACTGGAAACCGTCAGCATTGAGAAATTCTAGGTCCAACCCAAATGCTGTTTGACCGTGGTTGAACCAGGTGGTGTATAAGGTCATTTCCAGCTTTACCTAAGTAGTATCATTGGTTAAAGAGATAAAGTTAAAGGGGAGAAGTAACACACGAATACACACACACGCACACACACACACACACACGCATGAATGTATTAGTTAATTTGGAGTGTGTGTGTGTGTCTGTGTGTGTGTGTGTCCCATTAGTTATAGATATAGATAATCTATAACCAAAGGCACTTTGAGTTATTAGGTAAAATATGTGTATCATTTTCCCCACATTATTGTCTACTCTTGGGGTTTCCATCAAATCAGGAGGAAAAATGAAGAGAGAGAGGCGCAAGATGGAAGTCATGGGCCTAGATTTACCATTTCATCCCTGCTTTCCCCAAATACTACCCACTGTACCATTTTTGTTGGAATGTGAGGCACTTGATCCTTAGTTTTGACACCATTCTCGAATAGCCAAGAATCAGGGATCAAGCCCCAACCCCAATCTACTTGCTCTTTGATGCAAGCACTCACAGAGATAGGAAACCTACTGATAAAATGGGAGGTATTTCAATATTATGGGGGTGGGGGGAAGAGCCATACTTTGGCTTTAAGATCATTCTTCATTTAAATATTGTATCTTGCCTCTTGTTAGCTGTTGACCCCAGGCAAGTTGCTCAAACCTCCCCAGACCTATGTTTCATCATGTGAAAAAAAGGAAACTAGTAAGTATGTTAAAGATTGCTTCAAGATGGTGGATGGTTTTAGTTTGTCATTAGGTAGTCTCTGAATGAATAGTAGCTGTTTTTATTATACACATAAAATTATATATTCACATGCAAAATCAAATGCATAAATTCATGCATTGATTAAATACTATGGATGTATTTATGAATATACATGTATATCCATGGTCCTACCTACTAGGGTAATCACATTTGTATAAAATTTTACCCAGTAGGTACTCCTCCAGTTCCTAGGAATATTTGCACTTCAAGGAGCCATTAGGAACTAAATAATCTAGTGACTTTTCAAATTTTATGTTTTAGAGACCGGGTTATTTTAAAAAATATAGTTGGTATAGGGTTAAGAGGCAGAGGAACTGGTGAATAGGGAAGGTTTTGTGAGTAAATCTCCAGATAACTCCACCCGCTTTTCAAACAGAATAACTCCAATCCTGTACATTTAGTTTTAATGTATTTTATTCGCAAGTGGTTTTTTTTCACTTTTTATGTCATACCCCCACCACCACCACAAAATAAACAAAACAACAAAACCCCCACATATCCAGCTGTACTCCTCATTTAGTACCTGTGTACTGAACCAAGCAAGGTTAAGTGACTTGTCGAAGGTCACACAATGATTGTTAGTGACTAATCCAAAGCTTAAACCCAGTTTTTCTGTCCCTTGTAGAAATATTAGTTTTCGTTTTTTGGTTTTTTTTTTGCTTTTTGTTTGTTTGTTTGTTTGTTTTTCATCCCTTTATCTTCATTTCCTTCCTCTAACTCACTTTTTTGAAAAGGTTTCTAGGTTGGAACTTCAGAGTATAAGAAACTGAAGGGGTTTTAAATTAAACCTGTTTTTAGTATAACATGTTTTTATCACATGCTATAAAATGTTTATTAAAATAGGATGAAGGTAAGGCATTTGTGATTGTAATTTGAAAATTGGTTATTTGGGGCAGAAATCATCAAATGTCATGTTCAGCCTAGGAAATGCATGACCAAAAGTGGCCATAGTCAGCATTAAATGTTTTACAAGGAAACAGTTCACAATTGTATTCAGCTATCACATTAAAATCTAAAACTAAAGGAAATGAAACTAATTTTTATGTATATGAAATTTTGTTGTGTGTGTGTTTTTTTTTTTAATTGTGCAAGGGAAATTAACTGTATCATTACTCATATAGCCTAAGTGTCAGGATTTGTTTATGAAGCAAGATTCTTGACTAAATTTCTTGAGGTATTTATTTGGGAGCATCGCCACGAATCCCAAAAAATTCCACTGAGTTTATACATCATACTGTGTGGAATACTCAGTTTCAGACATCTGAAGTTTTGAAGAATTAATGGACCTTTCTGAAATCTCTATTAATTGTGGTTACTATTGTAAACCATTACTATTGTAAAAACCCTGAAATGTTTTTAAATGATGACCATAACGATATCTGTAGGCCCACATGCCAGAATACAATGTGACCTTGTTTTTCACCAACAAGAAGTAAAGTCTAATCCTCCTCCTCTTGAATTTAGGAGGGTTTGTGACTGCTTTGTCTAATAGAGTACAACACAAGTGGTACTGTATGACTTCCAAGGCTGGGTCATAAGACTAATGCAGCTTCCACCATGTACACTGAGACATTTGTTTTAAGAGCTTTGAGCACTGTGTTAGAAGTTTGAGAACTCGGAAGCCATTTTCTTGTGACAACACTAAGCTGCATGGAAAGGCCACATGGAGGTGCCACTAGTTGGCAGTCTTACTCTTTGAACCATCTGATCCCAGGTTCGAAACATCTAATTGAAACCATCTTTAATCTACCAGACCAACCCATCTATCAGATGAGTACCACTGCATTTTCTCAATGACTAGAGAAACCAAAGAATTACCCAGTTGAGCCCTGCTAAAATTCCTCATTCACAGAATTCTGACATTAATTTTTTTTAAATGCTCTTTTAAGCCACTAGGCTTTAGGGTCATTTATTACACAGCAGTGAAAAAACTATTCTGGATTTAGTTGACACATACAAAATTATTGAGTCCAACTTGGGGATTCAGGGATGATTGGAGCAGGAAACTAGTAGCTGCTTCTTTTTTGTTTGTTTGTTTGTTTGTTTTCAAAAAGCAAAGAAAAATTAACAGCTTTTTAAAGGCATAATTTATAAACCGTAAAATCCACACATTATAAGTGTGCAGTACAATGATTTTTAGTAAATTTACTGAGTTATGTGTAGTTAACATTATACTTTAATTGTAGGACATTTCTCCCCCACTACTCAAAAAAAAAAAAAAAAAAAAAAAAATTGACCCTTACAGGGAAATTTTAGAATATTTTCCCTAAATAGATCTCTTCTGCCCAACTGCCTCTTCGTGTACCAAAGTCACTTAATTTTAATTTTTTTTTGTCTTCTTTATAACTGATGGGGTGACTTTGATTTGGTTTTTGGAATCCCTTAGAGTTTAACACCAGAAGATGAAGCAAAACATGGAAGGAAGGCTGGAGCTGCCTTGAACACTGGGTCTAGGTTGTTTTCCTATTAGCCCTAGACTCTGTTCTACAAGAGTCTCTTTAGTTTCTGAATCCATAACTTAGTATTTAAGAGAATGTACTTTGAATTGTCTCAGTTCAAATTCCATTTCCAACACATATTAGCCTTGTGTCATTGGACAAGTTGCTTAACCTTTTTAACTCCTAGTTTACTCATCTATAAAGTGGGATTGATGTTATCTACCACATAAGGCTATGATGAAGATAAAATTAAACAGTGTACTTAGTGCACTTAGAACAGTGCCCAGCAAGGTAACAAAAGTAATAGTGTCTGTTATTTAATGGGTGCTTACTGTGTAGCTGGCACTATACTTTATATACATTAACTCATTTAATTTTCTCAAAAAACTGCATGAGGCAGGTGTTGCTCATATTTATAAATGAGAAACTATGTACCCATGCACAAATTGCTTAATCTCTGTTTTTGCACTGGAAAGTACCACAGCAGTTACCACCTCAATGAATAGTCGTTTTATCTAGTACAGGATTTAATAGAATCTTGTTTGAGTCATAGTAGTTAGAATGCCCTCATTCCTCTTTAGTAATTTAAAAACCTGTGAATTCTTCTGTTTTCCCAGCAACACACATACACACACACACACACACACGCACACACACACACACACCCCTACCTTTTGGATCTGTGAATACCAGTCTTAAGCATGGTAGTTTCTTAATAAATTTACTGAAAGTATGGATGAAAGAACAAATGCATCTATGTCTTGAAGAAATCTGCAACCAATTATGGGAGAACGTGAAAATGAAATATCAGATTGGCATAGAGGGTTCTGGAATAGGGATTTTGATTATGTATGGCCACGAAAAAAGCATTCCTCTAAAAAGCCCAAAATATACCAGTCTCTGTGATCTCAGACATTCTGTCCCCTTTAGGTGACACAAGAATGTTTTAAAGGGTTTTTGTGACACAGAATATGGAAGGAGCCTAACAATTGAATAGTTGTAAACAATTCACCAAATATTTGGCCAAGAGAAAGAAAAACTTTTATTTAAATTACCATATAAAATAAGCAATTTTTTGATTTATTGTAAAATATAAATTGTATGTGAGGACAAACGACTTTAAATCCCTCCTTTAGCTTTAAAATTCATTACATTTCAGAAGGATTTGTTACAGAAAGATAACAGTTACCTTAATACAAATATAGGATGATAAATATGATGTAACAGTTAAGAATCACAGTATATAAGCTTTTGCTTTTTGACCTGGTTTATTTATCAATATTTGTATTCAAAAGGATACAAACAACTATTTTATATACTAAAAGTATCCTAATTTGGAATCCACAGTCCCTGAATTATATTATCATGGTAAAACCAGAAAGATATTGGCCTTGCCTGTTTGGGCCTACAGCTCTTCTGTTCTCCTCAAGGATCTATTAGAGACCCTCATTTGTCATCTTGTGTAAGATATATAGGCAGAACTCTTCATCCAGCATGTCTTGGTAATAGATAGAGTTTGTTGCCATATAATTAGGCTGATAAGATCATAGACAAACAATTTTATTTGGAAAATAATATGGAAATTTTTTTCTTGTGTTTGTTAATATTTATCCCTGAAAGAAATATGTGGCTTTAGTTAGCGATGATACTCCATTTCACACCTTTATCTTTGTGCTGTATTTTAACTCAGTTTTGGTAATATGGCTTTTGCTTACAGCCTCTCCTAAACAGCTACTTATAAAACTTTAATACACAGGAATGATAAATTTTAAAAACACATTTGCTGCTAACTCTCTGATAAACTTAGCAACAAAGAAGCAGCTGGTATTTTATTGACTACAGCTTCCTACGTATTTCCCTAAAGTTCCAGCTAAACAAGAACACATTTATGTTTTACTTTTTTCTAATTAAGTAGAAAAGAAAAACATAGTCAGGGATTGATGGGTTTCAGATTTAAAGCATTTATGTTATAATTGTCAGGCAATCAATTAACCAATTTCTGAAGGGTTTAATCTCATTTTTAAATTATGTTTCTCATTTCCTTCAGTTTTAGTCTTCCAAATGGAAAACCTTTTTATTTTCTTTTTCAATTTTCAGAAAGATAATTCATTCGCTGTAGGGATGAGTAAGACAAATTGATCAGTGATGAAATTTGAATATAGTCTGTATTAGAATGTTTTCCAGATTTAAAGTCTATAAATCTCCTTTTATGGACTATGTTTAGATTTATTCACTCTACTCTTAGAGTTTAAGGGATCTAAAGGATTAGACAGGATGTAAATTAAGAATGATTAACATGTATCCTTCCCCAAATGAATAAAGTTTCTAACATGGGATGCATATGCATTCACTATTGTTTATTTACTTTCAGTAATTTGGAGCTACATTATTCTAAGGACTGCAAATGTTTCTATTGCATTATTCTAAAGGTTGGGATGCATGATGGGCTTTTGGAGGAGCTAGTAAAATTTAGCTTCTTGGTTTGGATGATGGTTACACAGGTGTGGTCACTTTGTGTTTATTCATTAAGCTGTACAATTACGACTTGTGTACTTGTCTGTACGAATGTTATACCAGAACTTAAGAGGAAAGAAAATTCTAGGCCAAGACTCAATGTTAGGGACTGTGCATGTCCTCAAGTTGTCAAAGATCATCTTCCAGAAATTTTATAAAAATCTATTCAATATTCCTCACCCCTTCACGTGTAAATAACCAGTATTACTTTAGAAAACACAATATGAATATTCTTTGCTGTTGTGCTTTTGTGAAGAATTCTGTACTCATAACAAGGAGGTAGAGTAGGTAATAAAATTCTAATTATGGGATTCAGGAAAAGGTAAGCAAAGTCACCTATTTTCCTTAAATTCATGTCTTTTAAAATTAGTTGTAGTCTGTTGTTTGTTAGTTTACCAACAACATGTAGAATTCCTATCAGGTGTCAGGCACTGTTCTACTTTGACACAATCAAATTCTTAAAAAGGATTGTCAATGAATAGACTTCAGAGAAGTCATTGTTTCTTGAAATTTATTCATATTTTTTTATCTGTGCATATATTTATTTTTCTAGGGAAAGGGACCAAATCTTTTAGCATATTTTCAATGTGGTACAGGACCCCAACAGACAAAGAATCAACAGTCTAAAAATGGAATTCAGAATAATCACACTGATATCTTGTAACAGTTTCCCTTATGAACACTACCTTATTTTGTGTTACTGATGTTTTTAATAGTCTGAAATACCATCATCACCATCATCATCATCATCATGCTGTATTATTGTGCTTTGAGTGGTAAAGTGACTTCCCAAAACCACACAGCTGATGACTGCTAGGTTTATTAGGAATTACCACTCACTTTTGAATGATTTTTCTTTATCGCTTGCCTCAGTAGAGAACAGAAAAAGAACAATAAACATAACACTCTCAACCCATTTCCTATATTACTTTTCCTAATTCAGATGCTCTTTTAAAGATAATGAAAAGTTATTAAAATAGTCTTTGCTTTAAATCTTAGATAAAAATCAGAATTAGAAAAATAATTTTCATCAAACTTGGCTCAGTTAGGATGATGGCTAATTAGGAGAAAATTATGAGAAAACAGCTTAAACACTGAGAAACTGATTTAAGAGAATTATTAAATGAGCAAAAACATGGAACATGGATTTATACATGATCATTTAGTCAAAAGAGGGCTTTTTGGTAGCGGAATGATTAAAATGAAATGATCAAAGTGTTTAAGCTGTTTTCTCATACGGAAATATGTGGGAAACAATTCTTAAATTTGCGATCATTGGCTAAGTATTTCTCTAATAAAGGATTACTTTATCTCAAGTAGAAAAATTAAAGTCGTTTAGTTTAAAGAGGAGTTAACAATCCAGTTTTTATTCAATCAAGCAATCAGCTCCCAATTTTATCTTTTTTTTAGGTACTGATTTCAAGATAGATATTATTTCTTTGTTCAGCTAGGTAGAATGACATTTAACAGAGATATTAGCAACCAGCTGGTTCTGTTTACCATGTGTATATAAATTGATACAATAGTCTGGTACTACATGTCCAAGTGTTTATACTGAATGCTTCCATAATGTCAATAATGATCCACTATTCAAAATTAGGTATAGCCCCAATTTCTCAAATGCTTGAGTGATCATTTTCTTTAGTAATTGAGTTTCTCATAGAATTCCACTGCTCTGATTACTCGCTCAGTAATCTAAGCATATTAATTTGAAAAACTGCATAAGCATGCAGCTAGGATAATGGCAATGAAGTAATTGCAAGGAAATCTTTTACAACAGGCTTATTTTTATCTAATAAACTCTGCCACAATGGTTAAGCGGCACATAATGAATATGGTGTGGGAGTGCTAAAATGTATATGCACTAAAATATCTGTAGAGAGATTTGAAAGTTAGATATTTTAGAAGATATTTACTAATCACTTTTAAAAGATGTTTTTAAAGTAGTGTGCAGGTGTGTGTTTTCAGCTTGGTAGGAGGTCTGTATTTTCAGAGGAAGGCAGTTGATTTGTTGAGCATCTATCAGGTCATCGAAAGGATGCTAGATGCCATTCCTGTGTAGTCACAAGTGATCCTGGCATGGAGATTCTATCCAGCATTGATTGTGCTATGATCCCTGTTATGCAAATAAGGAAAAGGGAACTCAAACTGGCGAGGTTATTCACCGAAGTCATGAGTCCAGACCTCCCCAGTCAGCTCTCTCTGATTTTAAGCCAGCCCACTCTTCAGTTTCTGCCTCACTGCAAAAGGCTGTAACTTTAGGGCTATATTCCAGCATTTTACATATATGTGAAAGGACTCATGGTTTCAAGTCCAGAGTTATATTAGATAATGACTCCTAAGGGGAGAGGAGGACCATAAGTACTGTTGTCTATTTTGTGGCATCTATAAACATTCCTTGTACCAAAACATCACATTGTTTAAGAAGAACTGCCAACCACGCGAAGGCGGGATCCCATATATGTATCTATTTTTACAACAAGCATGAAGTCAAGTATTCACACTTTGTAGGGATGATGAAGAATATACTATAATATTTCTTGGTGGGTATTCCATGAATTTTACCACCAAGCAAGCAATCTACTTTACTTTGAATAATTCCAGGGCTCTTTCTAATGCCTTATTGCGCTTGAAAGGTTCTGAAGTGTAAGACCAGCTGTTAGCAAGGATGCGGGTTTTGTTGTGGTTGTTTTTATTTTAAATTGTGTTCTCTAAGTAGTTCAGTACCTCAGATTTCATTAGATTCTGATTAAAGGAATCCCTTTTCAACTTCTATAGACAGATATTCATTTGGTAGACACTTGTTTGACTTTATTACTTTAGTGAATCTGTGGTCCCTCAACTAATCTGTTAATTAACTTAGTTGCTCTTTAACTACTTTAAATATAAGTAAGGCCTTAATATGTCAAATCATACAATGGTAAAACTTAAAACATTGTGCTAAAATAGCATGTGTGTAGTATTAATGCAAAAGCATATGTTTATAGTACCCTACAGACTTTGTGAAACATAGGTTAGCACATCAGCATATTACTGCTATTTTAATGATCTCATTAAAATTCTATAATGGAAGTTTTGCATTTAGTTTCTGGTAACAGAACCCATTGCACCTTCTCATATTGGGTTTAATCAATAAAATATAAATACAGCAAAAACAAAGAGTTTTCAAGGTTTTATTTTGTTTTGTTACCGAGCAAGATTCTGGAGCCTAAGAATCATAGTAACAACAATATACTGGCACTGCACTGCACAATTTTCAAGTCACTTTATGGGAACCATCACATCTGATTCTCACAACAGCACAAGGGTGTTATGTAGGGGCAGGTAATCATCATCCACCTAGGAGTGAGAAGGAACCTGGACCCAGAGCTGGCAAAAGGTTACAGAGAAATGGAGTAAAGCCTAAGGGTGGTGACTTCTTCCTTATCATTAGCCTTGGTTTTCTGCGTCCCAATGCTTTTCTCCTTGATAGCAACCTCTAGCTTTTCCTCTTATCCTCACTCTTACCCTAATAATGTCCACTCTTTCCTCTCCTCAAGATCCTGGGACTCAGAATATAATAATCTGAATCTTGTTTTCTCTGACATGTAGATACATTCTTTTTCTTTTTCTTTCTTTTTTTCTTTTTTTGCCTGTGAAGCTTTAAGAACAAATGTGAGGCGGACTTGGAGACTCAGACTGCATATTCTGTAAATACCTTTTTTCTTCTTTGTTCAATAGAGAAAAATAAAAGGTCAAACTTGAAACTGCATTTCATTCCCCTGAGACAGTAGGTACGGAATTCGGTAGGCTAATTCCTAGCATCTACAGAAACAAAAAATAAAAATGTGTGACAGGGACTCTGCCAGGCAGATTTACGCAATCAGGAAATAGCCTGTCTTCATTCCATACACCTGAATCTTTAGCTATACCTCTCCCCCTTCACCTTAGTACTATATAACTCCATGACTGGGACTTGCTCACAGGAGCTCACCTGCATTCTCAAAATTCAGAAACGACTGCTTTGGGCTGTCTTAAAGGAAAATCTTGCTGCATCTGCTTGAAGGGGAAATAAAGGATGCTGGAATTCCTAAACAGATCTTGAAAAGGTGAGAGCTTTCTGTGTTCCTCGTTCCTAGCTTTGCAACTCCAAACAAATTTGTTCCGGCAATGTAATTCTTTAATGCTCTTACAGACAAGTATATGTTGAACGTTGTGGCTTGAGAAAAGGGCTGGCATTGTTTACATAACGAGATAAATTATAACTTACTGTTTATTGACTTGAAAATGATCCTTGGGAAAAAAGAAAGGCATATTACATAAGTGATACCTTATAGGCATTTGAGCTTCCATCTTCTCAATCATAAACTGAAAGTGTTGGGTATTGTACTTAGGTGCTTCGAATTCAAAATTCACAGCTTCTTGTGACAAGTAATACACCACCATGAAAGTTGTTTCACCACTGGCCATGTTATACTCAGTTACAGCTGGATTTAATTTTCACATGGATTTAAATGCTTGGGCTTGCAAAAGAGATACCAAGAAATGTTGGATTTTAAACTTGCTAGGAAATTTTGAGAAAGCTGAGCAAGCACTTGTTTTAAAACAAACAGTTAACCACAAAGCAAAAATAAAAACACAAAGTCACAATCACAATAACACCAAAACAAGCCAGGACAAGACATACCGAGGTAAGGTGAATTAAAGGGCCAGGGGATGTTGAAAATGGAGGTACCTGAAAAGGGGCAGGCTCTTGGTGTGTTTTTATTACTCCTTGGAAGCCTCTGATATATGAAAAATGAATTTGACTTACTTGGTTTGGCTAAGCAAAAGTAAGAACAACATGTAGAAATGATTACAATTGGATACATTTTTTACCCTCAAAGAGGAAGAAATTCCTGGCAATTAGACTTGTCCAACAAAAGAAACTGCCAGGAATGGTAGGGAGTTCCACACCTGAGGTGTTGGAGGTAACATAGATTACAGTGGTATTACAGCTAGAATTCTTGTATTTGGACCATAGTCTGCCCTATCTATGATTTGGTGACGATGATGCAAGAGAACATTGAAGAATTACAGGAATTAGTTTCCTTGGCTTTGCTTAGCTGGGGCATGTGGCAAAATGCCATCAACTAGCAAAGCTGTGAGGATCTTTTACTTCAGCTTCCTCCTTCTCCATTCTAGACTCTTGTGGGTACAAAGGCCAGAAGTAGCATTTCTGCAGAGAAAGGCCATGCTAAAAAAATAAGCCTTACCTAAATAAGCATAACCTTAGAAAACATGTTTCTGTTCAGTAGATTTATTTATTGCAATATAATTACAATCTACTTGGGTTTAAGGCAACTCTTTTTAACTCCAGTCAAGTAAGTCAGCCTCAATTTTCCCACAAACCAAAAACAACTATTGTCTTGTTCCCACCTGTCAAAATGTTCTAGGTAAAATCAAATTTACAAGAAAGATATTATGTTTCCTTTATTTCCTTTCTGAAGTTTTCATTATTTTTCTTTCCCTTTCTATAGAGACTAACTCAATTTATTTTCTTTACCTTTATTTTGAGAAAATAAATAATGAATTCAAAATAATCCCTTTCAGGAGAAAAATAAAATAAAATGCATTAAACAATAGACTAGGAAGAAGTTTTTTCCTCATTATGTTATTTTGTGTCCCTAATTTTAGAAAATAAGCAAATGAAAGAAAGGCCTGATTACAACAATAATTATATCAGAGACATTTAAATACCCTAAATTTAAAATCATAACGTAAACTGAGTGACTGAGCAGGCATTTTGGTAGACTATATGTTGAACCCTTAAGCACAATGACTTTTTCATTGTAGACTTTTCTTTTTTATAATGTAGACCATATAGAGTGCTGCCTGTATAATGGATTACTGTATGATTCTGGCCAATTTATCAAATCCTTCTGAGTCTCAGTTTACTGAATTTGTAAACTAGGAATATAAAAATACCTACTTCAAATGATTTTATGACAATACAAATGAAACCTTTATCCTAGGGCTACCTGGATCAAGGGTAGTAAGTATTCCATGGAAGTTTGTCATTTTAATTAACTTGAGGGACGACAAAGCCTATAGTTTTATTCCTATCTCTCTTTTGGATAGCTCTTTGTACATGAATTTTGAAAGATAAGTGGTGAGCATTATTTTAAAATGATACTATTTTGTTGTTTTTTAAAATATTTTCTAAAGCTCTTTGTTTTCATGAGATACTTTATTCAATGATTATTCTTTTCCTTGTAGAGAGGCACAGGGGGAAACTAAATAGGACAAAAATGAAAAGGATGCTTGAAAAGCCTGACTGCCTTTTAATTTTTTTTTAATCCTTTCATTGGAAATTTTAAAGGAAAATAGGGCAGAGTGGGGCCGTGAATACATTTTTCAGTAAATAATAAATACTGTTCAATGTAGAGTAAATATGTAGATACATGGGTTAAAGGAAGAACAAACTCTTCTGGGGAGCAATACACATTTAAAAAATGTATACTTTTATTAAAGTTGAGATTCAGTCATAATTTCAATTCATTTTTTTTTCTTTTTAGATGTAAATAGGGTTGATGATGCTGAGGAAATATGATTCCATGTAGCATAGGAAAACAAAAAGATAAAGTGGATTTATTAGAAGTATGGGTAGTTTACAACCAGTTTTTAAAATACTGTGTAAGTTCTGGCATAGGGAATGAAAACATTTTTTCGTTTTTTTTTTTCATGGCCGAAAAGGTGAGAGTAGAAACAAAAAAAGAGTTCTAGTCCTAGCCATACCAGTTTATATCTGTGAGCTTTGAGGCAGGGCATTGATCCTTTTAGACCTTAATTTCCTCATCTGTAAAGCAGGAGATGGGACTAGATACTCTCTTGAAGTTCTTTTTATTTAGAAACATCTGCTATTCTCAGAAGTTTATGAAATTATAATTTTTTAAGGCTGAATACATATTTCGGCCATATACTGTGATACAAAAATGACTAATTTCTCAAAATGTATTTTGAGGACCACTGAATTAAAATCACCTGAGTTGATTGTTCGGCATACTGATTCAGGAGTACCAGCTTCAGTGCCAAAGCATGAGTCTTGGCCATGGGGTCTAGAATCCATTTTTAACAAGCTGTCCAAGTAATTCATAGTTCAGGTGGATGGTAAAATTTGAGAACTATTACTTTGGAATTAAAGATCAAATAGGATTTTTAATCAATGTAATATCTTTAGGTAGAAGTTTTTCATTGATCACACAGCTGTTTTACTATGCTATTTAAAATGAAGATTCTGAAAATAAAATTATGAGATCAAGGAATCTCTAATAGTTTTTTTTTAAACCTATGTTTTTGACTATGTAGAATTATTAATTGGGGGAATATAATGGAAATAAGTTTAAGTAAATTGCTGAAATACTGTTATTTGTATACATTAAAATACTTATAAAATGTGAAATGGAACATAGAAAATCTTTCTCAGGCTCTTAATTTTTTTTTAAAAAAACTAGAAAATGCCTTAGCTGCAGAATTTTGAAAATATCGAATAAAGAATATATTACAAATGGGTAAGGGAACAGAAAACTCTAGATTTTAATCTAGTTATCTTCAATTTAGTTGCTCCCAAATAACTCCCTCAAACGTGTAGCTGAGTCAAATAGATTAATGATAAAGTATCATTTATCCACACCAACTATAAAAAACAAGCATTTTTTCAAAGCTTTATTGAACTATAATTCCCATACCATAAATGCACCCACTTAAAGGATACAAGTCAATGGTTTTTAATATATACACATAGTTGTTCAATCATCTCAAGCAAGTGTCTTTTAACCACTAAAAAGTATTTCCATTTTTTAAGGCAATGCTTACTCAGCTACTAGTCTCCTCACTGACATCATACATTCCAAACGAGCGATTTCTCTCAGCATTTTATTGACAAAACGCTTTTATCAGAGTGCCAGGGGCTATCTGGGTGCAATTCTATAAAAGAGTGATTTTGAATTTACACTGGATTGTTCTGGATTCCAAAGTAAATTCACCTGAAAGCTTATTTAGTGTGAATGAGAGTTGCCATGCAGCTTGATGAATGCAATGCTGAGGAAGATTGATGATGGAAAGGAGGCGGGTGCTTCAGATCAACTTGCTGCAAGGGCATAACCATCAGACTTGATTAAAGACTACTTTGGGGGTTAGAGTCTCTTTGATTCCCACCTCCCCAAAAGGAAATACACATTTCTATAGAGTCCAAAAGGATGGGTGTGTGGGTGTGTGTGTGATTCTGACAGTGCGTCATCCTACTCTAGGTAACAGAAAAAAGAAAAACAGTTTCTCTTATGCACAAAAAGATTATTAGGAGAATAAAAAAATCAAAGTTCCATATGAAAGAAGATGCTTTGTGATAATTCCCTCAAAGGATAATTGCCATTTAAAGCCAAGACATTCCATTAAAACAATGTTATTCATGCTCACACAATTTTTTTTAACTTTTACTGGTAAGAATTAATATTTGGCTTTTTACTTCCTTAGCTAATTGATATTTGGAGATGTAGTTATTAGACGATTAAGATGACCCTCATGATGCAACTGCTCTGCTTGTTCTTCCTGAGTGACAATAAGTTTATATTAGGTCCATGTTATATTAGGCCCATGTGTTCTCAGTAAATTTAGTTATTGCTTTTAGAAAGTACTAGCTTTTGTAGTGTCAGGAACCTTGTTGTATTGTATAATATGTTTCTCTCCTTCAGCATCAAAATTCAAAAAGTGAAAATTCTTACTCAACAAAATGTCTGAAATCTGACTGTTGTGTGTTGTACTAAGGAAAGCTAAGTATCACTTTTTGCGTGTATTGGTGAAGTGGTACAAACCATTGGGAAAATCAAAACAACTGTGCTCTCTACCCAGAGATGGGAGGATTTTTGCATAACTCTGGAAAAGTTCCAGAAACCAGCCTGTAATATTAGATTCTTTAGAGCTCTTGCATGTTGTTATTTATTTTGCCGGCATAGAATCACTATCAAATCAAAGCTATTTTAAAAGTAATTTTAAGAAATTTCGAAGAAGTGAAATATAATAATTGTATTTGTGATGTATGTGTGTCAGTGTGTATTTGTATTGTATATGTCTGTGTATGCATACCTGTGTGTATCTTACCTAGAACTTCCTTAAGAGACACCTGTTGAGTTTGAATTTTTGAAATGCTAGTCTAAGACTGATCTAATTGAGAGAAACCAAATCTCTAACTCTGGTACTGAAAATGATGTGTGACTTGATCATTGTTTCTTCTTATTTCATCCCAAGAAGACTGTGCAAATGGAGAAAATCAGAGGGGCATAATAATATTCTTTTTTTTTTTTCAGTCTTATTTGCAATAACAGTAAAGATCAAAAATTTTTTTAAGTAAGTTCAAATATTAAAAGAACTATGAGGCTTGTAAATAATATGCATTTTCTGCAATCCTTGCCTACAGTTCTTAGAACTTATTTATTCTGGTGTGTAATGTGTAATACTCGGAGTTTCTATTTCTTCATGACTTGAATAATCTCAGAGTACATAAAAGTACCTCAAGACATGACCAGTCTTTTTTTTTTTTTTTTTAAGAAAAAGTAAATTAGCTTAAATGCTCACACAAATGTGGGATTTTTAATTAATTCAGCTTCACTCCATTATACAATTAAATTTTGAACTCTTAGTCTCTACATCTGTTAATAAAGAAAAAATAGAAAAATAGTGAAAGAAATAATGTTGATGGTGATTTATAATGACTAGCCCATAGTAAAATAGAAATGAAAAGGAAAGTCTCTTTCTGGGTTAAAAGACCTGAATGTAGATCACAACTGAGTAATTGGCTCAAATATGCATTCTTAATCGACACTTTCCTTTAATTTCTTTCTAAATGACTTGAGTAGTAAGTGAATTCACATGCTAATCAGTTGTTTATAGTACTAAACATCTTTCAGGAGTTTCAATAGTTGATCCTCCTTGAAAGGAAGGTACTCAAATATGGTAATTTTAGCATTCCTTTTTTTCCCGTTTTACACTGCTTTATTTGTTGAAAATTTGTTGATAATGTATAAGTAAATTTTCAAAATATGACATTTTTCTAATTCATTATGTTTTTAACTGACATTTGTATGTATATTTCCCCACAAACTTTCATCTCAACCTCTTTACATCCACTTTGGGAAGCTGTAAGTCACCAAAGGTGTTTGTTTGAAGAGTCCAAAGTTATTGAATAAAGAGACCTTGAAAATGTATTGGGGAAAAAAAATGTGTTGGAAAAACACACACCATAAAAACAACTAAATTGAAGCAAGGATAGATATAGACAGCTTGAAAAACTCTTCAGTCATATGAACATGAGTCCAGTATTTTCAATTCAGTGTTTTTCCAACATTTTTGGCGAAAGTGATCTCAGTTAAGTTTGAAAGTAACTTGATAACATGCTTTCATAACTCAGTGTTTTAGTAAATTCAGCATTTTAAGTAGAAGTCTAATTTAGCCAACTTATCTTAAAGTGTGATCCCACTTTTTTTTTTTTTTTTTTTTTTTCCAGGGAGAGGACCCTCTGGTCTTAATGATTAATTTAACTATAGTTTTTTACTATTAAGCTAAGCATGTGGTAGTGGATTTGGAAATTGTAGATAGTTTAAATTGAATTGATGGAGAAATAGTAACAAATGGAAATTGAGCCGTACTGAAAGCTGCCTTAAGACACTTGAGGTTCAGTCTTATTTGCCATTTTGATGTTTTAGTAGAAGAGAGTAAACAGTAAATAGTTAATTAAATTTATAAATGGGTCAAAATTGGCAGATGTTACTCAAGTTTATTAAGAATAAAGAAATGTTTTAAAAATGAGAAACTGAGAAAGATAATTAGAAAATCCCCTAAATAAATAATCCCAGAAAATAAAATTACATTGTGATGTGTAAGAACGTGGTAAAAAGTGTTAGTCTAAGAGATATGATATTAATAAAAATGACACATTAATTGCGCTTCTACAGAGATGTGATAGAAAACAGCATTGAATCACATTCTGATTTATTTAAATTGAGGCACTTTAATATCAAAATGTATACGTTGCATGATGTTAATAAAATGGAGTAGTTAACAGAAAAAAAGATAGTTGGGTTAGAGTATATTTTTTCACATAAGTGTGACACTCGGCATATTCTGAAGCGTATAAAATATATGACAATTATGTAAGGTAAAAGCTAAGTGTAACAAAATGAGCCCACAATGGCAGAATGAATTTATTAATTTCTCAAAAGTTTCTTGTAAGATCTCTAGTTGATATCATTTATTTGTTATAGATATTTCATTAATGAATGTTTTTGTAATTATGAGACACAGTATTTACCAGCTCATAATAACTTTCAAAAGCCCATTTATTAATTTTATGAAATTTCACAATTGGAATAATTTTAGTAATTTTTCCTTATAAACTTCATATTGTTCAGTTTCTGCTTTGGCTTCCATTGTGCTACATTGCTGTTAATTGTAGGGTAGATTGAAAATGTGAAGGAAGCTGTGTGTTTAATTCATTTGTTGGAAGGATCTATATCTGTGCAATTGTCAGGAAGATCTTTGCTCCCGCATTGAGCTTGCAATGCATGATAAGAAATTGGTGTTATCTTCTTTCTTAGAAACAATCTGCTGCCTAAAATTTAATTTAAAAAAATAAATAAAAGATGAAAGAGGTGGAAAGGAATGAGAAAGAGAAAGAATAGAAGCAAAGACATTAAGAAAATAAGAGAGAAGAAAAGGGAGGAAGAGAAGAAAGCAGTTTGGGATGCTCTACTCATTTTAGAGCTGTTCAGTTTAACATGTTCAAATGTACTTCTGCTGTTTGCAATCTTAATCACTCCAATAGAAAAGACAAGAATTATTTCTGTGTATATCTGAGTTCTGTCTTAATTTTTAAAGAACTACGGTACTATGCACATAAGCAAAATAGTTTATTTAGAGTAGGTTTACTCTTTTAATTTGATCAATTAATCTTATATAACTGAAAAAGGGTACCTGTAAACAATCATATCAATATTTTTTTTTCCTAACAAATATTTATTGAGCACCAAAGCAATGAATTTGTGGATAAATAGACCTTCTTATTTCCAGAGTTTATAATCCAGTTGGGAGTAAAATAATAAATAAATTCATGGACTAATAAATGCATCTTATTCAAAAAGTCTTGGAAATTTTACCTCCAAAGACTCCCACTAAATAAACAGAATTATTCAAGGATATATGGTAGCAAAACAAGAATCGCTTCACATTACAATGTTCCTATTAACAAGGCAGGCAAGTTACAAATCTCCCAGTTTTACAAAATAAGCAGGGCCTTTTTCTGAAGAGCTGTACTTCAGGGTCATTCCTTGAAGTGGAAGGTATCGAGAGTGCCCTATTCCATTGCTGTTTTTTTACTTCCCTATCCATCCCCCATCTGCGCTTAAGAGCTGACATACAAGATTCTGAGAGAGATTTCAGGATTCTATGACTATCCAGCAAGGGTCTTCACTTTCTTCAGGGTCCAATGAGATGGTATTACCTCAAGGTGAAAATCTACTGATACATGGGGTGAAGAGTTGAATGGCTTTCGATATTATTGGACTGAGTCTTTAAATAGTGATCTTGACAATTGCCCCAGGTGTCTTCTGTCCTTTTTGTATTTTTTTTTACCAGGGCTTAAGTTTATGAGTCTTCATATTTGCCTTTATCTTCTCAATAAATTTTGCTTGTGCACATTTTAGGATGTGGATGTGGCTTTCTCTGCATTTGTCAGTTTTGTCCCATCTAATTTCTCCTACTAAGGAATTCCTCACTGTTTCTGGTCAATTTATAGAATCCTTTTTGTTTCTAAATTTGGTATAGATACAGTCTTTAAAAACTGCCCTATTTGTGGTTTTCAAAAGATTTAGAACTTGGGGAAGTGTGGATACATGTGATGAGTTTATTTCTTTCATATAATTTGGATCCTCTCCCCGTATTTTCTAAGAACTTCATACTAGTTCATACAAACAGACATGAGAGTATTTTTAAGTAGACGTAAGCACACAAAATAGTTCTATGGTGCAACTGTGCTTGGTGCTTACAATTTTTGTGCCTATAGTTTAATTGGTTGTGAATGGGAGTATTGCATTGCTCATGTGAAATAGATTAATTTAGACCACTCACTGTGGAAGTGGGTTCTCTAAAATTGATAATATGGGTAAAACTGTTGTCCAAAAGTTGATGTTGAAAGAAGCCAATTAATTTTGTCTTTGCAAGTAAAATGACCAATGGTAAAAATAGTGAGACATTGAGGTTTATAGGTGTAATGGACATTCAATGGAGAGCCTGTTATTTTTTTAAAATGCAACACTATGATAATAAGAGTTATTTAACAATTAAAGATGGGTGCCATTAACATTATGCGTCATCCTTCTATATCTACTTCTTTTTCTATCCTGTTCTATGCTTCTTTGCTTCACTCTCTTTCACTTTTATTATCTCATTCTTTTAATTTGTCTTTCTATTTCCCTATTCATAGTCCTTATTCTGCCAAGTAGTATCCACATACACTGTTTTAATCTCTGATTGTAACTAAAAGTTTGAGGACCACATCTCTAATCTAAATTATTAATTTGAAAAATTCCTTTAACAAATATTTATTGGACTTCTACTATATGTCTGGCAATATCCCAGACCATGTAAATAGAGAAGTATAAGTACAAAGTAAAGTCTAGCCTCAAAGAAGCTCACATTCTCTGCACCTCTCCTAATGCCTTAGCCACAGCCCCATGCAACTATTGAGCACTCGAAATGTGGCTAGTCCAAAGTGAGATGTGCTTTAAGTATAAAATATATATTTAGTTTCAAGGACTTTTAAAAGATTTAAAAAACTTGAGGCAAAGAAAAGAGTATAAAATATGCTTCTAATTTTATATTGATTACATGTGTTATATAATATTTGGGGTATATTAGGTTAAACAAAGTCCATTATTTATGAATTACACTTGACTCATGTACTTTTTAATTGTGGCTGCTAGAAAATTTAAATCATATATGTTGTTCATGTCGTATTTCTCTTGGAAAGCGCTGCTCTGTAATCTGAATAGCTAATAAATATTTGCTGATTTTCATGGTTGAAAGTGAACCGTTTAATTCCTCTTTTGAAATGAAGTACTTTTCACTTACTTTTCTCCCAATTTTCAGTTTAATCTTCAAGAAACTTCTGACATCTATTTTTTTGATGGAGAAATTCAAACACGATGGCCTTAGATGGTATGCCTAAGATTACTGAGGGAATTGATGCTAGAAATAGTAACTAAATTGAAATCTCACGGCTTTCAAACATATGCCTATGTCTATTAAGCCAGAAGGAGTAAAAAATACTGACTGTATGAAAAACGAAAACAAATATTTATTAAAGATTTCAGAGAAGTAACATAGGTTAATAAGGTGACTGTTTTACCTTCCCCAAATCTTTCCACAAAGGCAGGCTGAATATTGCTTATGTCAGTCTTGCTGCGGATGCCACTATTAACTGGCACAAATGTGATCCCCTGAACAATGGAGTATAATTAACAGTGTTCAACGTGATGATATTTGAATAAATGAAAATGCAAATTGGAAATATATTAAAACAGTATCAATATTAATAATTGTGGTTATAACAGGGAGACTGGTGAATTTTAATTTTGGATGTGATGAGATAATTAAAAATAAATATAGTAGTCTTTATATGAGACTTTAAGATAATCAGCTGACATTTAACTGAAAGGAATTTTATTATAGAAACTAGTTTGCTGACATAGAAAAATGTATCCATTTCTGTGGAATCAGTCACATTATACCTTAAAATTTGGAGAGTCAGATCCTTAAGATTTAACTTCAAGTATGAGATTTTTAACATTAAAATTAGTGCCAAACATGTTGGTGTACAATTTTAGTATTTTAAAAGTTCTCTTTTTTTCTTTGTGTTATATAGGATGATAAAAACTTCTGAGAGATAAAATGTTAAATAAGTTTTTAAAAGTCCCACTTTTTATCATTGATAAAAATACAACCATCATAATTTTATTTTGAAAAACAAAGAATTAAAGATCTCTGATTCCTTGACTTAATATACTCAAATTTTATAAGGGCACTGAAAGTTGTGACACAGATTGACACTTTATGAAGATGATGAGTTGCAAATATACTCGGATAAGTAATAACCTGAAGAGCCTTTTGTTGCTCTTTTGTTATTGAACAGTTACTTCATCTTAAAATTAGTATTTAAAGAGTATTCATTCACTTCCTAGACCAATGAATGGTAATACGTATTTAGTAAGTTACTGCTTTGCACTGGTCACTATGCTAGGAGACCCTTTTATAAACATCTCATTCTAGTATTTTAGTCTCAGGATAATTTCACAAGTAATTGTCATTGTCTTTCTTTTAAAGGTGAAAAATAACTAAAACTAAAATGGTCTCATTCATATTTGCTAAAGTACCTAGCCAAATGTTGATTTCATAATAAATAGTCAATAAATATTGAACAAATATGCTACTGAGTGTATACTGTACATTTCTTAAGGATCATATCTTCAATGTGTTCACAGTTGAAATAATTGGAAAAATCAAAACAAACTGAAAATTTTGCTTGGCTGTATGTTTCCTTGGATCCTGTAAATAATAAAGTTCTCAAATCATAGGGCATTAAGTTAGGGGATTGTTTAAAACATAGTCATTGACTTTTTATTTTTTCCTCCATATGTCTTTACTCACCGTTGCTGTATTTTCAGAATTGAAATTTACATTGATGGTGAGGTGAGCTCTCTTATAATTCAGTATTCTGTGATGCTCAGTCTAAGTTTAGTGGACAGCATGTCTTCCCTCAGGTTAAGTATTTTTTTATTTTGCAATTTAAATACGCTACATTGCAAAGGACCTCAGGTAGATTACTTTTATTCTGCAAAGGATGATTTATACCCAATAATGGGTTATAGACCCAAATTCTACCAAAAAATCCCCTGTGATTAACTTCTGGTACAACTTCCCCAGCATGTCTACAGTTTGCAATTTACTTTGATTACCAAAATATGATGATCCTTTAGCACGGACAAAGAGCTCTAAGTCCGTTGACATTGCTCCAACACATTTAATCAACTTTACGTTCAAGTAAATACGTGCCTGATATTCATGACCCCGATATCCTGTATAGAGAAATGGCAGGAATCAGGCTCGCAGCTTTATTTCTATTCATTACTACTAACCTTTATTCGTTTTAATTGAGGCAGGAGTGGGGGTGTGAAGGGCAAGATATTTTATCAGTATCTATTGATCATCCTTTGATATTTTAGACAGCAGATATCTAAGAGTTGAACTATATAACTTCAAAATATCTTTTGGTCTTCTTATGCTCCTTCAGAGCCTTTTATAGAAATATCAGTTGGAGAATAAATGGAGGTAGGAATGAGCTGTTTGACAGAGAAAATGCCAACTCTAAATGTTATTAACAAAACTTCCTCCTCAGACTCATTCATTTATAACTAATGCCTAAAATATGATATAGTTTTAAATGTTCAGGATTTTTGCTGTCCTGAAGAGAATGAATGAATGAGAAAAGGTATGCTTTATAAATATTTCATTGCTTCTGTGAATAATTTTGTATATGCTATAATTTGGCTAGTAACATTCAGAAAGAGGAGTTCTATATGAATTCATATTCAGTTAAGATTTAATGTTTATTATTTGCCAGGGAGTATGTTTATGCTTTCTCAACTATTGCCATTTAACTCAAAGTCAACAACCAAGTATGTTTCATCAAGGAACTCTCGTCTGAACCCATTCAATTTTACATCATCTATTCTATAGGAATTGCAGAGGATTTTTGCGGAGAGTGGTAGACAGGATAAAGAGAGAAGAAACAGCAACTGCTTTCTTAAACCAAAAACAGAATTCTTTCTTGTTTATGATGTATGGTTTGGGGACTTCAATCTATTATTTCTTTGAACATTTGAGAACATGTAAAGCTACTATTGAAGGGGCTCAAATATATGGTAATGGAAGGAGAACTGACTGGGTGGTGAGCACACATGTGATATATAGATGATGTATTACAGAATTGTACACTTGAAACCTATGTAATTTCACTAACAGATGTCACCCCAAGACATTTAATATAATTTTTTTTTTAAATGTCTTAACCAACCTTCAACTTACTCCTTGAGAACACTTTTAATCAAGATATGGTTGGTGGCCTATTTTGGGGCAAGGTGATAAATCGAGTCTTTTTGTTTTCAAAAGAAAATATTAACTTTCCCTCATGTCACCTGTTGTATAAAGCAAGTACGTGAAATCCCTATATTTTAGACACTAGCCTATGACCTCAATCTCATAGTATGTATGTGATTAAAAAAAAATCCCAAAGAATTGTTATTTAAAGGCACCAGTTCTAGAAACATACTAAGCACTTATTCTAAGCGTTTATTATTCAATTCTCTATGGTCTTCATTTTGATAAATGATCAGAAAGCTACAAACTTGGTGTGTGTTACTTCAAATCCCTGCTGAAATGCCTTTTAGAATAGCAGTTTAACATTGAGTTCTTGATGGACATGAGAAAAGGCTGCATGCTTTTTTTATAACTGCTATTGAATAGATTTGATTATATAATCCAAAGTACTATTGTAACATATTTGCAAAGAATTAGCTTTTAAAATGTTTGTTTCTGCCAGGAATCAGCATGATTTATTTTTTAGTGAAGTAGTGGGAGACAGGAGCCTCTCAGTGTTTCCTTTTTTGCCTCCGGCTCTAAGAGCTAATATTTGTACTTAGAGAAGTTTCACTGCTCTCAGTAGAACTGTATGCTTTCCTCATATCCTCTCCTTTTATCACTAAAATAATGGAGATTTTTAGAACTAATGGGAACCTGGAAGGTCGTTGATCCAACTCTTGGTTAGCAACATGGGAAACTGAGGCTTTGGGAGATTTAAGTGACTGAGCCAAAACTCACAGGCTAAACAGATGACAGCTCAGATTGTAACGTAAGATTTCTGGCTTCAAGTTTGATGTGCATTTTATTGTCAAGTCTGTTCTCTTACTAATTTTAATGATTCAGGGATATTTATGTTTTTCCTCTTAAACTATCTCAAAGGCTTTTTGGAGCATTTCAGGAGAGATTAAATGTGGAAACCAAAATATTGTTTAGTCAATTAAAAATGATACCCAGAAACCTGTACAATTAAATGCTATATTCACAGAAGACAAAAATAATTTTAATTCACTTTTGTTTTTATTTAAATTATTATTGTTTTTAAGTGTCAAACCATAATTGTTGGATGAGTAAATTTGTAAGCAAGAATTCATAATACATTTTCCAAAAATGATATGAACAAATGAATCTAAACTTTAAGAATTAGAGCGTTAGTTTAAAAAAAAAAAATGTAACCACACTGGCTCTGAGGATATAAATTTATTCAGAAACAGGACTGCTTTTACCAGCCAGGCAAGTTAGGACATGAAGATTAATAAATATTGAATAAAATAAGGAAGAAATGTGAATTTGATGAAGTTTGCTGGCAATTAGAGCAATTTATTTCACTATTAACATGACAAGCTCTAAATGGAAATCAGCTATGGATGAAAATGCAATTTTATTGCCTGGTATTCCCACTTCCATGTAATTAAATACAGAAATGGGGTGGAGGGGCAAAGGGGTATCCATGGCTGACTGTTCTGACAAAGCAGCCATCCATCACGCACCAGCTTGCTGCCATCACAGTGCTGAGACGGGGTTTATCTGTGGGTTTGTGTATATGTATACTCAGGGAGCATTTTAACTATGAAGTTCTCTTCCTGTATGAAATGTTGTACCTCCAATGGAAGGAAAACAATTGTCTTGCTGGATTTAAAAATAATGCCAAGGACAAATAAATGTGTTTTTTGGGGGAGGGGGAAGTTATGAGAGAGTTTTTACTTCTTGATAGATAAATCAAATAAGAACCAAATGCTACTGTCTACTAGCTACCGTTGTATGTATTTAACAATTTTATGCTATCTTTTTAAAGCATTGACTTGGATTGTGTGTGTGTGTGTGTGTATAAATATACATTCACAGATTAATCAGCTGTTGATATATAAGCAATTGATAACTGCTGCCTCTCCTGGCAGCTGGAAGCTCCAAGTGGGACCCCACCCAGGACAGGGCACCCTTCCATGGCAGGGCACACTCACACATACCACACTCACTCAGATGGGGACAATTCAGACTTGCCAGCTAATCTAACATGCATGTATGTGAGATGTGGGAGGAAACCAGAGTTCCTGGAGAAAACCCCCATAGACATGGGGTGAACATGCAAACCTTACACAGACAGTGGTCCTGGCCAGGAACTTTTTTCTTCTTCTCATCAATGTTACTACGAAACAGTGGAACAAAATTACGTTATTTGAGGATCTGCTGTATAGTGATTTCTTCTCTGTTGAAGATGCTATAAAACAAACAAACAAACAACGAAAAAAACTTTAGTTTTTTCTAGTTTCTAGGAAGGCTCAGATTCTTGAGCATCGAATCTGGAAACCTTCCAAATTTGGAAATTGGCCATGTAATTTTGCTTCACCTTTCTACTCCTATGGCATTGGTTCAAGAGCTGATCCTTGTCCAGTTATGGTTTCTATCTAGTATAAAGAGCCAAATGTTCATTGGTGCTTGATCAATAATTTTTCACACTTTATGAACTTTCTGCAGTGGTGGCTTAGGATGGATGCATTTGGACACGTAGATTGATTGGTAGAAATGTCTCTGGGTGTACTGTATATGTATTCTTTAGATCAAAGTAAACATTCTGTTGTCTGACCAGCTCAGACATGGGCCTAACTGTTCAGATGTATGTTGACCTTAGTGTGTGGAAGAAATTTTCCAGGGTATCCAACAAAGGGAATGCAAAATATTTTTGTTACTAGTTTATTAGAAAAAAGTTTCCACATTCAAGTATAGTTTGGAAAAGCAGGGAGGAGTTGGAGGATAATCGGTTCATGATTAATTCTACAGTTAAAAAGCAAATTGCAAAACAACTCCCCCCGCCACCATTTATACAGAAAATTTTTGTAATTTCCCTTTCCAGATCTTTCCCTTCCTTTAAATGCTTACTGTACCTGTTCTATGAATCATAATTGTGTTACGTTTTGGGAAAATAATGAACAAGACAAATCCCTGCCATCAAAACATTTAACATTTGTGGAATCAATAATGTATAAGCAAATTAATGCAATGACATGCAATAGATAATATGCTAAAAATGTGTAGGTGGTCCCAATTTAGGCACAGTGAAGGAATGGTCTTCATTCCTTCAAACCTCTCTGGGGTTTGGTTCATGAAGGGAATGTATATTTAAAATGAGACTTGAAATATCAGTAGATTTAATGCAAGAAGAGCTTGATATAAAAGTCAAGGCCGTGAGTGTTTGAAATAGCATGGAAAATGTGGGGAAGTGAAAATAATTCATTGATGTTGGAATATGCAGGACATTAAGCTTTTGCCTAGTTTCTAAAGGAAAATGAGGATGAGACTGAGTTCTGGGGGTGAATATACCCAGATCTCACTCACTTGAGGCTGGGTAGGTGGAGGTGCCATTTACGAAGCTAAGAAATTGAGGCAGGAGAACCAGTTTGAGGAGAAAAGATAATGATTCAATTTTGGACATGTAGTTTCAGTTGCCTTTGGAACATATGGTGGAGATACTATATAATCGTGTGTAGAGCTGAGGAGAAGTATTTAGGTTGAAAATATAGATTTGAATATCGTCTGCTTCTAGATGGAATGATGGAACTCCAAGAATCAGCAAGAAGACCCTGGAAAAGGAAATCAAAGACAGAATTCTGGGACCTCAACATTTGAAGGGTAGGCAGAGGAAAAACAGTCTGGAAAGAAGGCCACAAGAGAACAATTGGAGTCATAGAATTTTTGCTAAATAATTCAAGGGAGAGAGTGGTTCTGAGGGAAAGGACTGAAAGAGTACATGTATGTTGGCTTTGGAGGCAGTCGGTGTCCTTGGCAAAATATGATTTAGCAGAGTAAGAGAGAAGTCTATGTGGATTTAAGAACAGAGGGGAGGGAGGCAGAGAGCATGGTTAGATCATTCAATTAAGATGGTCTTTGAAAGGAGGGTACAGAAACTAAGAGTCTTCCCTTGAGAGGGGTCCAGTATTAAGTTGGTTTTGTATGTTTTTATTGGAAAAATTTGAACATGCTTATAAGGACGTGGGAAATACAACTAAAAGCAACATTTTGAAAACTTTGGAGAGAGTAAACCCGTGGTGCAAGATATTTTGATTTTGGAAGGATGGGAGGGAATGGGTTCAAAAAATGTAAGAGAAAGAATTAGCTTTGAACTAGAAAAAGGTACCTCTTCATTGTGACTCAGGCAAGAAGGGTGACTGTAAGCATTATGCATTAATGGAGTTCTCGCCTTGTGGTTTCCATTTCTTCAGTATATTGCGAAGGCCATGTGTGAAGAGAGAGAATTGACAATGTTGAAGGAAGTCTGTGGAACATGAAGAAATTTGGAGATAGTTTTGTGGAGATGGACAAGGCTGGCTGACCAGGCTGCCTGTCCTGTAAACGGTGCCAATGAGCTAGATGTTGCTGAGGAACAGAGTTGTGTGTATCTGAACTGGAAAGTTGCTGGTATTGTATCTTATGGAAGACTGGTTTAGGGTTTAAGGAGAATAGATTCAGGGATGGTTGCCCAGCATTTACATAGAGGCTTGAAATTCTTCAAGACAGGTGAGGCTTATGTTTCTTAGCCATGTCCTCCTTTCTCAAACCCAGACAATACTTTATTATTCATTAATTAAGTAAAAAGTAGTTTCCTAGGAAGCTTCTCTTAAAGTTTATTCCTCATGTTCTCTACCTTTGTCATATCTCTTTCAGGACATTCCTAAACATTTTAACACCATCTTCAAGCAGTGTCAAGGGATTTTAGGGACGAGTCAGCCATATTATTTCATAAAGAAATTTCTATATGGTGCCTGTATACAGATCTCCCATTCATATTTCCTATTTTTATTTTACTTTGTGTTTTCAGTTCGTACCACATATACCAGCTCTTCTAAGTTATGTAAAGTAAGTGCTCACTGCTACTAATAGTTAATGTACACAGACTTTTCATTCATTCTCTCTTGTTTTTTAGACACAGTTTTCTTGAAGACTACCTATTTCTGATGTGGTTTTCTACTTCCTCTTCTCAGAACCTTTAATTTTTATCTTTTTTGAATTTGAATCTGTTCTCTCCACTTATTGTATTTTCTGACATTTCTTCCTATTCAGAAAATTCAGTAGTTGTTCAGTATCATTTCAGCTATTCAGTAGCTGTACTGAATATTTTGAGTTTATACTAGATAGAAGCTTCTCGAATTTCTAAACATCCCCAAATTTTCATTCTGCTGGATGCATCTTGGGCCAAGTCACATTCTTAATAACAGTGTAGTAGCACCCCACTCCCCCTCCCCCCCCACCTTATGGGGAAAGCATTCCAAAACATCCAGTGGATAGTACTGAACCCTGTGTACTCTGTTTTTCTATACATACATACCTATGATAAAGTTTAATTTATAAATTAGGCACAGTAAGAGATTAACAACGACTAATGATAAAATAGAATAATTATAACTATATACGGTAAAAATGTGAATATAGTCTCCTTGTCTCTCAGCAAACTAACACAAATTTATTTTTTTCTTCTTCACAATTTCACAAATAGAATATTCATTTTTACTATAGATCTTAACATTCTCAGCATATGATTTTTTTCCTTATTAAGTCAAGACATTTCACCTTTTTTACGTAAAGGGAGGACTTTGAGACTTCTCTTTGGTGTATCCGAATAGCCAGCATCACTACACATGTTCTAGGGGGCCATTATTAAGTAAAATAAGGGTTACTTGAACACAAGCACTGTGATTCGAAGACAGTCGATCTGCTATCCAATCCAGATGCTCTGAAGTGACTAAGGGACAGGTAGCATATGCAGTATAGAGACACTACACAAAGAGATGACTCACATCCCTGGCGGGACAGAGAGGAATAGCATACGGTTTCCTCATGCTGCTCAGAACAGTGTGCAATTTAAAGCTTAGAATTATTGATTTCTGGAATTTTCCATTTGATATTTTCAGACCATGGTTGACCATGGGTAACTGGAACCCCAGAAAGCAAAACTGTGGATAAGGGAGCACTACTGTATTGCTGGCACATATATTGTTTGAAATCCCCGGTATCCGGTACAGCATATCAAGTCTCCATAGAGATCAAAGCATAGCTATAAAAAGAAGAACGGGAAATCATGTATTTTCTATTCTTTATGTTGGGAAATTAGACAATTTTATTAAAAATAATTTTGTATACTTGCTTTCTTCCTATTTCTTCTATGTTCCTACTTTAAATGTTTTCAGGAGTGTGTTGCAACAAATATTTCTTCTTCCTTGCACTTATCCCCTAAATTAAATATTTATAAGATCAGCTGTTCACCTCATGGGTAACATGGCTTCCCTGAGAGAGGAACATAGCTAGTACCAAAACCTGGCACTGATTTCAAGCATTTGTCTTTATTCTAAAGCTAGCTACTCAGTTTAATTTAAAGTTACTGATCAATAATATTTGCTTTAAACTCATCAAAACTAATGCCACTTTGGGGAAATATAGTCACATATTAAAAATACAGTGGCCTAACTATGAACTCTATTACAAAATTAAACTGGAATTCAAAGATATATTTAATATCCAGGAAGATTTCCATAAGATTAGTTCCCTTCTTTACAGCCATCAGGGCTTAAGCAGTATTAAACATGTGTTAGGTAAATAGAACCGGTCCTCATGATTTACAAAAATCACTGTCAGTGGAACAAAGTTCTTCCCCACGTGTGAACTTTAGCCAGTTGAAAGTAATAAATGTCTTTATAGCTGTGGTTAAAGAACCATATCTATACTTACATGATTAAGCAGAGGGTGAAATCAAATATAAATACAGTTAATTGGAGTGTTTTGTCAATAAAGTGAAATAGGAAGAAATCCTGACCTTCCCCCCATCTGAAACTCTGTAATCCATCAAGCACTGGAGATGACGATATGGAGAAATGCTCACTTTTGTCTGAAAGGCACTACTCTGCTCATTCTAGTAGTTCCTGTTTAGTGACCATGGGATAATTCAGGGTGGTTCTCTTCCTCTTGTTAGTCCACTTACACCTTAGAATTCGTTTATAATTCTTCCTCCTGGCAGAGAAGGAAAATGAAAACTTAGGTGTTTGTCTTTCTCTCCCCACTCCCAATCCTTTTCTATTTTCTTCTTCATCCTTCCTTTTTCCTCTTTTCCCAACGTCTCTGTCCCCTCTTCTTTCTGCCTCCTTTATTCCTCTCTCCCATCCCTCCCTTCTTTTCTTCCTATACACCTTTTAAGAAGGAAACTCCTGTATTTTTCTTTGGCATAAACATTTATGTACATGGATAGAGAGAATAGCTTCAACATCAAGGCCAGATTATTCATTTAAATAGAAATAAAAGACAATAACATTTACATACTCTCATTGATTTTCTTAACAATAACAGTAAGTGCCATCTAAAAGAAATCATACTACTCAGGCAAAACTAAAATATTTATTTATGTTTTATAGGAGGTAATAATGTTTTATTCTTTTGGAAATGCACGGGAGGCATTCATCTCTTTCTTCAATTATATTAATTATATAACTTTTGAGATACCGCTTACCTAATAAAAATATAGAAGGTGATTGCTTAGAAAATCCTGGAACTCATATTTTGCTAATCCTTTCTTGTACTGCAATTATATGAGGCAATAAAATGGAATCCAATTCCCCCTTTATTTTGATTGCTCATAAATTCAGACCCATGGAGTGGTAGAACACAAGCTGTTATACTGCAGAGTTGATTCTGTTATACTGAATAGAGCTAATAGAGTATTCTGAAATGGGAGAATTGTGTACAAGTAGTTTACATCTACTTAAATAAAAGTATATTATTAAATATTTGTGTTAAGTATATTATTCTCTTATCAGTGCATATCTAATAACTCCAGAGGAAGGTGAAAAGAACTGATAGTTCTTCAATTTCCTGTGTGCCAGGTGATTTATAAGTTATACCCTAGTAATAGGGTATATCACTGGTATAACAACCCCTTGAAGTTGGTGGTTTTGGATTCCTGTTACAAATGGGGAAACTGAGGTTCATGGCATTTAAGTCCAAGATTTTTGTCCAAGATCTTTGGCAAGATCACATGTCTAATAAATGGTGGAATTGGTCTGTCCAAGTTCAAATCAGGTGCTTAGCTAATGGGGATAATGAGACGGTTTTCAATAGCAACCACAGTTATGCTCAAATGTGTCCGCTCTTATATCCCTGGTGAGAGGATAAATAGTATCCCTGCTGATAGCATTCTATTTTCTTAAAGTTTTGTATTCTATCTTAAAAAGTTGTGTGTGGATTTTTAACTTTATGTTTTTATATAAAAGAAATAAGATGTGATATCATTTACCAAACTTCAAAATCATGTTTACCCTGTGATTTCAAATGCCTCCTGGCCCACATTGTCCATATTTGAGAAGCAAAGAATTAGAACAACATATACTATTTGGGTTTTTGAAGGAAGCTGTATGGGGGTGGGCACACTAATATTGTCTCTGGGGACTGGTAATGCCAAGAATTGTATAGTGTATAACCTCTGAACCCATATTCATCATCTCTAAGTATGTAGGAATTTTTACTTCAAAAGTTACTGCACTGGCAGGAGTTCCACATTTGTCATGTTTACTGATGTATATCCAATGCCTAGCATGATTCCTGATCAAAATGGATGTTTAATTAATGTTAGTTGCATGAATGAATCCTTTCTGAGACACACATTACAGTATAGACCAAGACAAGTTTGTGAGATGCATTGCATATCTCACAAACTTATTTCCTAGAATAAGTTTAGAAATATTTATTTCCCATATTTATTTAGATGGGATTTTTGTGCCTTATTTTGAAATCAATGAATGTTACCCTATTTCAAGCTTTCAGATTACATTATAGGGAATTGGCATGACACCTAATGAAGACATGTGATATTTAAGCTTACCTTTATTTAATGTTGTAAACAATTTAGGCAAAGGAAAAAAACAGGAATGGTAACATAATATTTAGGGCTTTTCAGACAAGAGGGTGTGATTGTTATAGAGGAAGCTACTGTAAGAACAGCGCAAGGCATGGAATCAGAAAATGAAAAGTTTATAATATTTAGAAAGTGTTATAAAAGCATACCGGCATATATCATGTAATAATAATGATCTAGCTGGAGATTAATTATGCACCTATCCAAATCTTTTAGCATAATTTATGGGAAGCATTTTAATGGATTAATATTCTTGGTCTAATAAAGAAAATCAGAGAGGAAATCTATTTAATTTTCCAGTCTTTGAATCAAAACTATTATGTTAGGAATGAAGGGTCGTTGCTTTGTAGAGATCTGAATTTAAGCACATGCAGAAGTGTTACTATAGTTTTCTAACATTTTTATAATGTCTGAGTGAAACAGGGAAAAACAGTGATATTTGCGCTTTGGAGAGATATGTTTGTCTCCGGGTCAAAGGCTAAGATTAGAACCCAGGTTGTCTGAGTCCATTTGTAATGATTCATTTGAAACAGAAAATATATAGGGACATATATTTCTCTTATATTCTGAGCATCTCATAAAATAACAAAGTAGGTAGATTCTTTAACTCTGGCACCTAGTTTGCACATATTAAGTGGTTACCTTCACACACACCCTCTGTGTCCTACTCAATTTACATCTTAGTTATTAGTCACTATTATACAGTTTTCTATGCTTCTTAACTGTTTTTTTATTTGGTGGAGTGGGGTCCTTTATAAATTTGCTCAAAGCTATGGTCATTCTCACAAGAAAAATGGAGACATACTAGCATACTCAAAATTTACAATCAATTTCATAAAATTCCCGGTTAAAAGCAAACAAAAAACAAGCAAATTCTATATAATAACATATGTTTTATTTAGCAGTCCTATTTATATTAGATTGCTCACATTGCTTTTCTGTAATTGTTAAGTGAAATGGAGAATGTTTTAAAATGTTAAAACCAAGAGCATGTGAATATGGGTCAAACACACACAAAAAATGAGACAAAGCAGAATGTGCAAGTAGATATTCTCAGGAGACCTGTTCAGCAGAAGGGCACAGTGTTAGATGTAATTTGTTTATTGACAATCTCCAACAATGGTGCAATGAACCAGTAAATACCACAAAAGTAATGAATCCTTTCCTTTTTAAGTAATTGTATTTGAACAGTTCAAATTAACCTGTGGTTTGTGGCTACTGCTTGGGTGAACTAATTCGCTGATGTAATGACATTTCTCATTTTTGCTCCAGTGATTTAGGTAAGAAAGGAAGAGAAATGAAAATATGGGACATAAGTTTATAACTTACTGGGAAAAAAAACATAAACAAACAAAAAAAACCCAACTGCTGTTTTCTGCAAGTCACATTTGAAAACTACCTCCAACTGATCTAATGTAGGCGATGGTAGTTAAAATGTCAAACTGAAAACAAACAAAATTTCTGCCATGCTACGTGGCAGTGCTGTGAATAAAATGAACTGAATTGAAAGAGATAGATAGTTTGTGGAAACTATTACAAAGATTCACCAGTCTTTTCAAACAACGGTCGGCTGTTCTGTTGGCTATCACTGCTCATTAGTGCTTGAAATCTAAGTTTCCAGGGGCCTGCTGCTTATCCCGATGCCTAGAATGGTGATACGTATCGTGCTGGTATTATTGGAGCTATTATTTCTAAATAATGCTATATCATTACATCTGTATCCCTGCCATTATTATACATAGCTATTCAGTAATGAGGCTCAGAATAAAATCTCATGGGAAGTTAGGCAAAATTTCAAAGCACCTAGGACAGCTCCTTGTTAACCACTGGCACTCAATAAATATTAGTGGAGAGAATAGTGTACTTAAAAATGTATACATTATTACACGTTTTCTAAAACAGTGAAGAGTATTTCACACACTAGTTTTCATATTATACATGTGTAAACAACTTAGATGCTTCCCATAAATGCTGTATCTTAAAATTGAGAAGGTAATCATTGCACTCTTTAGAAAGGGATTGGCTAGCATTCATGTCATTATTAGGAATTAGTGGTTCATAAATGATCCCTAAGTTTATGGCAAAAATAATTTATGTCATTGTAAATATGACCTCCTTCCATCTTTGTAATACAGGGAAGCAGTGTAGTACAGTGATTTGACTTGGTAGGTTTATTTTTTGTATTTTAGCTGTGAATGATCTGGGATATGTTATTAATTATGCCTCACTTTCTATGTTGGAAGATGGGATCAATTATAACACGCACCTCACAGATTGTTATGAGGATTCAGTGAGATAATCTGTGTAAAGCATTTAACCCCATAGCTGGCATTTGGAGCACTGAGCTCACAATAAATGTTACTTATCTTTCGGATAATTATTATTTTGTGGAGAAAAGCATTTCACAATGAAAGGGGAACTTACTGCAGAATACATGAAGACCAATGCGGTATTTCCAGGTTAAAGAAAATGACATATACCCATTTGAAATAATCCTTTAGGACCTGGTGTCCCAATTTCTAGGACTTCTGTAAGCATGAGTTATTATGACATTTACTATATTGATTAGGTGCTCCTTGCCTAATTTACATCTCAACAAAAACATCACTTGGCTATGTGTCTGACTTTGTTGTATATTGCAAAGGCAACTCTTCAAAAGAGCATATTCTTTAATTCCTTTCTTGAAGCTCTTTGTAACTACCTTGGATATGGAAAAGTATAAGATTGTAGTGTCCTAGATACAGGAGATAGTGAGTTCCCCAGGGAGTAACACAACAGGGGGAAGAGTCCTTATTTTACCTGGAGAACATGGAGGTTCTTTCGAGGACTGTGTAGACTTGGCAGGACCTGAGGAAGTAGTAATGATGGTTCCTTAAGAAAGCCTACTATCCAATAAGGAAAACTGCTCTCAAATTTCTCTTTCTACCAAAAACAAATTATTTTATCCTAGACATAAAAAATATTATTTTCTAGTTCCTGACAGAAATGATAGAGTATAGCAAAAGTCCCATTTTATCTTCAGAATTAGATTACACAGAAAGATAAGCAAAACTTGTGATTGTATTTAGCCATGAATGAAGTTCGTGTAAAACATTTTACACTATGTCAAAAATTATCCTTTTTTTTACCAAGTTGTATAAAATATGATTGATATTCAGGCACAAAAGAGGTATCATAAAATTTGCAGTGTCTTATCTAGAGCAGACAAAAATTTCAAAGCTATATCTAGACTTATGTAGCTAGACCAAATTGTCTTTTAATTAAGTTCTTTATAAAATATTAAATTCCTAAGAGATCCTCCTTTAAAAAAATCTGTTAGTGAGAATGAACGTAAGATAATGATACATTTTTCCGAAGTGTTTTCCCTTCAAACAAAGCACAAGATTTCAGCACTGCTTTCTATCTTCAAATTAGAATGTATTTTTATTTATTTAGTATCATTATTTATTTGTGGATAAGCTGAAACTAGTTTATTTCAAAATTCACATATTTTTCACATAGAATTTACATTGATCTGTTTTTCATATAATATTTGAAGAATGTTTTCTTACAAATATCTTTAAAATAAATAAGTCATTACTAATGACTCTCTGTATACATATGCATATATATGTATGTATTTAATTAAAAATTATATTTGAATGCATATTATGTACACCTTTCATCATCATTCAAGTTTTTTTCTGGAAATTACCCACTTTATTTGAGATACTGCAATATTAAATGTAATTATAAAAAAGTTATAACTAAAGGATTATTTTTAAATATCCAGTGACAGATCATATGTTTTAATTGTTTTATTTCTCAGACATGTTCATGTCTATTTCACTCAGGTTTATCATTTACAAAATTAAGATACTAACTTTAGATATATCTTTTTTTATCAAAAAAAATATATCTTTTAACATTATGACATTTGTGACAAAATGAATTATAAACTGTTAGCTTTTGAGAAACAGGCAAAAATGCGGCTCACATTTCTATACAATCGATCTGTTTTAATCATAAAGGTTTCATTAATGTTTAAAAATGTCATCTTGGGTAGGGGTGAAGAAGAATGAAAAATCAAATCTAAAAACAGATCTATTTTCGTTTCAATAAAATGGATCTGTGCTCCTATGTATCATACGTGTGTACATACACTCCTTTTACGTGAAAACTAAAATAGATTTATTTGATAATATAAGTGGATTATATACTGCTGCCAATTAATTTTAAAACAACTCATTATATATAAATAGTGATGTTTATAAATATATATTTATTCAAGAAATAGTAATCCTAAATTTGTACTCAGATGTGAATGACAACATAGGGGTATTTGTAAATTGACTTAAAACTGAAATGATGCTTTATCAGACAGCGTCCCTGCAGGAAAGAAATTTAACTTCAAAAGGTATGAAACAGGAAGATAACAAATGAGGAATGATGAGGTAAAGAGTAGTAACATTAGTGTGTTATTACCACTCTTAGGGTTGAAAAGTTCTGTGGGAGTTCCATGAGAGTTGGAATCAGAGGAGAATCTATCTGGAGGGAGCTGTGGTTGTTGGGGGATGCAGACTTGGCACCAAAGATGTCGTGGACAAGTGTGGTTAGTATGTGAGAGAAAATCGCTCCTTAAGTTTCATACCTTGCTTGCCTCACCCTGGTCCCAGCCCTAGGAAACACTTGGAGTCTCTGTCCTCTTGCTCTACAAACTCCTCCTGAATTTTCCCAAGATTGTTCACACTCAGGTGGAAGCCAGTTGGCAAAGAAGATGCCTTCTCAGCCTCCTGAGGTGCAGAGTAGGGTAGAAAATGGATGGGAGTGGGGGGTGAGGGTGCAGATTATCTAGTACAGAGGCAGAAAGTAAAGAGGATGAAGAGGGCATGCTAAATTAATTACGTTCTTCTGAGTACACTTATTTTGGTATTCCTCCACATTCTAGTATGAGCTTGGAATATTTGTGCACGTGACTGAAGAGTTGGTGAACAAGACATTTCAAATAGACTATATCAGTGTCTTTTTCTGGATTAGAAGTAGATGGAATTCCCTTATTGGAAAGCATCGGTTCTCTGCTTTCTCCTTGATTAGCTTCCTTGTTCGGTTCTGTAATTATCCTACATTGTTGCAGGGATACATATTGATGAGTAGAAATTGGTAGAAAGTTGCAAAGGGTCTGTAATATCTGTCCTGCCCTCTCTGAAGCTTCAGCCTTGATCAAGCCTAACCATAGTCTGAATGCTGCCCATCATGGTGAGCTTCATGGTTGCTAATATATCATTACAGCTTAAATTTGAAATAACATTTATCAAGTACCTAATATAGACCTGTTCACATATTGAGTGCTCAATAAATTGTAGCTGTTGTTTGAGTTGTCCTGTCCAGTGATTGCCCCAGAAGTTTTTATAACCGTTTAATCAATCCTAGGGTCTGACTGAGATAATCTCAAAAAATAAATTAGAAAATAAAAACATTAAGAGTTGACTGCATAAAACCTGATGATGAATTTGATGAATGGCTGGCAAAAATTTTAGGGCTAATCAGTTTGTGTTTTCTGTCCTCTGCTTTCTGACTAAAATTCATGTAATTGCTCTGGTGAGAAATAGCACAGATAACATTTTAAATCGAAGACTGTGCATATGTATCATTTGCCAACATCACAGTAACACAGCTATCATTTACTACACAGCTACTATGTTCCAATTACTTTCCATATACTGTTGTTAGCCATCCCCGTGTCACTGTAGCATCACTGTGAGTCACAGATTCACTGGCACAATGTCAGAAGCGTAAGCAACAGAACAGGGATTTGAGCTCAGGTTTACCTGATCCCCAAACCCATGTTCGTTTTACTAGATCACAGTATTATTTGTGGTAGACAATAAATTGTTTATATATATATGAAAAAATAAGTGCTAGTGTATGGATTTTTCTTCTCCTTTGAGGCAGAGAAGTGCATGAACATAATATAGTCAGTGAAAATCCTCTCCATTTAAATTTTAAAATTTAAGTTAAATTTGATATCATTTGGACAGTAGGAATTCCACCACAGCTGCATAAGCAACCAATCTGTCCTCTGTCTTTTTTTTTTTTTTTTAATGTTCTAAGTCACATTTCTTAATGTGCTGATTTGTTTCTTATGGGTGCTTCCAGTAATTTTTTATTAGGTAGAGATTGATATTTAAAAGGGTTTTATTATGTAAATAGTGATATTTAAAAAGCAAGAAGTTACCCATGCATTGAGGACGTCAATATATCAGACTTTTAATTGACAACTTGCAAGACCTGGTTGTGATTTATAGCTCGATTACAAACTCACTCTTTCCCCTCTGCCAATGAAACTGGCAATATTTTTTCAGCCCAGATGGTGCATTAGCCTTGGCCAGCTGGTTCTCCCCATGCTGCCTCATCACAAGACCACACAGCAAATATTGCCACGTATGACCCAGTTCAGTAGGTAACACACGGAGGCTGCATGCCTTGCTTTGCCCTCAGGGCATATGGAAGTGAATCTGAATGAGATTTATGCATCCAAATTTTTACACTCTATCAAGTTCCCTGCAGTCATTCACTTTCCTGACTCGGCTTTAGACAATGTTTAGAGTAGGCAAACAGAGGTATATTATCTCGCTCTATATAGTTTTAAAATTTGGTTTCATTGGGCTATCCTTAGTCCTCATATTTCAATTACTTTGATAACTTTAAGACAATAATGTTAAAGGTTTTAGGCAGTATTAAATATTTTGGAATTTTTGAAAGTATGTTTTTAAAATCCTAAGTACAGTTTTTATAGAACCCACATAAACAGAGATGTTTCTGACAAATTTCTAAGTCATATATTTTAATAGAGTGATTAGGAATAATAACAATAGCTAGTGTGTTTTTACAGACTGAAATAAATTTATATATATATATAATTTAAATAATTACTATTATTTTAAGACTTCAAATTATGAATGATGTGAAAGATAAAGAAAAAAGGCTATTTTTTTACTGAGAAATATAGTCTTTGAATATATTTTAGACTGTCTAAGAATAGAGACATACATTTCACACATTAGTATACTTTTAGTTTTCCTTAATAATTGCTTTCCATTGCAAATAAAATATATAGTTAACCATGAGTTATTTTGCATGGTCAATACCACTACGTAATTTTTCCATTGGACTGAATTGGATAATAAAACCTTATATATATTCCATATTTGTGTATCTCCAATAGTAAAATAAAAGAAGAATAACAATGATAGTCTCAGAAATATTGATTTTATTTCATTTTATCCATATAATATTATAATGACAGTAATTATAAGAGATTATCCCTGTATTATTTGGTAAATTTAGTTAGTACTGTTGAAAGAAATACATATTTTTGTCTGTTCAGTATACTGATTCTAATTTTCTAAGGGAACTGGAAGAGGAAAATACTTTTTTGTATCTAGAATAAAATAGAATAGAATGTGTGTGTATGTGTGTGTTTGTGTGTGTGTGTGTACGTCTTACATATAGAGATACTGATTTTATATATATATATGAAATACATAGTAGGCTTATGCTGAAGCTGATTAAAATATATATATATATATATATAATATGTATAATATGACATATAATACGTATAACATGACTTTTTCTTAACTCATTCAGTTCTTATTAATTGAAATGTGATGGTAATTGTATATAATAATGGTTGTTTTGCATAAATTTTAAATACATTTTTTGTATGAATCAGTTTTGGTAAGTTTTTTAAAAAGTTATTTGGAGCTATTTTCCATTATTGAAAGCTACAATTAATTATAAAATGATGAAATTTTTAATATGGGATGATTTTTGAAAGTAAATATTTTTCTGGAATTATTTTTACTATTTTTTATGTAATCTGTTGTTTCCACATCATAAGTTTAAAAATAATGCTTAATATGCTTGTGAGTATATTTAAATAGATTTTTGGTAGATTAGATTTTTGTTCAGGATTTTTTTTTTTTTTTTTTTCAGATACTGCTTGAAAAAAATTGTTTTCTAGGTTGCTATCTGGAGCCACTGTGAATAGATTGATATTATTTCAGGTTTAGATTGCTTCTTATCTATATCCATTTTAAAAGATGAGCCATATTAGAAATTTTAAGAGTTTATTTGAGTAAAAATCAATTCCAATTAGGCAGCACCAAACAGGAAGTGGGCAGGAGCACTCCTGGATAGGAACCAGGGAAAAGCTTTATAGCAAAAGTGTGAAAACAAAGGAAATTATTTGATTGGCTATAGCTTAGAGCCTAGCTGGCTGGCTGTAATTGTTGTTCTTAGTGTTTCAGTTTCATAACTTTGAGAATTTCATAACCTTTGGGAATATATATGGAATACACACACACACCACACACACACACACACACACACACACATACATTTGGGAATATATATATAATCCCAAAGAGAAACAGAAAAATTAATTGTAATAGCCCACAACCTACAAACGACTTCCCTTTTCTCTACCATTTTTCCTTCACTACATTTGTTCTGAAGGAGCCTCATAAAGTAATTTTGAAAAATAGAGTTAAACATCCTACAAATATTTACAGTGTTATAAAGAGATTGATATTGGGTATTTACTATACCATCTGTTTAATTTCTCTAGTTAACTAAGTATTCTGTTTAGATTAGTATATAATTATAAATATTCAGATTTGATAGCCCAGAATAAAAATACAAATATGTTATATTTGAGGACCTACTTTGTGTCTGGACCAATCATGTGGCTTACTACATCTAACTAATTCATTACCCTCCATATAAAAGGGAAAAAAAATCAAAACATATAGGTGCTGAGATAATGTATGAAAAAACAAACTAAATGGCATTTGTGATGCAACCATGCACTTAAGAAATGTTTTGTAGTTTGGGCACAGATGGACCTTAATATATAATTATCAATTAAATCAGTTTTAATGCAAATTTTTCACTTCCCTTGGATGGGGGAACTCGTATAAAGGGTTTAAAAAAAATACATAGTAGGATTATGCTGAAGCTGATTAAAATATTTCAATTTATACTCATAAGTGTTCCTTAGAATCACGTGTACCTCTGTGTTCCCTTCTATTAATTATTATGGTCTATAGAAAGTATTGTTGCCATTGGTCATGCAAAAGCTATTTCAATCTTGAACTTTCTTCAACAGATAAGCATTATGACTCCACTACTCAGGTCTAAATGGATGAAGCACAGCTCTATTTTGTATAACAAGTTTCCTTCATCAGGCAGTGTGGTTTGGTAGAGGTAAGATTTGGATGGAGCAGCCATAGAAAACACACAAAGCTGAGAAGAGTTTGCCTTTTCTCTGGGTTCTCTTATAACCTTCAACTAAAGTAATCATGTTTACACATTCATGCACACTCGCACTCAATTACACAATCATCATGGTTGTGTTTTTTGACCTTGCTCTGTTACACTGTAAGTTTATCAATAACAGATAGTTTTTTCTTCTTTATTCTTTGTGCTTACACTGCTTGGCATGATGCCTACTGCATAGCACCTGTCGAATATATGTCACACTGAACAGAATTTCACTGATATTTTCTCTTTGTCAACTTTGTGAGTCCATTAATATGCCTTCACTCCTCACACACAACACACACACACACACACACACAAACACACACACACACAGAAATACAGCATAGCATGTAATATGTGATTTAACAATAGGTGGCCTGTCATTATGGAAAAACATCTCACTAGAAAGTAAGATCTTGCCTCATTGGAACTCTTCCACTAATTAGTTGTGTGCCCTAAGGAGCCTCTCTTCCCTGGGGCACAGAATCCGTAGTTATTAAATAAGAGAGGTAATTTCTAGGATCCATTTCCACTGAAGCCTGTGAAACTAGAATTTTTAACTTACCTTCTGAACTTCATATTTACATTCCTCTCACTCATTTTATATGGTAAAAACTACTACACTCATATCAAACCAAGCCTATATTGTTACACCTACATGTATGTATGTGTACGTGTAATAGTAGCTGGAAGGGTTAGACTTACAGTGGTGACTTTGGGGATGGAAGAAGAGGGAAATAGGACTGCATGTGGATGACAAAAGGACTTTGTTTTATTCCTCTCGCCCCTGCCTTTAAAAATATATATGAAACTACGTATATGATTTGTGTTATTTAAAAAAAATACAATTATAAGAATAAAAAAGGCTGAAACAGATGCTGATAGGATGCAGGGAAAAGTAGGTGTTTGTTATATTCTTTTTATATAACCTACAAAAGACTGCTAATTTGGTTATATGAAACACTGACTCTTAAACTTACATGTGGCACTTTTATAGGGCAGGATTTACATATATATGCTAGAGAGCGGGGAGATACTTACTTTATCTCTTCATACTGCCTTTTGCAAGACTGACAGGTTTGCTCTCAGTTAAATCTGCTATAGAATTTATATGATAAAGAATCTGAATTCTATTCAAGACTCATAGATTGAAGCTCTAATTGCAGGCTATCATAATTTAGAGCAAGTCTCTCCAATTAAGGCTTTTGTTTTTTGTCTTATCAAAATAATTCTACTTAGGAAAAGTGCGGGGACAAAAAAGCCCCTATAATATTGTCACTTCCTTTCTTCCTGAAAACTCAGTTGTAGTCAAATCTCTAGCTGGGACCTGCCCTTCCGGTACTCTAAATTCTGCCCTCAGATATTCAGACAGAACTCCCATTGGGCCCAATTCTGCTGTCCTCCTTCAGGCAAAAACTCCCTTTGAATTGAAACAGTCTCACTCAGGTGCTATATTAATAGGCACCATAGATACACAAAGAAAGTAAAGAGGAGTTTGCTTGTGTAAGCATGGCTGACTCAGGATTTTAAGGTATTGCATCAAATAATCTGTAAAGGATTTTGGCAATTATAAATTCTCCATCAGATATCTACTAACTAGAGAATTTCTCATGAATCCTTTCTATTCTGCTGAATGTAATGGCTATTAGTCAAAGTAACTGTCAAGTATTCAAAGATACTCTAGTTATCATATTTTAAGAATTCAGGAGTTCTCTGCTGAGAAAGAATACCATCCATCAGACTGTCTTATGACTATTTACTCTAAAACGATCAGAATAAACAAGTGAAGACCGATTTTAACTGTACTGAATTCATTAAAAACATTTTACAGTTAATATCGATGGAAAGCAATATTTCAAATAACCCTCATTTTATTTAAAGTGTATGATGAATTATATAGCCGGGGCTGCCGCCAGGCAAAATTGGGAATTAGCCAGTTTTTATCTTGAGTTTCGTTTCCTTCCCTTGTTCTGCTCAGCTGTGACAGGAGCTTACTTTTTCCTACACTGTTTTTGGGTTTCCAAAGGCTCTCGGCTAGGTGGCTCACTAAGACCTCCTGCTCTCTATTGTTTCCCATAGCTAATCCTTTCCCTTCCCTAACTTTATAGCATCTGCATTTAGAAAAACCCCTTCCATTTGGTAGCCCAATAGAATAAAGGAAATACAAACTGCGAATGAAAAGGTTGTCTGTCTGGTGGGAGCCTCTTTCTCGGTAGGAATATCACTCCCAGGGTCTCCAGTAGAGACCTAGAAGCAGCTCTAAAGTTATGGTGACAATCATGATGTCATTGTGCTCATGGTTCCCCAAACACACTAACATCTTCCTTATGTCCTACAGAGCCTTCATGATGTTTTCTCTGATTGAAGGAAAGGCCTATCCCCATTTTACTGTACTGTCGTCATCTGTACCTTTTAATTACAGGCCATTTGGTTATAGATGATTGAAACCTAGTCTAAACAAGCTTGAGCTAAGGGATTTTGTTGGCTCATACAAATGGGAAGTTCAGGAATGTTTTGGACTTTATGCACACATAAATATGGGGCTGACACCATGTCATTAAGGCACTGTCTTACTTTCTTAATATCTCAGCTCCAGTTTTCTTTCCTTTGGCTTCATTCTTAGCCAAACATTCCCCAAATTGAGACCCAGAGGGCTCAAAGCAGTTTTGTTCCTGTATTATCTTCATAGTTGTGTTCCTACTGCAAAAATTAAAAGTTCCATCAATAGGAGCAGGGTGAAAGGAAACATGTAGAAGTGGCAAGACTATGGCCATCGTGTCCATGATAGAACTTATCAAAAATTGTAATTACATATGGGATTTTGGCTATGTTCTTCATAACAGCTCTGTGAGAAATGGGAATTGCTCACTACATAATAAAAAAGATACTCTAGTTATCAGGTTCAAAGATATGACAGTGTATGATTTGTATTAAGAAGTCAGCAAATATTTGTTTATGTAATTGTCTCCTTTAATCTTGACAATTTAAATAGATTCTTTATTTCAAAAGAGGAAACTGAGGCTCAGAGAAGTTATGTAACTCACCCAGTTGTGACTTGATATACTGTACATATATTAAAGTTACTCTTAAAATGTTATAGGTAGTACAGAAACCTATATAAAACTAGAAACTTTCATGGTTTAGTGACTTTCAACTTCCTTTAATATACTTATCATGAATGTACTTATTATGAATATACTAATTATGAATCAGTGATTATGAATCACTAGGCCCACTTTAAGTATTTGCTTAGCTTTAACAAATATTCTCCTTTCGAGATTAGTCATATTTGACAATAATTATTTTAATGTTTTAGAAAAGCTTTCCTAAACCAGAAGAACCAAGTAATACTAATTAGTTGCCTATTTTAGGAACAAGTAACACTGAATTTCCATGGGCCTTTCCCTTTGAAATTTTGATCACAGTTAAATTTGAAGGGATTACGAGAGAACAGCCAAAGGGACCAGCACAGAGCCCATGTTAGCCATTATGAATTATCTGAATATAGCAAGGTGAATAAAAATGTCCTTAATATTACATAATGGCCAGAAAGATAAGCAATCATGTCAAACTCTCACACAGTCACATAATATCTAATCAAGCCCATTAACACAAATGGAAACATATGTAGAAAGAAGTGAGGAGCATATCATCTAAGAAAATTGTTTTACGTAGATTCCTGGGTATTTTTGAGCCTGAGTATTCAAGAGTTTAGATTTATATAATATCTCCTTGAAAAGCTGCATATTGTAAGTATGGGTGGGTATCGATGCAAACTTTTACCTTACAAATCCATTTCTGAGGCTCAATCATTTTGTGATTTTCGTGCTCTAAAAAGAACATAAACCATTCAGTTTAAAAACTTAACTGATTTTTCTTTTACATTCATTAATTACAAGCTGAAAGTCTGTTAATAATTATTCACTCTACATTCCATATATTTGTCAAAATCACTTCTATGATTGTTTGATTGTTAATTCAGGTTGACTCCATAACTAGTATTTGAGACCATATTTATTTTCATTCCTACACAAATAGCTGTGGCTTAATGCCTGGCCCATTCCCGATTACGTCTTCTCCTGCATTTTGTCATCATGGCAGAAGAGCTGTGTGAAGTTATTAACAGTTTTGGCTACAACCTATTTTGGAATGTTTGTTGTCCTTAGAGACTCACAGCAGGCAAAAAAAATCACAGTCCCCTTCAGCAACCTGTGCGTTACTGAAATATTGGCTTTGACAAGCCTGCAGGGGTGAGAAATAATTTCCTGCGTGAGGGTTTGCACTTCATGGGTGTCTTTCTGAGTTTATTACCAGGAGAAAATGGAAAGAAAGCCATTTTCACCCTTACCTTAAACCACACAATTATGTGACCATAGTGCTGAAGATTCACTCAGCTTTGGGGCAAGTCTACACTGAGCCCTCATTTAGATAGAAACTGGTTCCTGGCACTAATCTGATTGAGTATATTGGTATAAATATCATAAACCTGATCACTGGCTTTGCAGAACCTCTAATGATCTCTTCCACATTGTTTCTCTTGTTTGGGGCTATCAAATTACAGTAAAGTTTTGAGAGGAACCTGTTTGTCTCTGAATGCAGTATCTGTCTGCCATTAGATGGGTTGCCTCTCAGGATGCTGTCTTACCCTCTTCAGAAAACTCATTAGAAAACACCAGCGCTTATTAGAGTTCTGCACAGTTATTTAGTATTCAAGAAGGGTTCTTTCCAGGGAGATCTGCGTGTTACCCTGATATTTGTAAACACCTTCATGCAGGCATTCGTAAATAATGTGGTCAGGTTACCTTTTTTTTTTTTTTAAACCAAAGACAATGAGCAAATTATATTTATATATGTCATGCTATGGAATATACAGGTTAAAAGATATTTAAATACCATGTTTCCCCCAAAATAAGACCTAGGTGGACAATCAGCTCTAATGCGTCTTTTGGAGCAAAAATTAATATAAGACCTGTTCTTATGTTAGATAAGACTTGGTCTTATAGTAAAATAAGACTGGGTATAATATAATAATATAATATAATATAATATGATATAATACAATACAATATAATATACTATAATACCAGGTCTTATATTAATTTTTGCTCCAAAAGACACATTAGGGCTGATTGTCTGGCTAGGTCTTATTTTCGGGGAAACACCGTACTGTCAAATACTTTGAAAAAGTGAGCTGCCTAAACTTAAAGCAGACAGAATATTTGAAGTAGACCACAAATTGAAATGCCCCAGAAATCTTTTATCAATCGGGCCTTATGTTCACTCTTGTAATAAAGAGGCTTTTGGAGTTTATATGCCGCAGTTTAATAGGTGACTGCTTAATGGGATTTACATTCACTCAAACAAAATTAGGCTGGTAAAAGACAATGCAACATGCTGTAATGTAAATGGGACTGACGGCAGAATTAAATGTTTGTGGAAACAGGGCAGCAGATCTATCAAGGGCTAATTAGACAGAGTTCAGAAGCAGGCTTGGAAGTAAACAGTATCAACAAAGAAAGAAAGAGAACAAGAATGGAGGGACAAAAAGACCTTTTGTGCAGGGAAGAAAAGGAACTGTACAAAAGTGATTTAATTAGAAACTCAGATGGAGCTTCTCCCATGAGAAAAATTTTTATTGTTATCTGAACCTGATGGTTATATTAAGTTGAATAAAAACAGATAAATTATTGTGTGTGTAAGTACTTCTCTACTGTAATTAGTATTTGGATATTTGGCTTTAGTAGCATTCTTTTCACATGGTAACTTTCCTAGCTGATTACTCTAGTATCTAGAAAAAGAAAGACATTGTTTGAAGTTTATCTCTGAAGTCCTTCTAACAGAAATACACTGAGCCAAAGTTAGAAGTTTGGGACTTTAGTAAGGAAGAAAAAAGGGTAATATTACCAGTACCAATAAAAAACAACTTTGGATTTTAATTTTAATTATCATGTGCACAAATATAATATTAATTTGGAAATTCAATTTTTCATGAATGAACTCTTCACTGTAGTGTTTTATTATAGACTCTACTTTTTCAGCTGAGCCATTGTATAGGGAAGTGGATCTAGCCTTTGGGATAGCTGAGCAACAGTTTTGATGAAATAAATCAGCATCTATATGCTTGATATTTAGAGTAGTAAAGCCTGATTGATTCACTTTCTTTCTCAGTCTTAAATTCACCATTGAAATCAGCATTGCATAAAACATTTTTCATTAAAAAGAAGGAATTTAATGAACAGTTTAGGGTTTAAAATTGTTCTCACAGTGTAAGGGGTGATATATATCTTGTTTTGCATGAAACCAAAAGTAAATCAGATATACTTCAGGATATTTGCGTTCTAATCACAATAATCCTTTCAATTTGTTGAGAATGCTTATCCATGTCACAGCTCTATGGCAAGGATAAAATGTGCTAATGCATGTGAAAATGTGTGGAAAATGGTGGAATACTGTTCATATTATGTGATATCATAACAGAATCTCTAAGCATTTGTGAGACACTGTTGCTATGCTGACTGGCATATGGAATGTTATATGACAAATGTTATATTGAGTTATTAAACGCAAGAGTTCAAGCCAGACTGATGGCTTTTTTGCATCCTGTACTACACAATCAAATAATTGTTCTGTGGGCATGTTCTAGATTGTTTGTGGTTTGGTTAATCCGTGAAATCCATGGTCTGTATTACTGTCAGCAGTTAATGCCCTGAGATTGCTTTATTCTTTAATGAAAAGATCAGTAAGATTAGAATTGTTTTGTCCCTGCCATGGAAATAGACCAAGTACGAATGCCCAGTTTCTCTTGGTGGAGTTCCAATCTGTCTGTGACCCAGAAATATAGGTCGTATTTGGCAGTTTGTCTACCCACTTGTGACAAAGACATCTATCTTGCTTGTTTGCAAAAGAGAGAAACTAGATTGGGTCAATTTTACGATAGGTGCATTTTGTTTCAGAACATTCTAAACTTGTAAGCAGCATCCTCTGAACTTTCAATGGTCCTGCCAGGATTTCGAAAACTTGGCTAATTCCCCAAATCACCTGGGGCGCCACTTAAAAATACAAATTCCCAGGCACCTTCCCTGGTGGGTCTGGGGCAGAGCCAGAAAAATCTCAAGTGACTCTCATGATTAGAGGAGTTAGTCAAGTTGGGAAAACACATGTGGAGTGGTATAAAATATATTCCATTACCTTTGGCCACAATGAAAAGCAAATATATAATTTACCCTTACTTGCTTTGAAGTGTTTCTGAAATAAATGTGATGAACAGACTCAAGGTATGTATGTGACTTCATACTAGTTACAACATCTCCCAGCGCCTGTGTCCCCTCATAATAAGTTAGGGTGATAACGCCACATCACAGAATGCCGAAATGATAAAAAGAGAGTAGAATAAAAAAGGGATTTCAGGAGGTCAGAGTTATGTTAGCCTGATCATTACTAACAACTGTGACTGCTATTTGGGAGTTTTAATCCCAGCTTTGTCACTGAGTCACATTGTAACCAAGTTTACAATCACTTTAACATTCTGAATTTCATTTTCCTTACCTATGAACTGAGAGGGGTTGGAAAAATATCACTGCTGAGGTCCTGTCAGGTTCCTCTTTCATATGGACAACATCCCATTCTGTGACATAGCCCAAATACTTGACTAGTCCACTTCACGGTTATATAGTGACCATCAGAGAATATTATGATATCCTGCGAGTTTCAGCATTTTCTTAAATATAACTTCTAAATGATCACATTGCTGTGTTGCCTATACCATTACATGATTTTTAGATACTATATTTTTAATACCCTGCCACACAATGTGTTTAATATCTAAAAATATATTTATTTAGATTTTAGTTTTATACATTCATCATGGGCTCAATGGCATAAGTTTTGTAGTCTGGGTTAGACAATTGACTTTAATATAACACTTTATAACACACTGGATCAAAGTTAGACCAATTACCATTGTTATTATTTTGAAAAGTTAATAGGCCTAAAATTCTACTGTGTCATAGATATAGGCACAGAATTTAAATGAACAGAAAGATGATATTTGGGAAATGATGGAAAACTTACATACTAATTTAAGCTCCGTGGTATTTAATGAACCACATAATGTGCTATAGAGACTTCAGGGCTTTAAGTGCAGAAATTTTCTAGAAACCATGGGATTGCCTTATAAGGAGAGAACAAGATGGCAAAGACAAAAACAAAAACAAAAACAGAGTGGCTCAGATGGCTGCGGAGCTTGAGCAAGTGATATAATGGGTATGGGTAAGCCTGAGTAATATAAACACTTTTTTAAAAAAATGTATGCTCACAGAGGAATCGATGGTGAGATGGAAGATTTCCATTTCCCAAATATCTATATTTGACTGGGTGTGGCATTAATTTAGAAGGAAGTCTTTTAGTCTGGTAAGATTTTGCATCTACAGAGGAAAAATTCCACCCATTGTATGCCCTTTAAACTATACACTAATTCCTATAACATCTCTCTTTTACACTTCACAATAAAGTAATTCACATACACTGCTTTAATTATTATGGATAAAAGGAGGCAAAGTCATCAGATCTTTTAAAGAAAACTGGTTAAACTATATGAATGAAACTAGGAATTAATTAGAGTAGGAAGTAAAGAAAATTGAGATTTATGTCCCTTTCAAATGCCTTTCAAAATTACAGCTATGTTTTTTAGAACAAGAAAAATGAGGGGCTATTGATACTACTGATGGGGAATAGGAAGGACAGTTTTAGTAAATAATTCCTGGAGGGATGTGATTTTCTTTTTTCTAATTCCTTACCATGCCCTCCCCCAATTTTATTGAGTGCCAAAAAATGAAGAGTATAGAGAGTGCAGAGCCAATTGTGTCAAGTCTACTGATCCAGCTCTGATTCTTTTGACCATGAGAAAACCAATTATCTTCTCTGATCCTCAGTTTCTGATACCTACGATGAAAATTTTGAGCAAATGGATTTCCAGAGCCCCTCCTAGTTCCAACATTCTGTTTCCAGCTTTTAAGCCCATCTTTAAGTTTAATTCCATTCAGTATGGTTTCATTACATGTTCTACATGTTTTTTGTTTTGTTTTACTGTGATTTGCTTCTTCCTAACATTTTTTCTCCCCAATTAAAGTGTGACTTTTTTTTTTAAGTTTATTGAGGCAACAGTGGTTAGTAAAGTTATTAGGTTAGTGCAAACATAATTGCGGTTTTTGCGATTATTTTTAACCTTGTAAACCACAATTACTTTTGCACCAACCTAATACATAGGTTTCAAGTGTACAATTCTGTAATACATCATCTATAAATCCCATTGTGTATTCACCACCCAGAGTCAGTTCTCCTTGCATCACCATATATTTGATCCCCTTTACCCTCATCTACCACTGTCACCCCCTTACCCTCTGGTAACCACTAAACTGTTGTCTGTGTCTATGAGTTTTTGTTTGTTTGTCTTGTTCCTTGGTTGCTTTCAATTTTATATCCCACATATCAATATCTTGAGATTATTATGCTAAGCTTCTTCCTAACATTTAATTCCATTGTTTTGTAATGGAGGTGGGGGATGAGTAAAGTTATTTGACAGCAACATTCCAGGTGAAAACCATTGCTCACTTCAGGGGGAAAAAAAAATAGAAGACATTTAATACCTGTTTGGGAGCAATGATTTTTTTAAGTTTAAAGAGTGATTGGTTAAACTTCAGCCTAATTTATTGTTAATAATCTAAGATATTGAATATTGATTTATTTTATACTTGTCATGGGGAAACTATTTATGAATCATCTCATTGCCCATTATCCTTCCAGCATATGTTAAAGATTTTTGGTTTCTTCCTGTCATATATGTATTAAGTATTCCAAGGGATACACCGTACCCTAATGTAAGACACCTGGTTTTGACAGAACTGATTTCTATCTGTTACTTTAAAAATATGTTGTTTGCCATAGGAACAAATTAATGAGCATGTGCTACTAGTAAAAATAGCCTATTTATCTAACAACTACTACATTTGTAAATGAGAGAAAACTGGATGGCTGGTGTTCAAATAGGTAATGAGGTACCACCTCTCATTGTTATTCAGTCTGTGTTTGCATCACATTGTGATTTAGGATTTTGTTTTATTTTCACACAATTTATTTTCTGTCTTCTGAGGGAGGTTTTCAAGTTTTGTTTTGTTTTGTTTTTTAAGGAAAATTTATTTGCATTGTAATTCAGTTACAGAGACCAAAATTATTCTAAATGTTTTTTTATTTTTGTTAAAAATAAATGAGTAGTGTTAGGAGAGATAATGATTTTTTAAAACTTTAGAATATAATCACATTTCTCTTTTACAATTAAGCATTTTCAGCTGTTTTATGCGAGGACTTTTTGTACCCTTTCCTAGATTAAAGTCTTCTCCTTCATTTAAATACGCTCTCTGGAAATCTAATGACTGTACATTCATGAGCTTACAAATTAACTTGAAGGAAAAGTTTTGCATTTCAACACAAACAATAAAAATGATCAAGTTTTATCAACTTTCAAAAGAAAAGTAAGCCTCTTACATTGGCATATTTTTTGAAGGAGGATGATCCCACAGGTCCTTTGATTAATTAGAAAAGCAAAAGTTATCTCATGAAATTAATATGAAGACAAAGTTAGAGAAAAATTGATAGGATGAAGGTGAACAGAAATAAGATATGATGGTCATAGAATTACGTTTTGCAGCACTTTGAACACTTAACTACTGTGATGATAATTATGAGATAAGTGTGCAGCTAATTTTCTTTAATAAAATAGGATCAAGTTACATAATTATGGAATATAAACTATGTCTCCTCTTTCATCTTCTCTAAAAATTTCCATTGCAAATAGAAATCAGCAACATTCTGTTATTTGTTTAAAGTTTTAATATTTTCCTTATGGAATTTTAGTAATTCAAATAAGTGAATTTAAATGGAGAGCTGAAAGACAGGTAAGTTCAGCAATATACATTAAATTTGATATTTAATAGATCTTTAAATTATTATCTGCAAAAATCTGGAAAGCAAAATAAATTCAGTTCAAATGGAGGCAGGTATAGTGTAGAAAAATTCCATTAATTATCCCACTCTCTTCTACCCTCAGAATTCATGCTTATTTATAAAATATTTAGTTAATAATCAGTCAAGTTATGTTGCATTAAAATGCACATACACTTAAATGAGCACTGTTTATTTTAGTATACTTATTTTAAAATGCTTTCTTCACAAAAGTGCGAATTTTATTATCTGTAATGTACACTCAGAGAACATCCGAAACTTTTATAATCCCTGAAGTGTAGTTGTATTTTGTACCTCTGCCATAGATCCAGAATAGTGCTCCAGAATCCAAACAAATATTTTAAGTGATTAAGTTTCCATATGAGTATGAATGTTGATTGGATTTTTAAAGTGACCAATTGTGCTAGGAAGTGAAGTGATCAACATTATTTTTCAAATGTTGATGTATTCATTTTATTAATTGGACTTTTTTTTTAAAGTAAAGCTTGCTTTTCTACTTTTTTTTTCTAAAATAACAGCTGCGTAATGTACCTAATATTTAATACTTTAGTTTTAAGATATAGTGCAAGACTAGAAATACTGTCTTGTATAGTTTTCTGATTTCAGTTAGTCTGAGCTTTTGCATAGGAGAGGTATCAAATCTGAAATGACAGAGAAGCAAAATGTAAATGTACACAGTCATTTTGGCACAAGTGTAGCCTAAAATCAACCCTGTCTACCTGACCCAATGTGGTTTTTCTATGTGAAACTCTAGGGCCGTGCTGCTGTTATCATTCACTGAAAATACCATAAGGATTTCATTGTATAAAGATAGAATTGTATCCATCCATCTCCTTTTTAGTAGTAAATACAACTGAGTTTTATAAAGTGAAAAGGAAATCTTCAAATTGTCCATTACACAAAAATAAAATAGAGGACCCTGTGCTGACTGATTGGCCCAGGAACTGAAATAAATCGTCACTTGCATTACGGCAATTTCTACAGATTGTAGCTACCACTATTTTATGTGGTGAATTTTATATGGAAGGAGAGCAAACAGAATTCCAGCAAAGAAACAAACTCCTTTGTTTCCCTCCATATTTCTTGTTGAAATATTTGAAGTACAAAACTGGTTATAGCCTAAGAACTAAGAAGTTTTGTCATATTTAACAATAGTAGTGGCGACTGCTGAAAAGGTCTGAGATTTTTAAAAATACATAAACAGTCAAGAATGGATGACTGTGAGACTAATTTTATCACAATGAAGTCCTTATTGAAGAATTGCCATTATCAGATTTTTTTCAATTTATTACCATTGATGATGCAATGGTTTAAAAGAAAAAAAAAAATGCCTTCCAAAATATATTTTAGAGCATAATAATCATTAATTCTCTGTTTATTAATCCCCACAATTCATTTGATAAGCACCCCTTTTTTTCATTTATTTGACACATATTTATTGAACACCTACTCTGTCCTGTACTAGTTATTGGGTCTATGTTTGCATATAAAAGTGAACAGGAAAGACAGGGGACCTTGAGTCTAGGAAAGAAAAACAAGTGATAAAGGTATAGATACTATATGAGGTACTTCCATATAGAGGTAAGTGTTTTTGATGGGATGACCAGATAAGACCTCTCTGTGGAGGTGATGTGTGAACTGAGAATAGAAGAATGGGAAGCAGCCAGCTATGATAAGAGCTTGTAATTCATTGCGACCAAAATACAATGTTGAATAAAATGAGACAGTGCCCTCAATGAACTCACAGTGAATATGTTTTGCTTATTTATTTGGGAGTGAAATCATTTGGAATTCATTGTGGTCACAAAATCCTATTAGTTCCATAAACTCATTAAAAATATTAAATGAATGAACTGGCGTCACTTTAAAACTTGGCATTTACTATTACCTCTTCCCATATATATTGCTTATTAACATGATGTATGATTTTAAGTTTTACTTATCAAGGTTTCTTAAGGTTCATAGTGCTGGAAATACTTCTCTTGATCTTTTCAGTCAAAGCGTATTGCAGCCCACTGCCCTTAAATCTCCCTGTCAACTTACTTCTAATATACCTCATCCCCCCTAGCTTACTGACTACTCTCTCACGTGATAAATAACTCTGCCTTATCAAGGTCAGTCGGAAAGGCCCCTTTTACATATCTCATAAATTTTAGCCAGGTGCCACTGATGGGAGATTAATGTAATGGCATCATGGCAAGCACTCAGCCTTGTCTTAATTATGCTAAGGTTGCCGGTTCACCGTTTCTCTTCATCTGTCTCCTGCTTTAGGGAACACTAAACACTATGTCATTCGATTGTCTGTTCCACCACATTGGCTCTTTGCATTTACAAAGTCATCAGATGGCTTATGACATAGCTTTTCTAAGAAATTAAATTAAATAAATAGTGCAAACAAAAATTAGGGGTAAAGTGCCTGAAAAAGAAAAGGTTTTGAATTGTAGTCAGAGGTGGGGAAAAAAATCCTCTGTGTTCCATAGTGATTGAGCAATGAGTTACTCACCTGATCACAGGGAGAATTTTGGCTCTGGATGACCTCAGGTATGAATAATTACGAGGCCCCTTTAGTTTTTCTTTAAAAAAAAAAAAATTAAAGCTTATTTGCGTGGCAGTTATTAGTAAAGTTACATAGATTTCAGGTGTACAATTCTGCAATGCAACATCTATATACCACGTTGTGTGTTTACCACCCAGAGTCAGTTCCCCTTTAGTTTAAGAATGAAAGCTCCTAATGTGTGCTGATGGCCATGATCCTTCTGCACATTCTCAGAAACCTTTCCTCCCATCGTCCCTTCCCTTTGTGAATGACTTGTTTCCAGAGGGCGGCTATCTCTGAGCCATATGTCCTACATGGGTGTTTAATCACCTCATCTGTTTTTGCCTAAAGTCCCCATCTACTTTCCAAAAAGCATGCCAGCTTAGTCTCTTGTGGAATTGGGGAATAAAAACAGTTTGCTAACCTCAGATTTCAAATTTGTTTTGATTTTGCTTTCCAGGTGTGTGTGTGTGTGTGTGTGTGTGTGTGTGTGTGTGTGTGTGTGTGTATATATAAATGAGGGAACAGATAGCTTATGTGTGACATCTTTCCCTAATTTCTTAACTCAAACACAAAGTCTTTTTGAACGACTATTATGTTCATGAGGCTCTAATCCACCATGGGGAGATATATGGATAAAAACAGTCAAACTCAAGACTTAGGATAAAGATAATCTTTTGTTTGTCATGAAATAATTTGAGAGAATAATGATTTTTTTTAATTATAGGTTCCCTGGGACCCCATTTCTGAGGTTCATATCCTGCTTCCACCATTTACTAGCTAGCTATGTGACCTCTGACAAGTTAGTTAACCTTTTTATGCTTCATTTCCTCATCTTTAAAATATGAGGTATGATATTACCGACCTGTTAAAGTTATTTTAAGGACATTGGAAGAATGTAAAAGCACATGGATTGATAGCTGACGCATAGTAAGTGTTATAGGGTGTTTGCTATTACTGTCTGGACTCTTCCTAAGCCACTAGTTCACAATATACTTCTGTGTTTGCTTTTGTAAACCTCTTGTTACATATAAGTATTATGCGAAACACAATTGTGACAAAAAATCCTTTGCTTAAGGAGTTCATAATTTACTTGAAAAATGAGGTGCTTTTCAATAAATTATAATAACAGTAGAGTTTTTGTAAGTGTGACAATAGTAGAGATAAAATGTTGCCAGTGTTCTGAAAAGGGACAGAATATTTCTCATTGAGGTAATGAGACAAGGCTTCATGGGGAAGGGAGCATACGGGATAGACATCAAATGATGGGTATCATTTGACATGAAGAACATTTTTGAATAAAGGACTATTATAGTCAAAGGCTTAAAGGTGTTCAGGTATTTCCCTTGTACCAAGAACAGTTGCATGTGTTCAGCTTTTTGAAAAATGGGATCTGGGAACCATGGTGATGACAGCTGTGGGTCACAAAATTTGGCTGTGGTCTATCATGGAAATAGTTCCTGAATGTCAAACCAAGTTTTAGAAATGATACTCTTTAGGCACTGGGTCACTAGTGATTTTTTTTTCTTTTCATCATTGGTTGCCATCATCTGAGATTTGCCTTACAAACAGGTAGGTAAATCAAGGGTATTGGAGAGTATTGAGGTTGAATGCTAGGCGAGGTTCTCCATTTTCACATTCTAAAGTTTCTGCTTCAGGCATAGGTTAAAAAAAAAATGGTAATAGGAAATGAGCTACTCTCAATCCTTATAAAAGAACTGGACTCTTAAATTTTCCATCTGACCTGATTTTTACCATATGAAAAAATACTGAGAAGGTTTATCTGAGCTAAACTTTTAGAGCATCTGCCTTTACTTCTCTGGACTTGGCTTCTGCTCCCTCTAAAGCAGAATGTAGATATGTATCAACCTGGCAGTGCTCTCCTCAAATATTCTGCAATATTATTACTAACTCTACCTGGAGGAAGTCCAAATCCAAATGCAGAGTTCATACTTGTGAGATAAAAGGAGTAGGCTTTTATCAGGAAGAGTTTATTGGGGAGTGACTGCTTGATTTCAATTGCTCATTAGAACAAGAGAGCACTAGAGATAAGAAAGATGCATGAATAATGGTGAGAGTATCATTTTAGAAGGAATGCATAGCTCATGGTGATGTTTTCCAATCACTGAGAATATGATGTTGCTTTGCGATTTTGGAAAATTAATTTCAATATGTAAGAAAAAAAAATTAAAGATATTTTGAGAAACCTTTGCGTTTGTAATAAAATAAAATTCTGATAACTTATGGAATCATTTTCAAAAGAGATTCTGAATGTTACAGATGAAAGTATTGTACACATAATTGAGAAAATGATCAAATGTGAAAAAATGCTTTCCTAATTTGTTTCCTATCAACTTGAGTGTCACTTGTGTATATAAGCATGGCCAAATGTTGGATTAATGAAAAAGCTGGTATTACTAATGGTCAGATCACTTCTGTCTCTTCCTCCCTTTAACGGATATAAGCTTATTGTCAGACATTATAATAATACTTAAAGTGTGAGTCAGGTCGTGCCTCTGCCTTCATAGAGTTTTTTATTTGTATAACAAACAGACACGAAATAAGTAAGTTAACACATTTGAAAATATTAATCACATATTAGAGTAGCTGCTCAAGGAAATGAGATGCTGGAATATAGAGAGAATTCTGGTTATCAGTTGCTGCATAGCAATCCACTGCAAGACTCATTGGCCTAAAATAAAAAATATATATATTATAGAAGATATTTTCTCATTCTCTGAGACAAGGTATTGGGCAGGATACAGTAGGGATGGCTTACCTCTGCTCTATGTTAAGACCTCAGCTGGAATGATCTCTCTCTCTCTCTCTCTCTCTCTCTCTCTCTCTCTCTCTCTGTCTCCTTTCTTTCTGCACAAAGCCTCTCCAAATGGCTAGTTTGAGTTTCCTGGGTAGCTTTAGTAGGGGAATCAGACTTCTTCTTACAGGATGGTTCAGGGCTCCAAGAGAAAATATTTCAAGAGAGAAAAGTGGAAAGCTCCAGTCATCTTAAAAGTTAGGCCAGACTGGTGAGACTGATGCAGTGTTGCTTTTGGCTGTTCACTGTACAGCCAAAGGTGCTCATAGTACAGCCAGAATCCAAGGGAAGACACCTACCCTACTTTTTCGAAGGGAGGATGAAATGACACATACCCTCAGCCAACTTAGGGGTTTTCTGACTCAGAGTACTGCCTTAGTCTCCATGCTATAATCACTAAAGACGGAAAAAAAAAAAAGAAAACTTGAAAAAGAATCAGGAAGAAAGATTGAATTTTTTTCATGTGATACTAGGATATTTGGTGTTAAGTTACCCAATTATGGATAAGAAAGAAGCAGTGTGCATGCCACAGAAACAGAAAACAAAATAAGGATTAATTTATGAAACAGTGAACTATCATATAATTATGATTGTAAAATGATGTAAAAATATGATATTTCTTTCAAAAACGAGTATTCATAAGGTAGACAGAAACTGGTCTACCTAAGACATAAGAATTTGTGACTGTGGTCCCTTGAATCTCTTTATATCAACACTGAGGTGAAAAACTTAAAATTTCTGGGTCCATGCTTATTTTTACAGCCATAGCTATCTCCAGGTACTTAACCTAATCATCACATTGCATTTATTGGGTCCATAAAATTACATGCACAAATAATTTCTAAGGGTAAAATATCTAAACTATAGGTATTACAAGAATTATTTGTATTAGTTGATAGCATATCCACGTGCTCTTAATGAATGTAAATCATGCAAATCAGCTGGCTCGCCCCACACATGAATAAGTGTGAAAACACATGGTACAGCTGCATCCCATTTTATGCTTCTTGAAGGTGTGGACTGAACATTCCCTTGTAAAGCATTTCATCGTATTCCTATCCCCAGCTCTGATTTCTCCTTGGCATCTTGATTTCTTGGGTTGTGGGTAAATGTCATAAAGTAGGTAAGTAGTCACTGTAACTTTCAACTGGACAGCTGAATTGCAGTAACGTTAAAAGGGAATGACCTTTTGGAACTGCAGAAATTCGTGTAATAATATGGTGACTGTTCCCCATAATTTGGGGGCATCTTTGCTCTCTCTTTCGGTTACCCAGTTATATTGATTTTCAGGTATTAGTCATACACATTATATAACAGAAATGATTTTAAAACCATATGTGTTTATCTTTTTTGCCCACATTTTAAATAGTTTTACTATTGCAAAAACAAAAGTGCTAATGGCATTTTGAATGGGTGTTTCAAACTTTTTATAAGACCTTCAAAAAACAGAAAGGTCAATATAAATTGGGTAAATTGAAACTGCGTAATTCTCTGAATGAAAGCTTTACGACAGAAGTTAGGCTCTTTAGAATTTTTGTGACTGACTAGTAGTGTTTGTTCAATTAAAAAAATCAAAATGTAGTTCAATGATAGTTCAATTAAAAAAATCAAAATGTAACAATGTAAATAATTTGTAATGCTTTACAGACAATTTTTTCAACTCAGCATCCTTTTTAGCTATTGAAATAGAACAGGGCTTGGCAAACTATGGGCAAAGGATCAAATCTGGTCTGCTACCTGTTTTTATAAATAAAGTTTTATTGTAACACAACCACACTATGTATTATCTGTAAAGGATTTTAGGCTACAACAGGGAATTGAGTAGTTGTGGCAGAGATTATATTACCTTCAAAGTTTAAAATATTTGATTTGCTATCTGGAACTTTGCAGAAAAGTTTCTTGACCCATAAAATCAAGACTGAAATGTATATTTGAATTAGCTCAAATTATAATAGTACCTTATTATTTAAAAACTACAACTTTTTAATTAGATATGCACCTGACTATTTTGATAGAAATATTAAAATTCATGGATATTTATGTATTTATATTAGGCTATAATGTATTAAAGCAGGTACATCACATAGTAAAATTAACATTTCAAACTGCTACAAAGAGCTTTGCATGAATTTTGTTCCCAATGAGATTTTGATTTTTGTGATATAAAATATTATCCCAGTTTTTCTGAAAATATATCTTTTCTAATTAAATCAGAGGATCAAAATTGAAAGTGCAATCAAAACAATTTATTTTCTTGAGAATTTCAGGATATTGTACTGAGAATTACAGTGTAATTTCTTGGCTAGGTGATAACCTTAGATACAACTTTCTGCCTATCCTTTAACACAAGCTTTTGTGAGATAATGTTTATGTTTCCCATTCTCTTCTGGAGCATGCTAACTAGAAATTACATTGGACAGTTGATTTGGTAATGATGCTTAAGCCCTCTCTGCTGGAAAGATTCCTTTCAATTGGGCATAGCGCACTGTTGATATTCAGATAATTGTAAATAATGATTACTCTGTATTTTGACATGGTTATCCTAAAATATATGCCTGATCTACTAATAATTCCCTAAAATGACAGTTAAATTGCTATTGGGCTGTATGATTATTCCCTTGTGCTAAATCTAATGGTGCCAGGTATAGAAATTAGAATGTTGTGTTTTGTTTTGATTTGTTTTGTTTTTTGGAGGGGGGCATTTTATTGGTGCATATTAGTGAAAACATCTTCTTGAATTTCTGTGTTTCTCTACTAAAGCAGTCAACTGGAATGTATGTATACGTTGAAATAAACTAAGGTACACTGGCAACCTAGACCTATTCAAATATGTGTTTCTGGCATTTTGTTTTTGTTTCAACATATGTAAAAAATCTGGGATCTTTTTTACCTATGAGTTTGCTTCTGTTGTTGTGCATCCATAGGCATTAATATTCCCTAAATTTGTACTTGAAAAATTTTAAGTGGGTAATTTTCATGGGGGATTAGTTTCTTTTTATTGAAATCTTCTTTTCCCATGTTCTGATTTCACCAACATTATGGTTTATTGAAATGCATGCTCACAAAGCAGCTCTTCAATTTAGCTTTTCCCAGTTGATTAAGGCTTGTTGAGCAAGAGGCAACGAAATTTGGTGGTGTGTAATATTTTGGCATTTTTTATACTCTGTGTGTACAGCTGCAATTTAGAATTGCTCTGACTAGCATTTAATTATCTACACTGAATATGTAGGTATTTGTTTATCTGCTAAACCTAGATTTCAAAGCCCCAAACTTCAGGTACATTCTAAGTACAAAATTATGTATTAGTGTAGATTCTTTTCATTAAGTTTCACAGAAATAAATAAAAATTAAGAGTATTATGGGAATAATATCTGATGGTATGTGAACAAAACTGACTATAACTCTCATTCATTTTCTTTAGTTGTTTTCACTTTTTTTAAAATATAAAAGTCTAATTTCTGTTTAGGACTACTTTAGCTGCAGTTTTAATTTCAAACTTAATTGTCAGGTCCTCTGCCCACAGAAGAAGATTGGACTTTGGGTGGTGAACACACAATGAAATATATAGTTGACGTATTATAGAATTGTACACTTGAAACTGATATAATTTTACTAACCAGTGTCACCCCAATAAATTTAATTGAAAAATTAAAAAAAAAAAAAAAAACTTAGTTGGCAGGTATTCTCTTTCTTTTAAAATATTTTATTAGACTGAAAAAATATTATGAGAATATTCCAGTAATAATAATAATCCTGTCATCAATTTAACTTTTCAGTTGAAATAGGAGGCTTTTTCTTTCAGCACTTCATTCATCTGTAGGATATTTTAGTGAGGGAGGCTGTGTAGTTGCACTTAGAAGCATTCTTCTCAGCCGCAGTAGTGAAAAAGTAATAGTTTCAATAAGTAACCGTTGCCTTGAGATCTCATTTTTTAAAAAATCGAAAGTCTTTTTAGAACCCACTAAGAAAGGATCAAGAAAGAACCAGCAAGGTACCCTGAAACTACTGCCAGGGTTCTCTTTTGTAGCAACAGTTCTCATTTGATTTTCAGTGGAGACTTTACTCATAGAATGAGTTTCCATTTCAAAAAGAGAGCTCTTCTGCCTCAGGACAGAAGTTTCTGATTAAAAGCCCTTTGGGATGATTATATCTTATTCTTAGAAAAAGGTAATTGAGGAAGAAAAAGTATTTAATATCTTGTATAACAATATCTCTCCTCCTAGATTCTTTTCAGGGAAAAAAAAAAGAAAGATATGTCATGCTAGGCATAAAGCTAATGGCAAAGGAAGGAGGAACGAGAGTAGGACAGGAGCGTAGGCAAGTGAAACAGGCTGTAAGTCACTCAAACTGCGATGTGAGTGTTTTGTGAAGCACTGACGTTCTCTTAAAGGGTATTGGAGTTCAAAATGAAAATTGCTTTTGCAGCAGAGTGCATCATCAGGCCTGTGGGGACCGATTAGCAGAGTGGCTGTCTGTGTCCTATATACTATATACCGCTTCAGTGGTTCCAGTAACACATAGGACATGGAGAAGTGAAAACTTTGATTCATGAAAGAACCCCATGTGATGCTGTGCTGGCTTTACATTTAAAATGTGTTTGATCATTTACCACCTACTTTCAAACTAATTCGCAAAGACAAAGTAATTGACGGATTAGATACAGTTTGTTGGTTTGCAGTTTAGGCAGAGAAGGGTTCTCTTGCATCATGGAGTATATTTTGCAAATTCAGTCTCCAATCTCTCTTTGCTGTCTTTGAAGTTATACTAATAAGTGTTGGGATCTATTCATTATCATTTTTATGCTGAATGGAACTCAGAGGATGGTGTGATCTTTGAGCAGTGAAGAGAGGAACTGAAATATGTATAATTATATTTTAAGGAAATATTAGACACCTTAAAGCCAACAGAAGAGACTGATTCCACTTCTCTGACTTGCCTGGCAAGTAAGCTGCTCAGGACAGGACCCATAAATGTATTTCTTAGGACATGTGTGCTGGGTTTAACTATCACTAAAATACATCTAGAAACAAGTTTGATAATTGATAAGCTGATTCCAACATAGATTACTTTCTTAAGAATGTCTATGCTTTTCTATTGATTAATTAATGAATGTATCACCGGGTACTAGTCTTCCTAATGGAAAAGTGACAACAGTTGTAGATTAGTATTCACAATTGCTATGTAATAGAATTTTAAACTGAGAATATGGAAATGAATTATTAAACTGATATGAAAGATAACCAAAAATTATATCATAGTCTTGTTCAAAATATGAAAGCAGTATGAGGGGGGGAAACCTCTCAATTGGCTAACTTGTGTGAGGGAATCCTCTGCTTGGAACAACATCAAAAACGTTTTCATTTTCCCAGGACATTGGGTTGGGCTTTCAACACATAGGATTTTTGGCTTAAATAGGGAGTGCGATACCCCTTGCTTGATCTTATAAGCTAGCTTAAGAGATAGTGAGGCCTGAATCCCTGCTAGAATTTCCTTTCTAAAAATGAACATGCCGAAATCAACTCCTTATGTCTTATTATATCCTGGTGCTTAAAATGACAAAGCAAGGGGAAGCCCGTTTTCATTGCATATATATGTACTCTGAAATTAAAAAGTTTTTCTTAAACCTACTTGCCCAACTGTATATGCGTATGTTAAACTATTATGTCGCAGAATTTTTTCTAGTGAATTTTCCTTAAAAATGATGCTACTACCAGATTTGTGCCAGTTAATTTGCATATTATTGAAAAAAAGCAATGCTTAAAAAGTGTGAATCAGACATATCGTATATAAATATATAGATATTTATACATATAAAATAGTATTTTCTATCTGTGATTGGGAATCGCATATGCGGAGTGCCCATTTAAGTTGTCCACAGGTTTTTCAACCTTGTGGATGGTTGGTTCCCCTAACCCCTGCATTGTTCAAAGATCAACTGTAATTCTCTTTCTTGATGATAGCTTCTGTGACCTTTCAGACAGTATAAAAATGATCGCTTCTTCTGTTCATTTATCTCTGTCATGCTCCCGTAGTGCCATGTCTGCATGCATGGCACTGAGACCCATAGAAACTAGGCATATATCATATGTAATATATATCCATAACAGGTGTTGTCCTCTAGATTGAGAGCTTTTCAAGGGCAGGGTTCTGGTCCCATTGGGATTTGTTTTCCTGACTTAGACCCACTGTCCTGAGCACTGCATATGTGTTGGCAGAATGAACAAATGATCGCACACACTCACCTGTGCCTCTCACCCTGCTTGGGACCCTGTTAGTGAGGGCTGCTCAGGGAACGCATGGAGCCAGGAGGAGACAGCCAGCAATAGTCCAGTTCCACTTGTCACTAAGTAGAAACATGAAGGGACTGTATCACCAGGAGCCACCCAGACACTGTCCATTTGAGACAGAGGATTTACCATGAGCCTGCAGACCTCTTTTTATTGTTCACCCACAGACTGATTTACTGAGGCTGCTTTTCTATTTCCTGTTATTTTTACTTAATAGACTGAAGATTCAAGTGTGAAAAGTTTTATACATAATATTAACTTTTTTTTTTTTTTTACCTCTTATTCGCACATAAAATGTAACATGAAAGAGAGCTAATTCCTATTCCACAGTATTTATGGGTATAACCATTTAAATACATTATTTTGTTGCACTAACATCTTTAAGATAATCATGATATTTTAAGCAGAATGAAAATACGTAGTGATAAATGTCTCTTGATCATTTTGGCAAAGACTGAAAACTGTCCATGGGAGGGTTGCTAAGGTACACAGACTCCTCTATAGGGCGCACTGTGACTCTCCTTCCAGGAATCTACAGGGCATGTGCTTGGGTCAGTTCCACTTGGCCCAATCCCATTTTCCAGGCCAGTGAGCATAATGGCAGGGTAGAAATGAGATGTGTCTGTGTGCCTTTGGTAATTACTGAGTATATGTTAATGAAGAGCTATTCCTTGGCCTTCCACCAGCACAGTTACATATGATCAACTGGAGCTTTTTCTTCATGAAAGGAAAACCACCAGCACAGCTACAGACCCTATCGAAACAAATTGCATTTGAGTCTAATTTTGAACTAACATGAATGCAAATATTCTCAAGCAGATTGCTCTGTAAATGTTTACAGTTGAAGGGATTCTGAAACTGAATGTTTTCCTGTGGAGACATCAAAATTATTGTTGGTGTAACAAATTCACTTCAAGGTAAACAGCATCTAACATGTATCTAAGAGATATGTAGCATGTTTCCAGACATTGTGAACAACAACAACAAAAATAAGTTGCACTGAGCATGCCTATCGCACTAAAAGACATTAACATTTAGCAGCGGTGGCTAAGCCATAGATACCTATTAACTAATAAAAAGTTAATTAACTAACAATTATAGTGACATCTCAGAAGTGGTTATTAAATACTGTTAAAATCTTGAAACAATAAAAACAGATACTATGAGGAAATATAATTATGAAAAATAACATAAAAGATGGAGAGGTGATTCTGGTAGTCAAGTATTGACCACCAGGATGGGTAGTTAACATGGTCTTTGGAATTCATTTATTATGGGACATTAAAAGATTTTTAAAATTAGAGAGTAATAACAAATCAAGCATAAGATTGTATTATAATGTTCTTACAGTATTGCTCATAGAAAAGGAACTTACTTTTAGTATGTTAACGATTCCAATAATAAGAGAATTATTAGCATTTCCCAGAAATAACACATCAGTTATTTTCCCTTTTGATATCTCAGTTGCTTGAACATTTAACACTCAGCTTTAGGGGGACTGCAGAAACTCAAATTGGGGCATGGCAGTCCTCCGTGAAAATGTTTTTGCAATAATCAGAGAGGAACCCTTTATTCCATGGGTCTTCAGGTATACATATAAACATACAAATCACGAATTCACTGCCATGGTAACCATTTTGAAAATGTTTCTATGTAGAGATAGTATATTAGTTTCCTGGTGCTGCGATAACAAATTACCACAAACTACGTGGCTTAAACAACATAAATTTATTCTCTCATAGTTCTGAAGGCCAAATGTCCAAAATCAAGGTGTCAGCAGGGTTGGTTAACTCAGGAACCTCTCAGGTAAAAAAAGCCCTATGTTTTTCTCCTAGTTTCTGGCAATCCTTAGCACTACTTGGCTTGTAGACAATTCACACATAACCTTTTTTATGTCTGTTGCGTTTGTTTTTCTTTCTTATGAGGACACTCTTATTGGATTTAGGGCTGGCCCTAATCCACTATGGTCTTATCTAGGCCCTTATCTTAAAACCTGCAAAAAACCTTGGGTTTGGGCCTGGGGGTGGAGTGGGATGGGGGCACTATTTAACTTATTACAGAAAGTAACAGCAAATAGGCATGATAAACTTGGAGATTTCTGGAGTATTAATGTATTTCTTGTTTGATGTGAATATAGAGTTCCAAACATACCTTTAAATGTAAGTAACGACTAACATATTCTCCTTTTTGTTATTTGTATTCCATCTAGTTACAGAGAGAAAATAGAGAGAATGCTAAAATATATGATTCAATGGATCCAACTGATCAAATCCATTGCCCTTATATATCTCTAATTTGTTCTTTGCTCTTTCTACTTCTTATTCTAAGATCACTTGTATTAAGAGACAGGTTGATTGCGAAACGAGAATGTAGAGACTATTTTCTCTCAAAGCCTTGGGAGGGGCTCTAGCAATGGGTTCACTTAATTATATGATTTGGTAAAATTTGCAATAGAAAGACATTTTAACCACAATTTGTTAACATTCATTACTCTCACTTTCCATTCTAGGTTTCCCTTCATAGCACGTCCATTCATAATACAAAAGTGCAGGGGAAAAGGCAGTAGAGATTTATTCATATGGCCAATGGTGCCCAGCTATGGATATATGAGGTTTAGTGGAGGAGAAACAAGGCTTGAAATGTGTGGAGCCAGAAGCTAGTCTGTGGAAAATTTTTCTGAATCATGCAGCTCATATAGTAAAAACTTGACACATGTATTCCCTAGTTTGACAGCAATTCTAACAATTTACATGACTTTACTAATAGCCCTCTGTGAAATTGAAAGAAACTGATAAAAACTATCTGAAAGAGAAAGGAAAATCAAATATCTATACTCCATAAAAAGTGATTTTGCAAAATCTTGGTTTTATGAAAAGGTGATCAGAGTACACAGCCAAAAAATAGGGGAAAAATTGTGGAGTTGTATCCCTCAATTAAAGATCCCCTATTTTTCAGTGGAATAGATGTGGTTTTTGTTTTTGTTTTTTTGATATTTGTCAGATTTCTAAAAATGTGTAATGTAATTTATATTCTCATTACAAATAAATATATTTGGACCTCATTTTGTACATTTAATTTTATATTAGTTTTCTTAAAGAGGTGTCCCCACACTTTTTTTTTAATAAGCTTCAAATTTCACCAAAACAAAATCCACTTCTGCATTTATCTTTTCCTCTCTTACAAAACAAAATAAAAATCCAATTTACACAATACAGGCATTTTTTAAAATAACTTTGTCTCTCGCAAAATAAGATTAAAACGTAAAGCTCTTATGGAACTATGCTTTTATTACTATACTTTTTAACTTCTCGAAATCATTAAAACATCTAAACATTAAGCAGCTTTTTCCCTCACAAATTGAGTCATCTTGTGTGGATTGTCTTTGCCTCTCTTTTATGTCTCCATTTCCTTAGATAATTGCGGACTAGAATTATTAGATAGCATTTTAATTTATTTTATAGAAAGAAAACATTAGTATGGATTCTATTTGGGGATTTCTTTTTGTCAAAGGCAATACCTACTTACTCCCGGAACCCTCATATTTTTATAGATTTTTTTTTTTTTTAGGTATACAAAGATGAGGTAAACGCTAACTTTTTTTGTCCTTATTTTTCTGTTTGGATTTCCTTTACTTAAACCTACTTAAGAATGATCGTCATAATACCTCATTATCATCTGGATTTTAACCCATTGGAAATACCTCATTTCCTCTCCATTTGATTCCTGACCTTCTGTTTTTCTATTATTCCTGTATATATTCAAATATATCCTTTTGTATAATTTCTGTGTGTAATTAAGCAGCATCTTGGTCATAAATTAAAAGTGTCCCAGCTATTTTAGTGCCATAGAAACCTGAGATTTTTTTTTTCTGGAAAGCTATTTGAGAACATTCAGACAGAACGACTCCTTTTGCAGAGGTGGAAGTAGCTACAAAGAGATGTGCTTTGTCTGAGGCAAAGTCAGGATTAGAACCCAGGTGTTCTCTTTCTGGGTTCAAATTGAATCCACTTTAATTTTCATTACATATACTTGGAATTTATTCATATCTATATCTAGTCCTTAATTTGCAACTTTCATTTTTCCAAAATAGTAATTTCTTATTTCTCTGTCACCCGTTCCTTAAAATAACCACTTGAAGCCATTATGCAAACATTTAAAAGAACAGAGAGTATTTTTTAAATCCCCACCACCATGACGTACCAAACTGTTGATGGCATTATGGATATGTTAAACTAAGCTAATGCTACAGATTGAATTTTTGTCCTCCACGAATTTGTAGCGAACACTGATTCAAACTTTGATCATAATTTTATTTTTTCTAGCTCCAGTAATCTATTGCCCTTCAGGTGTAAAACGTCACTAATGTTAAACAGCAGGACCCAAATTAAGCCTATCCTTTATTTTCCTGAATTCTCTGCTCTTTTGTTTCTTGTTTCTTATTCTACAAGTATCCCTTTCGGTTCCTAATTTTCTAGTGTTCCCTAACATACAATATTCCCACATGACATTTGCAAGACAGTTTCATTTAAAAAAAACAAGTATAAAATTTTAATTTTGTCTCTTTTAAGGCGGGCATCCTATATAACATTTTTCCCCCTATATCTGTATAAGAAGTGGAATTCTTTCTCTACTGTCTTAGTCTTCCTATTGATTAAAGCATGCCATTTAAAAAGTAACTGCTTACGTAGAGAATAGTACTATTAAATTTGCAGAAGTGAGCAAAAGTTGCTTAAATTAAAAATCCTGGAATCTCATCTTCCTTTTTTTATAATTTCTAAAAATCGGAACTGTCTAAATATTTAGATTGCTAATCAATGCAATTTTAAATTAATGTCTTTTAGTTCAGTTATACAGTATATATTGTGTTTTACAAAGCAACATATCTGTATTTGTGTCCTTATTTCTTCTTTCCAGTAAATATATTCACATGGTTGACTCATTAATTTTCAGCAATAGGAACAGAAGTCATTGTTTAAACAAGGTTTGCTTTCTTAGGTTTGGGTCAGAGCCTTTAATGGGCTGTACCTGGAATTTCTCAACTAAATATGTGTGTGTATGTGTGCGCTCACTGGTGTGTGTGCCAAGACAGAACAAGTTGGCTTTCCAAGTCCCAGAATAGATTTTTAAGTATAATTTATGAGATGGAAAGAGGAAGTGTTGGTTAATAGATTTTTAAAGTCCTTTTTTTAGTTTGTTATTTAATATCTCATGTTCAAAGAAAGTGACAAACACTAAAGATAGTACAGATATCCTTATATTAATCACATAGAATTTAATGATCTGAAAAAGAGCATTAATTGGCTTCTATTTTACCAACATTTTATTATGAAAATTTTCATATGTACGTAAAAGTTAAAAGGATTTTATAGTTCACGCCTATATACCCATTTCCTAAGTACTACAATTAGCGTTTTCCTACCCACCCATAAATCAATCTCTTTTTTTTTAATGCGTATCACAGTAAGGTGATTGCTATCAATAGACTTAGAATCTTGTTGTTTCTTGATTGTCTTTGTGACTGTCCTTATGACTCTCCTTTGAGATAATCACTGTTTGAGGCATAGGCAAGGTGTATAAGTTAATGGAATATATAAAAGCTTTTATTATTCACCAAAATTGTATATGCCAATTCATGAGTTTTATATGCACTGAAAAAAAAAAGTGCTAATATTTCAGGTTGTAGCATTATTTGTATACTGGCTAAATAATTTCCAGAAACACATTTCTTGACTAGATTGTATTACTTAGGCAGTTTTAACTAGATAGTCCCAGTGTTCTATTCAAACCTAATTACTTTTGAAGAGAAAATGGCAAGCATTTCCCCTAGCCTGTTGGAATAATTTTTTAAAGTTACCTTTTATTGCACGTATATATTTAAAGTCGTATTACTTTCGCATAGCTACTTATGGGCCAGCAATTCAATTTTATGTATTGTTTGGGGCTATATTTATAAATTTCTTCTATTTTGAAATTTTGGAAAAAGTGACATAATTCAAGGGTAAAAATAAAAATTATTTAGGGAATTGGGGACCATAGTTTTTCAGCTATTAAGTAATCTACAAATGTACGCAATATGAAGATCTTCAGAAATTATAACTCAGATGATAAATTAAAACTTATTTTTACCCCTTTCAAATGTAAGCTATTTGTCATTTGGTGTGCAATTCTTCCTGAGATGGTTTCCTGAGGTGGTATTTTTGTTGTCGTTGCTATTGTTAAAATTTTATGATATCATTTTGTTTAGATAAATGAATTCTGAATTTTTAACAGATATTTATGAATTCAAATTATTTTCCTTGGGTTTTGTTAATATAACTAAAGAGGAGTCTTCAATAAGAAGGTTTTGAAAAGACTGAAATATAAAAATACTGTTTTACAAATAATGTATTATCCAAGACTTGTGGTATTCAAAACCCCTATAATTTAAAATAAATCTATGTTTTACTATGAATAAGGAATCATAACTACATTTTTCACTTTCTAAAATTATTTATTTTTTTCAGTTATATTTGGCATTTGATATTTTTTTATATTAGTTTCAAGTGTACAGCATAGTGGTTAAACATTTATATAATTTATGCAGTGACCCCTGCAATTAATCTAGTACCCACTGGGCACTATACATGATTGTTGCAACAATATTGACTATATTCTCTATGATACACTTTATACCTCACGACTATTTTGTAACTACCCATTTGTATTTCTTAATCCTTTCATCTTTTTCACCCAGCCCCCCAACCTCCTCCCCTTTGGCAATCATCATTCTGTTCTCTCTATCTATTAATATGAGTCTGTTTCTGTTTTTGTTGTTGTTGTTGTTTGTTTGTTTCATTTATTTTGTTCTTCAAAGTGCACATATAACTGTACATTTAACTTTTATTTGTGTTGATACTAACTTCTGGATAACCGGTTTGTACACAAGTAACTTTTCATACACTAGGGTTTTAAAATATTTTCAAGCATATTCTAAACACCAGACTTCTTTGTTAAATATCTTTTAATAGCAGGATGAACTGAGGGCTTGTGGAGCAATGAGGATATTTTCTCAAGGACAAATACTTTGGTGACAGCTTGGGGACAATTTTTATTGTCTGGCAACCCCAGTTCCCTTAGCCACTGACCATGCTTTCTTCACATTTCTTCCATATGTTCATGCATTTAATAAGGTTCTGGTTAGAAGTAGAAACTTTGTTTCTCCTTAGACCACCATGGTAGATAATATATCCATATTACAAAGTACAAAGTTTGTTTTATTAAGAGAATTTAATTTTATGTTTAAAGCATGACATTGCATTTAGAGTGAATTCTTAATTCCTGGAATGTTTATGCAACTTTGAGCAGCCTGGTTAAACTTTCTGAGTTTTAGTGCTTATGGTACTGAAGTTTTAATTAATTTCGTTTCTTGGATAAGAGCTCCTTTTAGATGTAGAAATATATACTTTTGAAGAACCTGACCATGGTAGTTGAAATTTGGTTTCTAAAATTATAGAAGATAAAAACTAAATGATAATAGTACTCAATAATGGAAGATGTGGGTTGCTGATTAAGGATTCTTCAATAGAGTTCTATCAATTTTTGAAAACTCTTGACCTCAATTGGAAAAAAAAAAGTAAAGACTGATTACTTCAGAATTAAGAAATATTGTAAGCAAAGCAGTCATGAAGTGCGAATTTATCTGAGATTCTATATCATATAAAGGATAACAAAAATCAATCCAGCTTTTTAGCTAACAAACAAAATTCTTCTGTTTTAATCATTGTGGAATCCACATGTTTTGGAATCAAGTTGTTAGAATGCTGGTTAGTACAGATAGATCCCCTTTGTTATACATACAAATTTTGTAACATTGTGTGGTATTTGTTTAGGCTCTGACAAAATTTTACCTGGGAAATTTGCTAAATTATTAGATAATTCATTTTATCTAGTTATGGAAAATGCTCAAGTTTTGGAGTCATGTGGTTCCAGGTTGGAGTTCTGGTTCTGCCACTTAGTAGCTGAGAGGTAATAGGCTACTTACTTACCCTCTCTCTGTCTGTTCTACAATGTGAGGATTATAAGAGCTACTTCAGAGTATCATTAGATAAACTAAATGAAGTATATAACATAGTGCTTAATACATGTAGATCCTCAATAAATGTTTAATAAAAACTCACCTCCCTCAATCTCTGAAAGAGATTTCCAAACGAATGCACATAACTTTCTCCTCTTTCTGATTTCCATGCTGACACTTTCATTTACAATCCTTATTTCTGACCACCAAACTAATTTTCTCTTGACCTAACACTATCACCCAACAAGAGGCAACTGATATCATTCCTTAAATAATAAAATGATGACAATGATGATGATAAGGCAAATTATTTGACTCAGCAAACCAAAACTAATGATGCTTTATATTTATAGAAATGGCTAGTTAACAAAGCAATATTCAATTAATTATTTTATGAAGGTTGCTGTGAGAATCAAATGAGATAATGTATGGAAGAAAATCAGTGCTCTCTTTAGCAAAATAAACACAGTCTATATTAAATATTGTGCATGTATATACCCAGTGAGTTGGAAGAATTAATATGTTGTTAAATACTTCCTGCAACAAGAGATGGTAGTGTATTTTGACTTAATAGTACAAAAGTATTTTATTCATGTACTTGTTCTAAATTTCCTATTTGTACAATAGAAATAATTTGCGAATTAAGTGATCTGTGCCCTTTGTAGTATATTTTGGGGAAAAAACTGGAGTTGTATTAGTTAGAAAATGAAAGTTTGTTGAATTAGCCCCTTGAATATGAGGTGAATGAATCTTTGCTTCACCTCCAGCAGAATAATTGGCTTTCGTGTGTGTGTGTGTGTGTGTGTGTGTGTGTGTGTGTGTGTGTATTTTTAATCCTCTGGAAAGTGGCCGTTTTTGGCAATTGTACTAACCCTTTACTTTTATTTCTGATCATCTTAATAATGTTAATTAAGGATATGATTATTTCCATGAGCAATGTAAAGCAATGAGAAGAATGTCATTGATAAAAATATAAGATATTGAATTCTTTACCTCATTTAATGCCATAAACACACACACACACACACACACACTCACACACATATGTATATGGATATATGATATATGGACGTGTGCATGTGGGTGTAAAGGTAGATTCAGGTATAGCTCTATAATCACTAAATTATCTAGGGTAGAATTAATTACTCTGTTGCTTTTAAATGACATCAGAATATGCTAATAAAATACACTTTCTCAGAGAGTACTTCCCTTACTCACAAAATCTGATAAAATATTTACTGTACAATGTGTTATTTGAGTCTGGAAGTGTGAGGATGGTTTTTAGGAATCAGCCCTCTAGAATGACAATTTTTCTGAAGGCAGACCTTTAGAGCAGGTCCCCTTAATTTGCATATTTCAGAGAGCTCTTACTGCTTCAGGAAAGCAGGTTAAAAAGTTTTCCCATCAGTAGTATGCTATTTGTTTCCTATGCCATGTTTTTAATATACATAAACTAAATTACCAATGCATGGGAAATTGTGTCAGAAGCTGTTCTGAGACGGCACTAGCTGCCTGGATATTGCTGCCCTGAGGGGGTTTGTTCAAATGATTGTGATCCCACAGTCAGTAGAGCAGATTGAGCCAGTCTAACCTGGCAAGTGGGAGCAGGTGTTAGAAAAACAGCGCAGCAGTCATAGCAAAACGTTTATTGCCACTTACCGGATTGCAATTTTAAATAATGTTATTTTTTTGTTTGTTCCCTGTGCAGTGTGAGCAGTGTGTCAGATCCAACATGGATGGCTGCATTTTAACTTAATCTCCATTTCTTTGATTTTGTTATTTAATGAGTAGGGTGGTGTGAAATTAGGCTTTGTGTTTAAGGCAATGATGGAGTAAATGCAATACAGAGTAAATCCTTTTCTATTGAGGAGTTGTGACTTTTATTTGTTTGTTTTTAATTAGGGGCTAAATTATATGTATTTATATGCTCTTCCAATAATATGCATATCTATAATTAACTAAGATATTTTAAAATTATACTGAACACTAATATTTTAAAAGGCAATCTAAATAAATAGGCATGAAATAGCTCATTTATTATCTCAACTTCCGTGCAAATGCCTAAAGATACAGTGGCTTAGACCTTTGTTACTCCCAGTGTGCTCTGCTCAACCTGTAGCATGGACATAACCTGAGACTTTGTTAGAAAAGCAGAATTATAAGCCCCATTGAAGGCCTACTGATTCAGAATCTGCATTTTAACAAGATCCCAGGTGATTCCTATGTACAGGAAAATTTGACAAACATCAGTTTTACTTATTCTGTTACTTATGCTGTGTTTTTTTGTTTGTTTTTTTGTTTTTGTTTGTTTTGGGTGTTTTTCCCCCCTGGTACATAAATGGAAGAACCGATGAGATGAAAACACACTGGAATTCAGAATCATATCACAAACAACTACCTGAGCAGAATTTGGAGATGTCCATTTACTTTTTATTTACTTCAGCATTGTGAAACATTTAATTGTTTTTGGAGTTGCAGCTTTAATCTTGCCTCACTTTTGTTGTTTTCTTGGATGTAGATACACAACAAGAGGGTTAATAGGAAGCTTGTACACAAGATAAGATTTTAGTGCATTGGCCCTGGAATAGATTATGTCATATCACTTTGGCTACCCCTACCACATGATGTTTATTCACATTAAACAGAATTAATCTGCAGACATCTCAATTCTAAGAAAAGTCAGCTAATGAAGCATATAATATGTAACTGAAGATTTTTTCCAATGGAAGCATGGGATGTAGATGTCATGCTGTCAAATATATTACAAGAAATGTGAACGATGTAATGAAAATTCTCACAAGACATTCACTTGTTTTAATGTATTTTTGATTATATATCTGAGTTTCTAGTGTCTTGAGATGATACCCTAAGGAAATGTGGCACTTTTCAACTTTTCAGTTTTTACAATACTTGTATCTATACTGGCATAGAAGTTTTCACCATTACACATACACAGTTACTGTCATCTGTGTCCCTACATGCTGTCTTCTCTCTTGTCATTGTAGATGGAATTTCTATGCTTTTGATTTAGGTGTATCCCTCTAGCAGTCTAATGCCATCTACTGTCACTTCCTCAAAGACGGTGGCCTAGCAATTCTCTCCTCTCTGATCATCAGCAAGGATATTGTTATCTCTCCTATCTTTAAAAAACTTTCTTTGGACCTCAGTTTTTCCTTAGGCTACCAAGCTGTTTTCTGTTTCCTTTACAAGAAAAATCTTCCTAAAAGTAAGACTACATTTTATTATTTCCAAATTTTGTCCTTCATCTTTCCTTGAAGCTACTTCAGTTACACATTTGACCTTCATGTCCTACCAGAATGCCTCCTATTTAAAAAAAAAAAAAAAAAAAAGACCTCCATGTTGCATGCTCAAATCTTATTTTTCATCTTACTTAATTTATCAGCAGCATTTCTCAAAGAGTGATTCTCTTCCTGCAATACTTTTTTAACTTGGCTTTCATGACACCACAATTCTTACTACCTTTCTGATCTTCTCAGTCTCTTTTGTTCATTTGTCCTCACCTCTTCTACCTCTGAATGTTGGAGTGCACCATAAAGCCGAGTTCCAGGACATCTTTTCTTCATCTATGGTCATGTTTAGTCTCGTAATTTATTTAATGCTATGCATTGATGACTCCCAAATTTATACCTTATCTCAGTAAATAGAAGCTAGATTATCCCAGTTACTCAAGCCAAATATCTAACAGTTATTCTTGACTTCTTTCTATCACACCCCACCTCAAAATGTTAAAAAAAATTATGTTTCTATCTTCAAAATACATCTGGAATCCAACCACATCTCAAAACCACCATTCTCGCGATGCATGTATGAGTCATTCTCTCTTCCTTGGATTATCGCAATGGCCGTCTATCTGGTCTCCTTTCTTCTACCCTTGCCTCTCATGGCCTGATTATCATACATTTCAACCTCACCTCTTACCATCTCCCCCTTGCTGGCTTCTGTCCTGGAACACCGACCTTCTTTTATACCTAGATCATATCAAGCACACTCCTTCCTCAGAACTTTACATTTGCTTTTCCTTTTGCCTTCGTTTCTCTTACACATCTGAATTGGCTCCCTGTCTCACTTTCTTCATATAGTTTTTCCAAATATTATTGTCCTTATCTTGACTATCCAATCAAAAATTGACAATACCTATCCTCTTTGCACTTATGATTTCTGTATTTCTTACTACTGTCAAATATATTACATATTTCACTTGCTTGTCTTGTCTGTTTTCTGATATAAGGTATTTGAGGGCAGAGATTTTTTTATATATGTTTGCTATTCCTTGATGTTTTCCAAGTGCTTAGAATAATTCATAAGTACACAATAAATATTTATCAAATGAATACATGAATGAATGAATAAATACTGAATGCTTTAGCTTCATAGGCTAGTATGTTAGTTCTTAATAAACTTCTACTGAAAATATTTTTGCAAATAAAACAGCAAACTGTATATGTAATTCTTTCTTAATATAAATTGAATTCCTTATTAGAATTCTAAATAGCAAGAAATATAAAATTCAGTCACACGTAACCTCTACAGAATGACAATACTTGAACTTAGAAAATTTGGAAGAACTTTATACCCATCAACTTGAAGCTGAGCTATGATTGACAGTCATAGACTATATTTGATAAATAAACTAACTCTACAATTGTAGGCTAGTGTTTTAAAACATCTTCCTGTTTCACAATCTCTCAGCCAATATCTGAAAGTTACACAACTACTTATTTTTCAGTATCTTTTAAAATGTTTGTGTTAATAGTATTTAATTTTGAGAAATGGAAATGAGAGGGCAGGGGTACAGGACTTTTCCTCTTCTCCTTAAACCTTTCTGAACTCATTGTTTTTTTGTTTTTTTTTAAACACCATGAGTTTATTACTCTTTTGAATAAAAACAAAATCAACAAGGCTGCATGTGTGTGCTTTGACTATAACATGAAGGGAAGATTATTGAATTCATTTATTCCATTATTTCTTGTCTAATAACAATGAATCAATGAATGCATGAGTATAGATTGAATGTTATTTGATATTATCAGTTCAGATTATATCATTTTACATTTGTCTGATGTTTCCTGAAACTAATCATGGTGTCCCAATTTCAATATATCATGTTACTACTCAATAAGCTGGCACTTCACTATCTAGCAACCTCATACTTCTACAACAAGGTGTAAATTTTAAACAAAGCAAGTAAGGAGGTTCCTGAGCAGCCAAAATTGATATAAGAAAGTGACTAAAAGAGATTTCTAGCACTTTATGGTTTCAACAATTCTCTTAGAGCTAATTTACACATTTTTTCTCCACAATTATATAAGGTTTCAAACTCCCTACCAATTGTAAAGTATAAATTAATAGATATGTAAATATATTATTTTTTATAGGTAGAAACATTGATAATCCCAAGGCATATATCTACTGGCAGGAAATGATGGATTAGAAAACCAGTAACAAATGTGTTTGTAAGAATTGAAAGAGAGGGAAAGAGAGAGAGAGAGAGAGAGAGAGAGAGAGAGAGAGAGAGAGAGAGAGAGAGAAGGAGGGAAGGAGGGAGGAAGGGAAGGAAGGAAGGAAAAAAGGAAGGAAGGGAGGAAAAAAGGAAGGAAGGAAGGAAAGAAGGAAGGAAAATAAAAAAGAAAACTAGTAGCATAGAGTTACTTGTGTGCAAAAAATGACTCCATACACTCAGCAACTCAAAGGACATCATGAGTTTACTACAGGATGTAGTTGTTCTTTATGATCGCCTTCAGTTATCAAGGAGAATTTGGATTGTGTTCAATGAATTGTGTTTAAGAAGGCAGGAAAGCATTTCAAATACTTTTGTAAAAAAAATGTGGTATTGAATGAATTAAACCCTTACCAAATAAATAAATTATTATATGTAATTATTGAACAAAGGTTAAGTGTGTTGAATAAACAGATAGTAATATGCATTTTTTCTTGGACTACGTATACATCGTATTAGCTGAGCATAAATATAACATGGATCTTTAGTTGTGCAACTGATTTTGTTTACCTGTTGATTGCACATAAGGTCTTTGAAATTGTCAGACTTCTTTGCTATAAATACACCACACACACACACACACACACACGTTATATGCAAAAATCAGTACTTAATTTGCTATAAATAAAACTACATCTTGGCAAACTAATTTCTTTTTATATGCAGGGGTGTTTGTGGTCATATCTGTTGACAAGCACAATACAATGTTTACTGTCTAGTTTGTGGGTTAACCAATAAATGAGTTCTGAAATTCTTGGATCTTATAAATATAGAGGAAGCTGTGAATTATGAAGTTTCAGTTGTTTGATGCCCAGGTGGAGGCAGCAGCTTTCAGTAGCTCACTAACTTTCCTCTGATTAAAACATTCTTGCTGCACCTAAGTTTCTAAGTTTTCTTAGGAATGTCTTTGGTTTTGTTTGTTGCCTTACAGTTTTCAGCCTAAAATGACATGAAGATGAAAAGTTAAAAATAAAAACTGCCTACTTTTCCTGTCTAGTAGCTAAGTGTGTTTCCCAACTTTTCTATGTCACAAATGATCACTTCCCTTTTGATGGTCAAAAGGTCTTCCAAAATATAAATTTAATTATGGGGAGTCTTTCCAGTTCTTAAGTTCTTTCCAGTCTCCGTCATTATATGAATATACACACACACATGCATGTACATATATAAGTGTATGTACATGTGTTGTATTATCTATTTTACAGAATCCCCTTAATAATATGTGATAGACTTGCATTTTCCTTGCTTTTCTGAACAGGAGATCAAAGCATGCTATTATCCCTATGGTTATCAGTAATGTAATGGATTTACTTAATTACTGTGCTTCATTGTAAATGATAAACTATATCAGTGAGTGTTAACAGGGAGTGAATGAAGGTCAGTTGATGGTTTACTTTGTAAAAATAACAGCTCATACAATTTTAGTTATTATATAATCCCGTTGCAGAAATCAGGCATTAGACTTTGTAACAGAATGCCCCACTCCCAAATTACGTGCATAGTTCATTTAACTTTCAGGAAAAAGAGCAATATATCCAAAAGATTCTAGAGAAAACATAGAAGTATGTCATACAGAGACCATAGCCCTTGTAGGTCGGCAACAAGGAACTCGATTTCTAAAGGTGCTTACTAAGAAGAAGCCAGTCAATCTCAAGTTGGCATCATTGGCATTTTGAGAATCCTTTTCATACTCGTCTAATTTTATTGACTATGCGGAGTACCTATAACCTTCCTTTATAGATTTTTCTTATTTTTCTCACATATTCTCTCTTTAAGTAGCAGATTGAATTGTGGTGACCTGGGTGGGATATGATAGAGAAGTAAAGAATTGGACTGTAACCCCAAGACTGTCGTCTAGACTTGGGGAAAACGTCTGACATTGAGGCAGCAAGATGACTATATTCTGTCTGAATGTATCATAACCGGGAATCTTATGTGGTATAACCACTATAACAATGTGGCAAGGCCAGCTTTTGTAATTGATGTTATAAAGTAGTTTCCATTTATTATAGCCACGTTACAAATCAACTGTGTACTCTTCCTAGCTGCTGTCAGAGGACAAAAATACTTTTCTTTAGGAAAGCCTAAATTAACAAAAAGTCATATAGATGGTTATAGAGCTGGATCACATGGGGCTTTGGCATGGTTGTAAATAATTCAAAATTGGAGCATTGGCTGAATGTTTATTCAGTTGATTATTTGATTTTTCTCATAAAGTGGGTACTAAAATATCTTTCATTGAAATGTTGACTTAATAACAAAATTCAAGCCATGCAGAAATATAGAAATTCAAATTAATACCTCCTGTGTTACCTAAATCTCAAACTCCAGCAATAATGACTATAGAAATTCTTTAATACACCATTCATTTTTAAAGTGCCATGATTATACATTAATTGAGAAAATAAACTAATTCATGATGGTTTATTTTTTATTACTTTCTCAAAAAGGAAACCTTAGAACTTGTATTGAAGGCCGCTTAATGGCACACCCAAATATTCCAAACAATTCTAGTATTTTGAAGTAAATGTAATTGTGTTTGTCAGTCCTACTACGTATGTAAATATATTCCTATATTAGATTTTCTTTAAGTGTGAGGAGGGCTGTATTTTTAACAGCTTTATTGATGTATAATTTACATATGATGAAATATACTTTTTTTAAGTGTACAAATTAAAACATTTTAGTAAACTCATAGAGTTATGCAACCATTGCCATATTCTTGTTTTGGAACATTTCCATCACCCTAAAATCTTTTTTATTCTTGATTGCAATCAATGTATTCCACACGCAGTCCCAAGCAACCACTGATCTGCCTTTGTCTCTACAGATTTGCCTATTCCGGAAATTTTATGTAAGTGGCATTATACGATAAATATGTTTGATTTTGTGTCTGGCCTTTTTTCTTGTAGCATGGTATTTTTGAGATTTATCTATTTAATGGCTTGCATATTACTAGATTGTTCCTTTTTACCATTGACCAGTTGATTGATATTTGGATTGTTCCCGACTGGGGCTATTATAAATAAAACTATGAACATTCTTCCCAAATATGGTCATTCTTGAGTTATTCCCATCTCAGCAAGTGTCACCACTATTCACCTAGTACTCAGGTTGAACACCTGAGATTCTTCTTGATTCCACCTGCCGCAGCCCACTAACACTAGTTGTATTCTCTGTCTGGAACACTTTTGCTCCTGATCCCAAAGCTGCATCTTGTTATTCAGGCCTTAGCTTAAATGTTACCCCTCGGAACAAATTACTTCTCATTATTACCTAATATTCTTTTGTTATGTTATTGTCTTTATCTATCTCCCAAATTAAGTAAAAGCCCCATGAGAACAGAGCCTTCTCTGTTTTATTTATTACCATATCTTTTTGCTTTTCACAGTAGGTACTCAGTAAATATATTGTGTATATATATACAATATATGATATATGATATATGATATATATAATATATATTATATATATAATACACTCACATTTTGTTCTTGGCTTTAAAACTAGGGTTTAAGAAAAGTACATTAGTTATTAATTTACCTTACTCCTTGTCAATGGCATGCCATTAGTATAGCTTTGTGTGTATTTGTTTTCACTATTATGTTTTCTTCATGATTTAAGGGGGATAGGAGGAGATTATAATTTCACCACACCAATTTCTATTTCTTTAAGTTAAAAAAAAATGTGCTAGAAATAATGGCAACATTAATTAGCAACTTTGAACCACGGAACTCCTAACCTTCAAGGAGGGGGGACTTAAAAAAACATTTTTGATATATTACTCTTCAATCATAAAACAATAATTTTGAACAAGAGAAATACAAATAGCATTCCACTAGAAGTAGTAATTATGGCATATGGGTACAATTCCAAATATTTTCTGAAGCAGAATATCTACTTTGATGCTTTAGTTTAGATTCCAATCTTGGGTTCTGGTAAATGTCAAATAGTAACTGGAAGATATGATAAGCCATCATGGCTCTTCAGAATTTAAATAAAAAGTTAGTCACACCAAAATTGTCTCTTTATTAGTCTTTCTTCAAACTACACATAATTTGATTTCCAGGAATTTATTGATATCAAAAATTCTTTAAAGACATATCTGCTAGGTACCTTAATCAACGTGAGTTTGATTAAAAATGTAAATCACTTAACATTTTCAGAGTTTTGAGCCAGAAGAAACTTTATAAACCATCTAATCTAATCCGATAGGTTTCTTTCAGTTGAGGACACTGAGGCTTAAGGAGTTTTGATGGTAAATCCTGTGAAAATTTACTGAGCACGTGCAGAAGTTTAGTCACATAGAAAGGAAAAAAAAACGTGCTGCTGTCTACATTTGCACTAAAGATTTACTTTCCTAGTGCCTTTCTTCCTGTTATTTTCTCTTCATGAATTATTTTCTCTTGTCTTCATATTTCTAATTCCATTCAAGACCCAGCCCAAATATCACTTTTTTCAAAAGGCTCTTTCTGATTCCAGAGCTGTCAATTATTTCTCATCCTCTGCATACCACTATGTTTTAGCTACCTCTCTTATGGCATCTTTTTATTTGTGTTTTATCTACATTCTCTATATTCTCCCACTAACTTTAAGCTACTTAAAGGCAGTGATTATATCTCATTCATTTTTTTCATCTCCTTGCAAACTCAACTGAGTCCTCTAATTGTGTTCGATACATATTTGTTGCACAAGTTAATGGAATTAAACATAGATTTGTTATTAAAGTGTAGATAACATTCGTGTGTTTTTTTCCTAGTGAGGAATAGTACACTGAGTGAACATATTTTATCTCACGCACGTTTATTTGTCATGTAGCCACATTTAATCTGCTTAAAATGAAATATTAATCCAGTTAATTTAAGCTTTTAAAACAATGCAATTTGCACTTCTCTTCTTTGCTGAAATGGTCTTATTAGCATAAATTAGTCCTTGTATGTTCAGCTTCTTTGCATAGTGTATCGCAGATGCTTGTGAACTATCTTTTCCATATTTAGAGCGGGGGATTCAGAGAAGGACCCAGAGAGGTCAGTTAGCCTACATTTTAGAGCTCTTTGAGACAGCACATATCTAAACCAGCTCTGATAGAGGATCACTTATCCAGTTGTAAAAGCTGTCCTGAGGTTTGCAAAGGAACACTGACAGATGCAAATCCTCTTGACTCAGATTGCCTGTATCCTATGAAAGTCATAACCGTACATTTAACTCGGCCATGGACATTTCGTATAGTATCTACCTCTGAATTTTTCTCCCACATCCTTTTTATTCATAGTAAGAAGGAAGAGAAAGCATCTGAGAGAGAATAAGAAGAAGAGGAGAAGGCTTTCTGAGCTGTTTCTCTTTCCTTGACAAGCTGGTATTACAAGGTGGAGTAGAAGGTGAAGGCTGGGTTGTAAGGTTGGCAGCACCATCCAGAGTTGGCTCTCGATAGGACCAGTGATGGTTGTTTCCTTAAGTCTTGGAAACAACCATTGATGTCAGGCTTCTTGCCATCCTCAGGGTGTTTTTGCATAATGGGAAACATACTTGTATTTCTACAATATAATTTAACATTTTACAGTGCAGTTAAATCTAAGGTAAAAAAAAATGCAAAAAGAGATGTAAATGATACTACCAGGTAGTTATCAGAAAGAGTTTATTTAAGCCTTAGGCAAGAGTTTTTTCTTGTTTCTGTTGTCCTATATTATAAATTATAAGAAGTTGTACTAGATATGGACTTTAATTATAATTCATGTTGTTATGTAGTGAACTATTCCAAAGTTGTTTTTTCGTTTTGTTTTTTGTTTTTTGTGGTAATACTGAGATAAAATTTTAGAAAAGGGCTACTTATGATGTTTCATTATTCATTTACCATTATAATATAGTAGTAACTTCTAGTAATAGCTATTATATTACGTAGTAACTTCTATGCAATTATTAAAAATATTATCTTAAACTATTGAAAAGCATGAAAATATTATTATAATATTAATAGGAAATGCAGGATACCGATTTAGACATTCAACACAATCAACATTAAAAAAAAATGGCACATACACATCTACACCAAAAACACACCCAAAGGGATATACTGGCATAATAATAGTGGAAGCTTTTGTAAATTATGTTTATTTTTAAATTAAAAAAATATATAATAAGCATGTATTTATTTTATAACAGGAAAATGTATTTTAAAAGATCATAAGATGACTGTTTTTAAATCACACTTTTACTGAAATAACTTCGAGACTTCTGAAGTGTCAGTGGATATTTTGTATGTAATGAAGGTGCCCATACTTAATGATCAACTAAAGCAATTATAATATACTTAATAATAGCATATAAAATGACATATATAAATATACATATAATGTTTAAAATACTTTATAATTTGTCTTTTATGTTTTACCCTTACAAGACTCTAATCAGGCAGCAAGATAGGGAAAGAGAGGAAGAAACTGAGTTTCAGAGAAGTTAGGTCACTTGACAAATTCTGGACTAACAGTAAATGAAAGCGTCGACACAAATCAGTTTACTGTCTTTCCTGCACAGGGATACTTTTTTTGTACCAGGGCATAAAAGCCCAAGTTAGTAGTTGCGTATAAACTTTACTTGACTCCTCAATATTTAATAAATGCTTAAAAATCACTGAATACATTTAAGATTTTAGACAATATTTTGCTGTTTTTCAAGAATTCATTCATGTTCTTTCAAATTCCTTTTGTTCCTTCTGTGTTGAACTTAAATAGAGTGATTATTTGGCCAAGGGTGTAATTTCAGCCACCCTAATAATTTTCATCATTATCTCCTTATGTAAGCTTTACATTTAGAAGTCTTATCATTTGTATCAGGTTTTCTATTTCAAAAAGTAGAAAATAATAAAGTTCAAATAATTGAACCATTTCTGCATAGATAAATATGTGTAACTCCCAAAACTGAACTGTTGACAGGCAGGCAGCAACTTCATAGTTGCGTTTCAAACACCGGTTTGCCTGCTGTTGGAAAGAAAAATAATTTTGGAGTATGAAAGCGGGAAGGACTGTTAACATCAAACATACAGAAGTACAAGTCGTATGAAAATTGAACATATGAAAGTCAAGAACTTCCTTTGTGCCATGTGAATTTTCTTTAATAAAATACAACATTTTTACTAACGTAGCATAAGTTCCTTGAATTGTCAAATTTGTGTGGCTGACAGGGAGAGAAGCTATTCCAGTTTATTAAACTCTAGTCTTGGATTTGGAATGGAATGTCAAAGAACTTTACTGAGTTCCTTGTTGGTTTTTGCACTGTTCAGGCCGTTTTAACATGCAAAAGATGTCAGTTTGGGTGGGACATTTTGCAGTATAGGATGTAGGCGTTATGATGGCTCTGGAGTCAAGTGACCTCAGTTTAGTTCCAAACTCCAGCACTTGGGCAACTACCTTAATATCTATAAAAGGGAGACAATAACAATTCAACTGTATTGAGTTATTATGAGTATTAAATGGAGAAAAATATGTAAATCACTTGTAAGAGTGAGTGCCTGATAAGTAGTATAAGTGCTTAATTATTGTCAGCTAGAACATATTAATTATTATAGAGAAGAGAGGGCACAGATAATTGAAGCACTTGTAACAATGCAAGCTTGCAAATGATGAAACAGGACCAATAAACAGTGGAATAGGTTTAGGAGGGCAAATGGGGAGAGGTCATAGAGATCCTCAAGGAAGGTTTTGTAAGAGTTAAAATGTAAACCAGATTGTAAAAGACATATACAATTTGAAAATATATTTTCTCTGACTTTGACTGAAAGTGATAGAAGTGATAGAACTTGAATGAAGTGATATGGTTTGCAAACGGGAAATTACCAGGGCTCCATAAAAGACACAAGGGTGAAATACCAGATTGCCGGGGAAACACCTCTTCTAGTCCTTTCTTTTTTTTAGAACTTGAAACAAAGAGACGTTAGTATGAGTGTGGATGCTGTAAAGCAGGAATTAATAAAAAATATTTTCTCAATGGCCTCTCCACCACTTTTTTTTTAAATCTTTTTAGTAAATTTTGATCTCAAGTTTGCCTTGTGGAGTTTTCAAAGGCAAGATCACAGCTCTAGGTCTTATCAGAGGGCTTCAGATATAACCTCTGGATTTAATTTTACGTCAAATTCTGGAGTGACACAGTCTTTTGGCTGAGACCTGTCCTATATTGAAAAAAAAAAAAGATGAATTTGTGATATTGATATGCAGTGGATAAAAGCATTTTATGATTTAGTTATTTTCTTCCACATACCTTGTAAACTTTTACTGCATAATGCAAAATTATTTTTATTAATGTGCTAAATATTCATGAATTGCATGACCCCATTCTCCTTTCTCCCTTTTCCATTGCTTTTATTATGTTGTTAGAACCCTGAGCTTTTTATATTGGTACCATCTCCCCTAAAGATTGTGTATATAATCAATACCAAGCGCATAGTGCAAAATACTGATTGTAGAACGCTTACACTACATTAACTTGAATTACGTATTCCATTCTAATATTTTCAAAACACACCTTTCATTATACATACATACCTTTTACTAACTGTAATGAGTGTGATAAAGAAACTACTTGAAGGAAACAGAGATCATTAAGTCCTTTTTATAATTGCTTATTGAATCCCCATTACTGATGAGAAGTCCTGTTGTTGTTTTTTTCCCTCCTGTGACTTACATGTAACTGGTTCTATAGCTGTTAGTTCATTCCATAGGCAGTGACATCATTTGATATTTATAGGATTTTTGAATTAATTCCAGAGCCCAAAGGTAAGTGATTTGGGTATGACTACTTCACCAGAACTGAAATTCATAGAACTAGCAGTTGTCTGAGATTGCCAGAAAATTATAATAGTGTATAACAGAAAAAAAAATAATCTTCAAAAAATATTCATTATTGTGGGACATGAAGAGGCCTGAAGTCCCTCTAGTTCATCCTATGAATCGCTTCTGATGGATACAATTTAATCTATTTTAGGCTTTCAACTTGCATGTGATCATTACGTTATTTCTGTTTTTTAAAATAAAATTTGAAAAAGTAATACTTTGGAGTATTTGTTGCTAATCTCATTATTTGTTACTTTACCATGCAAATCCTATTCTACAGTTTATTTATTCTAAAACAAATTGACCAGGTGTAAAGTATAACTGTAGTAGATTTTGTTGTTTTCATATTTTTTTGTAAATTGACATTGATGTTAGTAAGACTAATAGAAAGTTAAAAATTCACCATTGTGATAAGGTTTTTTCTTCCTTACATGGTAGTTTGAAACCATTAAGGCGGACATGAGTTTGCTATGACAAAAAAATTAAATTCCCTGTTATCTCAGAATTACCCTCATTCTGCTGCTAAAAATCATAGCATCCACATATGGTTCTTCATCATTTTTTTGAAAACACTTTCACCTTTACATCAGTTGAATGCCTCCTAAGAGGCCACAATCTGCCAGATGAATGGCTTGCCAATCTGGTCAGTGCTCTTTTAAAATTTTTTGAATATTAAAAAAAAAAAAAATGAAACTACATTAGCTGCTAAGGAAGAGCTCGTTCTATGCCATTGATTAATTGGCATTGATAAATAAGCCACATTAGTATTACAAGAAAGTGGCATAACAGATTGATGTCGACTCAAGCGCTCTAGGAATAAAACTGAAGAGAGCTCAGCACACCATCTGGAAAGACATGAAGAGGTGGCACTTTTCATGCAGTGGGGAAAGGAGAGGGTACTTTTCAGATGCCACATATCTGAACTGACACTTTGATGTGTTCAAGTGAAATCCCCCCTGTCAAAATATTTCTTTCTTTAGCCGTCACTTGGCCTAATGCAATCAGACCGCAGTGCGGAAGGCTGCCATATCCTCTTAGGTGAGATTTGTCTTCCAGTAACAAGCTGCACATCTTCCAAATTGTAGTGCCACTTTTAAATGATAAAAAGAAAAAAACAAACAACAAAAATTTGCAATACCGGCTTCAGTTAAAATTTACAACTTGGTATGTCACCTTTAGTCAGAATTTTGAAAGTTCAGTGTAAAGCATTCTTTTTTTTTTTTTTTTTTTTTTTAATTATAGTATCACTTTATAGCTGAATGGGGATTACCTGGTATTTTAAATTTACAAAAATTATAGAAATATGTTCATTTATTTATCCTACTAAAGTTAATCTGTCTTCCCACTAGAAATTCCTACTGATAAGAGGAAGTTTCTGGGTTGATTACCTTTATTGATTTATGGGGAAACTACCTTTTTGAGATGAGAGCTCATGTATTATTACTATTTTTATTATTATTGTCATCATCATTTTCTTGACTCCAGAGTAACTTTCATGAGGATTAAATAACTTTGTGTTTATTCCAACAAAAGCTAGTATCAATATTTTTATGTCCCTGTGCTAAATGAATTTTTGTAAAGTATTACTAAAATGTTTTCAAATTATAAATGGAACTCATCGGTATTTGATCAGATCCATAAAGTGTTGTACATGTTGTATTTATTGGTGCTTTCTATATTTTAACAAAGTAAACATTTTAATTAAGGTAACTGAAGAAATTTGTCTACTTTGAATCTGATCCAAATAAACTAAGCAAAATATTGATCTTTTGGGCCAAACATTATATTAAATTGAAATCAAAGTTTCTTTACTTTGGATATTTAAAATCAATGTGGTGATCATTTGCATTTGAATCTATACCATATAAAATTCCTTGGCAGAAAGCATATTTATAGCTTCATACTCATATTCAAGTAATTTTCTATTCATTCACAGAATTCTGACCTTTAGTTTTAGTAGACTCATTCGTATTGATCAAATTTTAACCTGTATTGCTAATACAACATCTTTAGATTTTCTTATTTTCACTAATATTTTGGTCTAGTCACACACAACACATGCAAACATATACACACACACACATACAAATGTATAGTTAGAACATGATAAAATAAAATGACTTTGCTCTAGGTCCTACAATCATTTTTTGGTCTGTAAATTTAAATTGAAAATAGGTAGATTCACCAATGAAATGCAATTGCTTTACTGATTTATTTTAGACGATATGTCAAATAGTACCTAAAAGGTAGGGTTGGAAACATTGAAAATACTCTAGAAAAAAATTACCAAGGCAAAACATCCCACACCATAGCCAACATGGGCTAAAACAACAGGATTTTCACTGGAGTTTATTATATTTATCTGTGGATAGAAACAGTGTTAGTATCAATTTCCAAGATAATAACTTATACGAATAACCAGATAAAATTTGATAATGTGGATATTACCTGTGTCAAGTGTTTCTTAATAAAGTGTGAATAAGTTAGTTAAACCTTGGAACTGTTCATACATATATTCTATAAAGTTCAATTCATTTTGGTGATGTTATCCATTTATACATAATTGGGTGAAGAGATACAGATATAAAACCTGTCTTATATTTGGTAGGCATGCACAGTGAGATGCTGGAATTTTATAAAGCTGCCCTTGGTGAAATTTCACCAGTGTAATATAAATATTGGAAAATTTCAGCATTTAAAGGAAAGATCACTTTAATATACTCTGGTCAGTTGGTCAATTCATTCTTGTTTGTTTTTAAATTAATGAGGTATGATTCAGTGAGGTATAATTTACTTACACAAAGTTGTGCACGTTTAATATATACAATTCCGTGAGTATGGAGATAACCATACACTCATGAAAGCATTATTAGAATCTATGCCTAAGCATATTTATCACCTCCTTATTCATTATTGTTATTATTAAAAGTTTCCTCCTTATTTATTATTATTTCTCCTTCTCTTTTCCTCCTCCTCCTCCTCTGTCTACTTCTTCCTCTTCCTCCTCTTTCTTCTTAACATTACATCGTCACCATCATAATCATTTTTATTTTGTGATAAGACTATTTCACATGAGCTCTTTCCTCATAGCAAAATTTTAAGTATATAATACAGTACTGTTAACAATAGGCTGCATGCTGCATAGTAGAACTGGAGAATTTTTTTCATCTTCTATAACTGAAATGTTGTACCTTTGAACTAATACCTCCCTGTTTCTCCCTCCCCCTAATCCTGGCAACCACTGTTCTATTCTCTGCTTCTATGAGTTTGACTTACATTTCTCTCTAAGTGATATTATGTAGTATTTGTCCTTCTGTTTCTAGCTTTTTTTCACTTAGTGAATTGTTCAACAGGTTTAGCCATTTTGTCTTAAATGGCAAAACCCCCCTCTATTTTAAGTCTGAGAAATATTTCATTATATATATATATAAATATTCCATTATTATATATATATTATATATATATGATTTTATAATTTTATATAATTATAAAATTATATATAATATAATAAATAATACAATTATAGATATAATTTTATAATTTTAAAATTTTATATATATATGTATAAATTTTTCTTTATTCATTAATCTATCAGAGGTCATTTAGGCTGCTTCCATGTCTTGAATATCATGAATAATGCTGCAGTGAACATGAGTGCAGATGTCTCTATGAGATCCTGATTTCAATTCCTTTGGATATATACCCAGAAGTGGGATTGGTGAATCCTGTGGTAATTTTATTTATAACTTATCGAAGAACCTCCATACTGTTTTCCATAGTGACTGTACCAATTTATGTTCCCACCGGTAGTGTACATGGATTCCCTTTTGTCCACATCCTTGTTAAGATCCCTTGTTATCTTTTGTTATTTTGACAATAGTCATCCTAACAGGTGGGAGTAATATTTCATTATGGTTTTTGATTTGCATTTCCCTGATGATTAGTGATGGTCAGCATCTTTTGGTATACTTGTTCATTTCTGTGCCTTCTTTGGAATAACGTCTACTTGGTTCCTTTGCCCATTTTTAAATTGGTATATTAGGGTTTTTTCCTTGTTGCTGTTGCTGTCACGGTTATTAAAATGTACAAGTTCCCTGTGTATTTTATATAATAATCCTTTATCAGATACATGGTTTACAAATATTTTCTCCCATTCCATAAGTTGCCTTTTCATTTTGTTGATTGTTTATTTTGCTGTACAGAAGCTTTTTTAGTTTGCTATAGTTCCATTTGTTAATTTTTGCTACAGTTGCCTATGCTTTTAGTGTCATATCCAAGAAATCATTGCCAAGGCCAATGTCAAAAAGCTTGTTTTCTTCTAGGAGTCTTATAGTTTCAGATCTTATATTCTTGACATGTTCTCCTGAACTCTGGCTACTGGGTCTTACGAGATGTTTTGACACTCAAGTTTGTCCAGACGGAGGATCTGGGATAGTGTGGGCACCTGATATAAAGTCATAAGAACCATTTTAAAAAAGTGAAATCTTTACTGTGAGAGAGAAAACCAGGGAGAAGAAAAACATCTTCAAAAATATGAAAGCTGTCATATGCAAGAGGGAAGGGAAAGTTCTTTGAAAATTTAAGGGGCAGCAACAGTGGAAGTTGCAGGGAAGAAAGATTTTTGCTAGTAATAGGAAGAACTTAACATTAATTCCTGCTGACTGAAAATAAAATGGGCTCCGTTGAGTAGTGGTGAATTTCTCATCACTGAAAGTGATCGTGCTAAGGTGGAATGACCTCAGATTAGGCAATTTGTAGGTTAGATAGATGGCTTCCCTTGACAATCCTAGAATCTATTTTTGTAAAACTGTTATAACAATTTATGTATTTGTAATTAACAGTGAAACATATAGATACATTTTTAAGTTTCCTTCAAACATATTGCTACTCTTTGATAGCATTCTGAAAACTCAAGGTTTTCTGTACCCTACTGCTCGAATCCTTTAGTTTGATTAATTTCCTAGAAATAAATTTAATTACCGGTAATTTCCTGGAAATAAAATTACATTTTTATATATGATTTCAAGAAAGCATTCAAATCCCTATGCCAATTTTCTTCATGGTTAGCTCAAAGTGTAAAACACATTTATACGCTGTTCTTGTGTATTCTTACCTCACGTCCGTGGATGATCAAATAAGACTTGTTTAATTTTCTAAGAGCATCAATTCAAGATTTCATAATAAGCAATTCAGAAAGATTAAGGTATCCGGCCATGGCCGCAAAGCTAACAAGATGGACATTTGTATCTAAAATTTGGATTTTAGAACCTTTAGTTAGATGATCTTGCTGCTTTTCCTTTTCACTATTTTGTGTATCACTTTGCCACTTAATGTGTAATGATATTTTCCATTTAACTTGATTTTCTCCTTTGAAAAGCTTGTTATTCAATCCCTTTAGGATTAGAGTTCTGGCAGATAAAAACATTTTTGTCTCTCACTTGTTTTTTTTGTATTTATATATTAGCATAATTTTCTATTTCATACCTCTTTATGTTTGAAGGAATATACCACATTATCATTATAAAAACCTCCGGATAAAGTTGAATTGTGTTTTAAGTGGAGAGAAAACCTCAGGTTAGGAATAAAAGCAAGCCTACTCAGCAAATAAATACTTTGAATGAGATTTAACTCAGCCTATAGCCTGAAAATAACACACAGCGGAGGGATAGAATGGGATATTTATGATATCTGACTAGTTAAGGTGAAGGTGATGAAAATTTCCTTCCGAAGTAGCTTGAGGACCCTGGTTGAGGTGGAACTAACTATCTTAATAATATTTTGGATGGTGATTCATTCACCACAAAGCACTTTGATATAAATTGTAACATATAACCTTCATATAACCCTATCAGAAATGTAGGACACGTCTGTATTATTCCTATTTATATATGAAAAAATTAAATCTCAGGGAGGTTAAGCGATTTAATAAAGACCATTAATTAATAAGTGCTTGAACTGATAAAGCATTTTAAGCCCAGACCCTAAATTCAGTTTTCTTTCCATTATTATTATTAAGAAGAGTTTTGGGAGTGATTGGCACTCTACAGAAGATTGAAATATTACATTTTGGCTTCTTTAAGCAATTACATGTTACATGAGTTATGGGAAGACTAGAAAACGAAACAAAACAACAAAAACTGCTACCAACACAACAAACTTGCTGATCATTGTATGATTTGCCATTAAAATTATTTAAATCCTTATTTAAAATTCTCTTAAAAAGGAGATTGAAGAACAACCTAAATTTTTAAATAACTAATGAAGAAAAAATTAAATAGGAAAATGAACCAAAGTATTTTTCATCTTAGTCGATTGCAAGATTTTGTTCAAATAAATGCATGAATGCCAGGATTACTTGTATTGGTGCAGAAGGAGAAAAAACTGTAAGGAGAATAAATAGCAGTATATACAGTGCTAGATTGTATCTACTTAATTTTTATCACATGCTGCTATGAGAACTACTAATGTGTATGAAGTGAGAACAAACATAAGGAAAATATTCACACTATGGACCATTTCCTTTCTCCAGAATAAACCATGGCAGGCCATATTATCCATGTAATTGCCATTTCCTGATGAAAACAGAAGTTTCTTCGAAGGCATTTAACAACAGCCAAATTTTTAATGCAGCTTCTGGCACTTACCTGTGGTATCTAGGCACTTTGCCATTTCAGTCTGAAATAAGGAAAGATGGAAGGAAAAGATCCTTTTTTATAAGTTCCAGACCTCTCTAGATATGAGCCCATCAGGAGTCCAGACAAATGACTTAAAACGGGTTGATGATCAAAGTGAAAAGATTTCAGAAGTTGTTTTTCTCTGGGGCACCCTAAGGTTTTGTCTATTTGAATGACTGAATTTTTTTCTTGATTCTTAGTGTGAAATCATTCCTTCAAAACCTGTCCATAATCTAATGCTCAGCGGTCTCCTATCTTCTGTAAAATTAGATGAAAAAAATTGCAGAAACAGAAAAGTGAAGTTACTTTTGAAAGAGCAAATCACTGGAATGAGGTATCTTGGTAAACTTTCCCCGTATTGTTGATGTCCACTTCCTAATTGTGTTTCCAAAGCAGATGAAGAAAAATAAATCAATTTCTTAGAATTGAGTAAAATTAACAGTTTTTGTGAATTTTTTATGTATTAGTGAATTAAAATAAACCCCGGTCAGGTTACTGGAGGGCATCGATTCTATACATAATCTAAGTTTAAAATTCCATAAGTGCATCATTCCTTTATGATTACTGAGATGTCACTGCTCAGAGTCTTTATCATGCTTATCTTGTGACAAATTTTTATATCATGAGTCCTCATTTTAGATAATTAGGTAGGTAGGTAGGAAGGTAGATAGATAAAAGGAAACTTGAATAGGTATGTGTAATTCATATTATGTAGACACAAGGTTTGCAAAATGTGTTCAGCAAATCATATTTACTCTTTTCAACTAGAGGAGCTCATTTAAAACTTACATGCATTTGTAGGTTACATGTTTTCTGGCTTTTAAGTACTTAAAAACAGTGATTATTCTGAATCTTGTATGTCTTTGATAAATTGTGTGATGGTGTTCAACAACGAGCTTGGCAATTTTAATAAAAACATATTTTACCTCAATTGCCTTTGAAAGGCATTAAGCTGAATTTTTCTTTTCTTTTTTTAAGATTTTATTGGAGAAGGGGAGCAGGACTTTATTGGGTTGGGGAACAGTGTGTCCTTCCAGGACTTTTTTTTTCCCAAGTCACGTTGTTGTCTTTTCTATCTTAGTTGTGGAGGGTGCTGTTCAGCTTCAAGTTGTTGTCCTTTCAGTCTTAGCTGTGGAGGGCACAGCTCAGCTCCAGGTCCAGTTGCCAGTTGCTAGTTGCAGGGGGCGCAGCCCACCATCTCTTGCGGGAGTCGAACTGGCAACCTTGTGGTTGAGAGGACACGCTCCAACCAACTGAGCCATCTGGGAGCTCAGTGGCAGCTCAGCTCAAGGTGCCATGTTCAATCTTTAGTAGCATGGGCCGCTGCCCACCATCCCTTGCGGGACTCGAGGAATCAAACTGGCAATGCTGTGGTTGAGAGCCCACGCTCCAACCAACTGAGCCATGCAGGAGGCAGCTCAGCTCAAGGTGCCGTGTTCAATCTTAGTTGCAGTGGGTGCTGCCCACCATCCCTTGCGGGACTCAAGGAGTTGAACTGGCATCCTTGTGGTTGAGAGCCCACTTGCCCTGTGGGAATCGAACCAGCAGCCTTCAGAGTTAGGAGCATGGAGCATGTAGCTCCAACCGCCTGAGCCACCGGGCCGGCCCCTAAACTGAATTTTTAATTTAAATTTTGCTTATCTTAAAATAACATATCCTCTGGAAATTAAGTAAACTAGGAGAAAAATTTTTTGTTTGTTTGTTTGTTTGTTTTGATAAAGTATTATTTTTGTAGCCTATCTACACACAGATTTCTTTTTATTTGGTAACCCATATTCTGATTTCTGTTCTTTCTGTGCATTTTGATGCATTTTGTTTGGGTTTTGGCCAAGCATCATAATCTTCCTCTCTCCATAATCTGTACTTCTTTCTCTACATCCCCTAGCATTTTAAAAGAACTACCACCTAACCAACGGCTCGAACCAGGCATATGGTAGTCATTTTCAACTCTTTTGCTTTCACTCCCACATTGAATCAAACTAAATCCCATGAATTTTCCTTATGTATAGATAGTAGGTTTCTCCTCTCCTTTCCATCTCAGAACCACTCATTTTCTAGACCCGCATTCTTTATCATCTAAATAATTGTAACAACGCTAAACTTACATTCTTGCATTCAGTCTTAAGTCTTTCTAAAACAGAGAGAACCAGAGAGTGCTCTCTACAATGAACTTGACAGTGACACTGCCCTGGTACAGTATTCCCATGACCTCCTTTGCCTTCACTATAACACCTGAATTATGAGCTTGATTTACTGGCCTCTCACTATCTCTCTGCTCACTTTTCTTGTGACATTCCATCCCCATTCTGCAGTGCTCTGAATGGAACAGGCAGTGGTTTCATTTAACTATGCGCTTTTGCATGTGTGGTTCCTTCTATCTGGGGCACCTATGCCCATCACTAGCACACTCTCTCCAACCGCCTTTTCTCAGCTCTAAATTTAATCCACCCAGACTCCACCAAGGCATCTTTTCCTTTATTTCTTAATAGATTCCTGAACCCTTCTTTCACCTTTCTGTGGGTTAGTTGCTCTAATTATGTGTTTATATAGAACTTTCTTCTTCCTACTCACTTCCCTTTATTACCTATATTATTATTAGCAAGTGTTTCCTCATTATGTTTTCCACTTAGACTATGTTTTCTGTGATTGCAACACTTTACATTATTCACTTTTGTGTCCCATTTACTTATATAATGATATACTCTTCTCTCTCTCTCCCTCCCTCCCTCCCTCTCTCCCTCTCTCCCTCTTCACCTCTCCATGAATTCATATTAACATCTTAAATTCCAAATGAACTCACAGTCTCATTCTACCCTTTCCTCCTTGGACATTTTGCCAATACTGTTCAATTTGAGAGTCTAAGTCTTTTAAGGCAATTACAAACTTGCTAGCGTATGTCACATGTGCATACATTTCGACCTAGTTGATACAATTAGTTGAAATTTATTGTCTAAATGATTCTAAACCTTACAGGGGGCAAAAATGAACTATTGGAAAGCTTTTGTGCATGTGGCAGTTTGACGTTGCATACTTGTGTATAATCCTCTGGTTGGTTTTCTGAATTTTATTTACAAGTATTTGTCCAGATATCTGGTACTACGTAAGACAGACTCTTATCCCCCATTTACTTGCCACTGTACTTTAGAACTTAAGTGGGGTTTATTGGGGTCTTTGCTTATATTCTCTGTATGTACCATCACACTGAATGATAGACTCTAAAGAAAGAAAATTCTGTTTTCTGCTGCTTCTTCCTTCCTCCAGCACTATATTCCTAGGCAGAACTAAGAATACAATAGCTCCCTAAAAATGTTCTTGCTGAATGGATATACGAATTAAAGTGTCCAACGGAGATCTTGAAGGTTCATTTAGTCTATTGGAAACATGTGGTTTTAATTATAAATTACTTCCTCTCCTCTATTATATTGTACTCTAGCATACATCATCACTAAATGTGCATATACAGATGAGTTTTCTGAGGAGGCCTCACCAATTTAGAATGCTCAAATCATTGAAGTGCAGGTTTAGAGTTTGGAAATCCCCCACAGTTATTTACACTGCTTTTGTTGTCTTTTTCCAAAATTGCACATCACAAGTTTTAAATGGTTTTCTGTGCTTCTTGTATTTTAAGTAAATAGGATTATTTACCAAAATTGATTATTTTAAAATCGTTGAGGGGAATTTTTATTTTAATGAAAAAAAAAGAAAAAAAAAAAGAAAGTAGCACAAGGAGCTTCACATAAATCAAAGAGACGGATGTGAAAGGAAATGTTTTATATTGTTTGATAGAATATTAAAACAAGTTAGGGATATTGGCTCCTCTATTGTATAATCTTTTCATTTATGTAACGTGATCTGAATGTTGTGACATACCCTTTAAGCTTGATTGGCAGAAAGCCACAAATTCTGTCTTTGACAGTGCAATGCCAAAGCATACTGTCTCATCACTATAAATCTCATTATTATTTATGCTATGTGAGTGTGCACTGATTTTCATTCAGAGCAAGTTCCCATAAGACTTTTTTTAAAAAAAAATACTGGATAGTTATCCACTGGGTTTTATTTAAACTCTCCCTCTTGTCCACAGGCTTTAATCACATAGAGAATCCAAGTTGATATAAAGCAATTTGTCGTTTTATAGCTAAAGGTAAGGAAATATTTGCCCCCACATAGCACCCTTCAAAGACTTGATTATTTAACCTATAACCTATTTCTTTATTTCTATTCTATGGTACTTTGCATGATGGCTCAATTAATTGTTATTGGTTATGAGGAGAAAAAAGAATAAGCTAAAACAACTATTTTGAAGGAACTGGTTCTCAGTATATAAAGTGACTATTCAAATTAATCATTATCTGCAAGCTGAGAGAAATACTGAGATGGACACATATTTAGCAAAGCTTTATTCAGGGGAGATTGACCACTCTTGTACAGAAGGAATCATCACATATCCTCTTTTCTCAATAACAAAAAAAGATGTAAGAATCACTACTTTAAAAATTTTTTAAGCCAGCTTTTCGAGTGTTCAGGTTATTTCTTCTTCAGATGCATTCAAGTTATACTGATGGTAGTGCTTCTTTTTTTTTCTTTTTTTTTCCTCGTTTCTTTTTTTTTTTTTTTAATTTATTGAGGTCACAATTGTTAGTAAAATTGTAATCTGCATTTTATTATGTGGGAATATATTCTTAGAAGCTAGTTCTCCTTTCCATGTGGGAACTAGTTTACCTCATGTTAATGGAGATTCCAGAATGACATAAAGGAGGTATATGAGGCCCCTGTCATTGATATAAGTGTCTGAGACCTGATGGGAATTCCAATCTCTCTGATTTTACGAACTTGACTTCTCAATTAAACTGTTTTGGTGTTCCAGTCATTTTTTTTTAAGTGGATAGTAATCTGATGGCGTAAAATAAAGTTGACAATGAAAGTAACTTTATGTTCTGCAGAACATAGACTAACATGATATATTGCTGAAGGTGTTTTAGACAGACTGATGAAGTCTGCGATCATACCACCCAAGTACTTGGATGGGAGACAGACTGATATAAAAGAGCGATATGAAATTATATATGTCATTCAGTAAATACGTTCATCAGTGATTATACTTTTAATTAGTTGAAATAGGTTAAAATTAGTAAATTTTCCTAAAATTGTATAATTATGTTTTGTTTTTTTTTGTTTTTTTCCTGGAGAACAGAACTCCTATGATTCAGATAAGGCACCAAGACTGTATTAGTTGTCTATTGCTACATAACAAATGACCACAAACTTAATGGCTTAAAACAACATACATCTATCATGTCAGTTCCCATGGGTTAGAGATACAGGCACAGTGTGGCTGCGCTCCTTGCTCAGCCTCAAAAGACTGAAATCAAGATACCAGCCAGTGCTGAGTTCTCATCTGGAGATTGAGGTCATTTTCTGAGAGCACTAGGGTTGTTAGAAGACTTCAGCTACTTGCAGTGGCACAACCAGAGTCTTTTATTTTCTTACGGCCATCAGCCTGGGGTTACTCTCAGAATCTACAGGCCACTCTCAGGTCCTAGCCATACAGTGCCTTCCTTATTTAGTTTGCAGTGTGACCATTTGCTTTGTTCCAAGCCAACAGAAGGGCATCTCTGTTGATTTGACTCGCTCTAACTTTTAAAGTATTCCCCTAATTAGACAAGGCCCACCCAGAATAATCTTTTTTTTTTAACTCAATGTCATCTGATTAGAGTTATTAATTGCATCTGCAAAAGCTCTTTACAAGCAGCAAAAATAACATAATATAATTACGAGAGTGAAACTATAAAATATTCGTATGACTCCTGCACATTCAAGGTTATATCATGGGCAGGATTCTGCCAGCCATAAGGACCACGTGACTTTGGGAATAGTTTGAAGCTAAAAAGAAAGCAATAGCAGGGAGGAAGAGAGAGAGGAAGGGCAAAAGAAAAGTATCCTAGAAAAAAAAAATAGTAAAATTCCCATCATTGTAAAAGGCATATGGATTAATTCATTCAGACATTTTTATGGAGCTATATGTTAGATAACATTGTTTTAAGTAAGGTCTAGTTACTTATATGAGGTCAGACAATTGAATTTGCTAACTCATCCTAGAAAAAGTGCCACATACCTCATTGCTGAATATCACTATGGTCACCTTCGAAATACTCCCCTTGGGAAGCTATGTACCGATGCCAGCGCCTGGTCCACCCTTCAAAGCAATTTGGGAACTCTTTTTGTGTAATGGCCATCACAGATGTCATCATATTACCCTTGATGTTCTGAATGTCATCAAAAAGTCTTCCTTTCAATATTTCCTTTATTTTTTGGTAAAGAAAGAAGTCACTGGGGGCCAGATCAGGTGAGTAGGGAGGGTATTCCAATTCAGTTATTTGTTTACTGGCTAAAAACTCCCTCCCAGACAGTGCTGTGTGAGCTGGTGCATTGTCGTGATGCAAGAGCCATGAATTGTTGGTGAAAAGTTCAGGTTGTCTAACATTTTTATGCAGCCTTTTCAGCACTTACAAATAGTAAATTTGGTTAACTGTTTTTTAAGTTGGTACAAATTCATAGTGAATTTTCCCTCTGATATCGAAAAAGGTTAGCAACATCGTTGAAACAAGTTCGTGACCTTAATTGTCAGACTTCATATAGGGTACGTGTTTTCCACATCATGCAGCAAATATTACAATGACTGTGCTTTTGTTGTCAGAATGTGATTGTTGAAACTTTTTTGTCTGACAAGGTAGTATTCCATATATCAACAGATCACGTATAGTGTTGATAGATTGAATCTTTTCAGATTATAGCCAAACGCTCTATTTCAAGCTCATGTAAATGTTAGCAATGAGAAATTACCTCTCCAAATGCTAAGAAAGTATTCTATTTTTTTAATTTATTACACACTTAGTTTTGTAACCTTGTACAATCAACACATTCTTGAAATAACTAGTAACAAAAATTATTTCAATTAGTTAGATTTTCACTCGGTATTATTAATAGGTATGATATTAGTAAAATAACTATTACACCTTTTCCAATATAAAAGCTGGAAAAAATTGTTTGAGGATAAAAGTTTTTACACAGGAATATGTATTGGTATAACAAAGATATTTAATAACCCTAGTTATTTATTTATTTTTAATTTTTTGGTGAAGGGTAAATGGGTAAGCAGTAGAGTAATATACATTTGTCCCTTTCCTTTCCCATATTTGCTTAGCTGGAAACAGAAATGAACTGCATTTCATTTTTATTTATACCTGCAAGCTTGATTTCATTATCTCCTTCTCCTATCCCAAGCAAATAGAACATAGCTCTGTTGATTCCACCCATTATTTCTAGGTGTCAAACTCATGAGACGCGCGAAAATCTCTTTATTTGATAATTACAGGATGTCAGATATGAAGTCCTGGTACATTGACTTTGCTTAAGGCCTTTAACTTCAACCTTACTTTGTACATCTTTGAACAATGAAGTTTCTATAGACTGAGAAGAAGGGAAGGATCAGATATGATTGCTGAATGGACTTTATACATTTGCTGTAAATTTATATTTAAATAACTATATAGCATTAATGTATTTTAGAGAAAAGACATTACTGATTTTACTAAACATGTTTGATAACTGATGTATATAAAGCTTATATGCACAGAAATAAATACAGGATTTTGAATATTTCTGGCTGAATTAAACATAAAAAATTGACAGCTTATTATACATGCACTAGATTACTACTAGACTATTGTCTGTTTATCATTGTATTGTCTGGAAAGTAATTGATGAAAAAAGTTGATTGAAAGTGTTCAGGATTCATTTTACTGGCTTTAATTTGCATAAGTTCAAGCACTAATGGTTCAATGAAAGAATTAAAAGTGTGATAATGTTACACTGGAGGCTGAAAGCTTGGACATCAAACAATAGTGCTTTACCAATGCAGTAGTAATTTTAAAATAATTTTCTAAGAAGAGAGTAATTCAATAATATACACAAGTATAAAGTACTGAGTTACTTTAAGGGGAAAACTAGAAAACATGTAACGTAGAGACAAATTTGAGTAATTATAGCACTTGAAAACATGGAATTCTAGTGACTTCCTAATTAGATGCTGGGTCATTTCCTCAATATTTTGAGGATCTGATCTTTGGTAAATTTTAACCAAAGATATCCTTGTTACAAAAGGAATGCCTTGTACATGAACTGAAGTTGCATGTTCATTTAATGCTTAATAATACTTGAGTCTCTTGAGCATATGCTCTTTTGTTTTCATTCCAGCAACTAACATCTGAATTGTTGCATATCTATGACCCTTGATCCCATCAGCTCCAAGCAGTTTCATTTCTATATTCAGTTGTATATATTTGCAAACTAGAGACTGCCACTCCAAAATGGTCACTTCCATTTTCTGATTCATGATTCACTCAGAGCATGACTTACAAGTATACATTTGTTTATTAACAAGTAGAGAGGTAAGGTTGAATGAAGTCTACTACACACTGGGTTTCAGACAACAGAAAGTGCTGGAATTGGATTAAGATTTTTCAAAACTAATATATGGAATACTTTCTATGTATCACATTCTTTACTAAAAACCTGAGACACAAAATTGGCAAAAATAAACATGATTTTTGTCCTCAAGGACAAAGTTGGGGAGTAAGATATTAATTGATCAATTGTACCAGTAGCAATTGGATAAGTGTGGAGGTACATAGGATATATAAAGGATATATAAAGGAGTTCAGAAAACCCCTCCCCCTAAAAAAAATTCATTGTTTGACTGACAAATGAAGAATAAGAAAGCATTAATTTAACTTGACTGAGAGGGAAGTGCCTTGCAGCCAGAAAGAAAAGTATATGCAAGGACCTTTTGGTAGGAAGGGTTGATCATTGTCAACATATTCTTTGTTGCTGTCTCAAAAACATGGGAACTAGAGATAAGCTAGGGAATTCAGATGGCACTTAGTATGTATTATCCCGGGAACAAGAGGTCTAGAGAACAGTATACCCTATTTATTATGTTCTGCTAAAATTCCTCTGAATAGACTCTTAGGCCTGGCAACAAAGCCGAATTCCTGGTATTATAATCATGGCAATGCAATGCTGAGTATTCAGAATGATGAGTAAAAAGTTTTTTCTTTGTGTATGTTTGTGTCCACTCGATAGTGTGTTTATGTGTTTAGATTTAATTTCAATCTTTCGGTCTCTTGTGACATAGAAGAATTTGTAGCAAATATGAAATATAGTAGGTTAAAGGGACTCAGTGAATACACATATACTCAAAAATATTGATCCAGTTATAAAAGGAGAAAATTTTACTGCAATTCTCATTGCCTGAGGATTTTGCATTGTGATGACTAAATTCTATTTTGATAAGCGAGTTCCTTGATTTTCGAAATGCTACAAAAGTGATTTATTATCCAAAATAAAAACTATCTTATTCATCCTTAAGGTACTGCGATAGTTGAAATAGGTTTTCTGCTTCTTTCATCATGGAAGGTTCCTTCACCTCTGGCAATGCTGATGAAAAATCCATTTTGTTGTTTTGCAAGTTGATTAAAAATATATACATTTTTCATTCCTGAATTAAATATTCTATAACAATGTAAACCTATTTTTGAAGTTATAAGAATGCCACTTTGTAATAAAAAGGCTATTTTCACTGACAAAACTGGAGAGTTTGTACAGGTTTCTGTTTTGTTTCTAAGAGTGTTTCATATTATCAGTTTGGCTACATGCATAATTTATACTACTGTTTATAAACTGTAGGAGTAAAGGATATATAATTTCAGGATGATTAGAGGTGGGAAATATGGGCTGTAGTTGCCCATTGGCTCTTTATAGCTTCTAGGGAGGCTCAGTGAGTGGTGGATGAATACTTTTAATTAATTTTTATTCTTTCCTGCAAACATAGCTATTCTGAATTTAACCAACTCAAGTGTAAGAAGGTTATCAAAGTAGACTCCTTGGAATAGCAATATATCTTGTCAATCTCAAGCTGAGGGAATTGAATAAATAATCTTGTTTTTTATTGGAGAATATCTGTTGAAGAATATTGGAGAGTGTTATTATTTAGATACTGGGGGTGCCAGAAAAATGTATACACATGACTTGTATTCATCTTTGTTATCGGTACATATTGAGTATTACAATTTTAATAGAGTTTTTTCCTCTCTTAAAAAGTGTATACATTTTTTATTGGCACCCCCTGTATTTTCTACATGCTTGTTTAACAGTTTTAAAGTATTATGTATGTGTTCATCAGAATTACAATATAAAGGTAGAATTGTAACCTCTTTATTGATTGCTGTGAAAAAGCTTTATGAAAAACCATTTTTAGTTTATACGTATATGTTTTTCAGAAGTTTAATGATGTTTAATGACAAAATATGAATGGTACTAGCTCCATCATTGGCTGATTGTTTAACATCATCATTTCTTTGAACTGCATTCTTTTAGTTTTTAACTTTAGGAGGTTGGACTGTAATCTCTAAACTCTGCCACTTGATGATGTTGTGATTCTGCAAATTCTCCCTTTTTTCCTTAAAACCAGAAAATAATGCGATACTATTTTATACAGTTTTGGGGATCATGAAGAGGAATGGACTCTAGCAGGAATCACACTGTATTCCCTGTACTTTACAGGGAGTACACATGTGTTTGTTTTAAATAATTGTGCTTGAGTGGTTTAAAAAAAACAAACCAAAAAATGGCATACACCACTGCAGAATAAAAGTTCTAGAAAGTAGGATGAACTTTTGAGAAAAATGTGCTGGAATCTGAAAAAGAAATAGCAAACAGGGTTATATTTGGGGATCTTGAATATCTCATTCTACATATTACGTGTAAATGGAAAGCTTGGTGTTGATCTTCCATCTTTTTGAGATATAGGTGCCTAGAGTACCAGGGTAGATACCAAGCCGCTAACCAATGCCAGCATGAGCCATTGGCATACTGTGAATGATGGCAGTCAACCCTGAGCCACGTAGGAGTGCTGTAGACTCGCTCTTGCCAATGTGCAACAACTTATTTAAGTAAAATGGAATCGCAATTATCTGGATTAATGATGAATATTGTTGAAGTCAATTACCTGGTCGACTAGTTCCAGGTTCACATGTTATTAATTCTAGATGTTACTTCACAGAGTTAAATCTCAGGAGAACATGGCCTGACTTTGCCCTCTATTTTCTTATTGACTTACCATCTCAGTGTCCTTATAAATGAACAAGCAAACAAACAGACAAAACAAAAGGATGATTGCGGTAGCCAGTATGATAATGTTTTATTCTTTGAAGAATAGAATTAGGGTTTTAAGAAAAAAATATTTTTCTCATATAGTATGGAAGGTTTAAATTACCTATGCCTTTCTGGATAAGCCTCCCTATAGAAAAAATAAATAATTTATACATCCAATGTTATTAATTAAAGCCACGCAGAACTGAAATTCTTGCCAATTGAAACCCAAGGTAGATCCTGTAATTATGTTCAATTTAGAAAATGTTTCATGCCAGTATTTCTAAAGCAGCTCTCATCAGCAATGCAGTCTTTGAAATTGTAGCAAACAACTATGTCATTTCTCTATTGTTAATTTTGATGATAATGTCACATGACCTCATAGAGGGAAGCTGATAGTATTAGGCTTTCAGTAAATAGACTTTTGAAATTTTTCTTAGCTCATTTAGAAATAAATATTAATCCATTTTTGTGGTTATGATACATATTGGCTTCAAATTTTGTCTTAGGTTATAGATGCAGCAGATGAAACCTATCATTGATTGAGCATGTGTTATGTTCTAGAACCTAAGTGTTTTACACATATTATCTCGTTCAATATTCACAAAAATCCTAGTGGTCTAATGTGATAGATTAAGAAGACATGGGAGCTTAAATATGTTAAGAAAATTATCAAAGCTCAGCAACGTGGCAAGTATCTTAAATTGAATTTGAAGTAGTTCTTTATGAGTCTGAGGCCTCTGTTTTAATGGTGCTATTAAACCACCTCCAAATGTGTTTGATGTGTTATGATGACCACATGGTTGTCACTGTGAGAAATGGGATAGTTCCCGTCTTTTTTCATTGGAAATTTATACTCATATGTCTGTTGTCTGCCTACCCTTATCCTGGTACCTTCTTTAGACACCTTTTACTATATCAACAAGTGATCCTCATGTCTGCTTCAATTAGACCATCTGACCTTTAGTAGGATGACTAGCTAAATAAATATTTGTTGAACTAATGAATGCATTGAAAATCATTTTTAAAAATTAGATAACATTTGAACTTGCAAAGATGTCTAAAGCTTTGATGAGAGGGGACGGGAGAGATGTTGGAGGGATATATTTTGGGTTTGGGTTTTGGTCAGTTCCATAGAGGACTTCTTTATCTCTAGATAAATTAAAATATAGATCTTGTTCTTTTTATAGTGATGCATAATAGAGCAAGTATCCACTGCCTTTCTTTTTTTCAAGAGTCAGTGAAAATTTTATTCTGTCATTCAGGCTAATAACACAATTGTACTCAAATTTTCCTCAAGCCATTGATTGGTAATCGTCTGATGCTACCTTCCCCTTTAGTGTGTGCTTATTATGTTATGGGGCAGATGTGTTTATCTGCAGTCTTAACACAGATGTGTGAAGAGTATTGGATGGCATGTTTAAAAATAAAGCAAATAAATTTGTTAATAGTTTCCTTTTTAAAGTATAGAGTGAATGTGAAGTTATATTATGTGAACTCTTGCTCTCTTGCATTATGGTTGGTTTCCTTGTGTAAAAAACGAAAGGCGAGGAATTATTGATAGAGAGCTGAGAATTTTATAAATGCTGTAATGCTATGTCTGAGTGAGCCCAGAGAATCATGTAGTACATGTAATCTGTTACATTGCTGTGGGGGAAAAAAAGAACCATTATGGTAGACACTGCTTCACAGGAAGAATAGCGATAAATACAAGTTTAGTATCCTTACTTGATTTCATATACAACCTATTTTCCTTTACCTTTTCACATGCATTTAATTACTTCATTCTGGATGAAGGGACTCATTCTCCTGATAGGATAGACCCTTCATAGAGTCTTTGATTCATAATGTTAAAAACAAGTCAAAATAATTGATTTTAAAGACTATTTAATGAATGAAATGAAAGGAGTGAATTACAAGAAAACCACCCACTCTTTACATAGGTCTTTCAGTCCTATGTAAATAAATAATGTGTAGCCTTCTAAAGGAAATGATCACATTGTTAGTAAGAATAATTTAAATGCTCTCATGAAATGCATAAACCATTTAAACATATTCATTATTTGTACATTTGATAAATACATTTTTTTCATTTTACACACACACACACACAACAATATACACAAATCAGAGGCAATAGGATATAAATATTTACTTAAGGCGTCATTGAATACTATCATAATAAAGATGAGTTGAAGGATTCACATCAATAAAAGGGGAGGAAAAGATATTATGCATAAAGATTATCATAAAATAATATTCTCATTACTATGTCTATTCAAGATCCATATATGATACAACTGTAACAGTCTTCCATAAATGAAGTGGAAGTTACAACACAAGAATTTTGCCCATAACACCAAGCAAATCTTTTTTTATTAACTGAGTTGAACTTTAAAATTATGTTATGACCAAAAATCAATAAAGAGAAACTGATTTAAGTTCATCCAAGTGTGAAGGGGTTTATTACTAGTGCTACATCACTCTAATGATGTTCTCTTAAAAATTTGTTTTTGTGATATATTGCATCTATTATTGCTAAAAGGATAAAACTGCAAAGCAACCTTGGACATTCATAAATCAATTTAAGAAAAGTAGGCATATAGCCAAAGGAAAAGTAAAAATTCGCTATAGAGGTTTTAAATACTAGGCAATTATAATATATGCAAACTATACCCATATCAAATTTCTAATGAGGAATTCCTTCACAGGATTGTTTTTTTAAACTAACAAAGTATCATCCTTGTTAGTAACTTCACAGCATGAAGATAAGTAATATTTTAAGGCTTGTTTTTCCTTTTAACCTTCAAGGTAGAATACTCATAAAAACACAAAAACTAATGGTTCCTGAACTATATTTGTGAGATTACTATTGCTCATGTTCTTATTTCAATTCCATACTATATAGAATATATCAGACTTATGTTTAAAATATTAAGAAATCATAATACACTTTTAAAAATATATTCTCTAAAATGTGCATCATATACACACATCACAATGAGTTTATATAATGAAAAATGACACTTTTAACCCTTGAGAAAATAGTTCCTTTAGACTTTTCAGCCTTTATCATGTCGCTCTAATATTTTTCAATGTATTTATTTACTGTCTTTCTCCTAAGACTATTTGGACTGTGATATATACATGCATGTGATATACCAGAATTTTAAGGTAAATTTGTTTACATATTTCATGTTATCACATACAGACAAAAGATTGTAGAAATCCTAAGCATACATCTCTATGAATTCCACCAATGAGGCACACTATCTAATCACCTCCCAAATCAACAAAACATATAAGCACCCCAAATGTCTCTCTCGCTTGCACCCTGTCAAAGTCCTTTCTTCCCCCCAAAGTAACCATAACCTGACTTTAACACCAAAGGTAAACTGGGTATTTTGAACTTCGTATAAATGGACTCATAAACAATGCGTTTTTTATTTCTAACTTTATTCACTCAACAGTATGTTTGTGAGACTCAGTACTATTATTTCAATGTTTCCTTACTGTGTAGCATCAATTGTATGAATAAACCTTAATTTATTTATCAACTGCTATTGTTGAACATGCAATGGTTACTGTTTGGTGGCTGTTATGGATAGTAGAGCAATGGACATTTTGTACATGCCTTTTGATGCACATATGTAGCATTTCTGCTGCGTTTATATATCAGAGCGGATTTATTGAGTCATAGCTATTCATATGTTCACCTTCAGTTTAGAAAAACATTTTTCTGAAGAGTTTTCTGAAGCTGTTTTACAAATTTATACTTCTATCAGCAGTGTATGAAAATTTCAATTCTTCTTATTGTATATAACCAATCGTTGGTCCCTTGGTGGTTGTTGTTGTTGTTGTTGTTGTGTGTGTGTGTGTGTGTGTGTGAGGGGGATGTTTATTTAATATCCACCATCTTTTAGATGTGTAGTGGTAGCTCATTATGGTTTTAAAATGGATTTTTCCAATTATTAATGAAATTTAGAACTCTATACTTATTGGCCATTATATATTCTTTTACACAGCATATCAAATATATGTAAATGAATGTATATATCTTGATATAAAATGGAATTTATAAAAAGAGGAATAAATAGATAAAGCCAAGCAAGATAAAAATAAGAATAGTAAAACCCAATTCAAAGCAGTAAATTTGGTACATTTATTACTTATGTTATCGATGACTACTCAGTTTTAAAAGATGAGCTGAACATTTGGATTAAGATTCCTATCAGCAAAGAAAGAGGAGAGATGTAAAATAAATTATTCATTTCATGGCTTTTCCTAGTACCATGTGCTATGAAAAAGTTATTCCATGGATTTTCATAAAGATGATACTCTAAACAACATTCTCAACATTCTTGAGATAAATAACAGCGAGTTCATTTAACTAATTATCTTAGTATCTTTCCATACAAGTGCAGAACCATCATTTGCATTAGGTGTCTGGTGTACATAGTTATATCGATCTCTATACAGTCATAAAGAGATGAGCATATGGGCTTATAGAAACATGAAGACTGTATTCCTAAATATCATATTATTATAAATGCCAATTATTAATCTTACAATAATGTCCATGAAGTACAACAACTATTCAAGATAATTTAGTCTGTACTTCTAATTTTATTCTAAAACTGAACTGTACACGACTGTAGCCACTAGCTTAATTTAGGTAAAATTAAATTAAGAATTAATTTTCTTAGTTACCCTAGATAGTGCAAGTGCTCAATAGCCACAGATGGGTTTTGGTTACTATACAGGGCAGGACAAATACAAAATATTTTCATTACTACAGAGTGATTACTATTCTAAAGCTTTAAACTATTCTAAAGCTTTAAAAATATTATTCCCTATAGCTTATGAAAATTCTGCATTAATTGGAATATTGAATTTATAACAGCCTATTATATTTTGGGACTAGGTAACATTTATCATGTACCTAACTGTAAGAATTAAATATTGAAGGCCAATGGGACTGAAAGATTGTTCTTGGATCAGAATACTTCAATTCTAGTCTTAGCCCAGTCTTTACATGGGCTCCATGATTTAAGGAAAATCCTCAGTGTCTTTAATCTTACCTTTTGTACAACAAGTAGGTTAATGGATAAACTCCAAGAGAAACCTGAATTTTCTGATTTTTTAAAATCATAATCTCACATCTAAGTTAATGATAGCATGAAGGTCATTTAAGGGAGTCTGATGCATTCAATAGAAAAAAAACTAAAGTTATAAACGGGGTTCATCAAATCAAAAATAGCACATAGGCATTCTTAGCATGAAAGAGGGATTCTTCAGATAAAAACAACACTGTTGAAATATTATAAGTTGTTTCTTTCAGATGTTACATTTTTACCCATTTAAAAATGTCCAATGAATATATTAAGAACATAAAATAGTTAATTTTTACATAAATCCATACTTTAAACTGAAGGTGACATAACTCTGCATTACAACGACAACAAAAAAATTAACATTTTCTCTCTAGATTCAATTATATTCATTTTAAAGATATTCTGAATAAAAAAATAACGGAGACAATGGTTTTGGTGTATCTCAGATCTTAATTTAACTGAGGCTTTTCGATGATGTCAATTATTTTTTGCTGACTTACTGACAACATTGCTCTATAAATGATATGGAAACAAAAGCTACTTACTGCTGAATTTAAATCATTCCATCATATTCAGGTTCTCTTGTTTTAAAATTTCAGCTTTCCTGAGTTATAGTTGACATACACATTTGTAAGATATTTAAAGGGTGCATCATGGTGATTTGATATGTAAGTATACTATAAAAAGATTCCCCTCATCTAGTACACACATCTGTCACTTTGTCTGTCTGTCTGTCTGTCTGTCTGTCTGTCTGTCCGTCTGTCTATCTATCTATCCATCTATCTATCTATCTATTTATGTGTGCGTGTGAGAGAGAGAGAACATTTAAATTCTACTCTCTTAGCAAATTTCAATTATATAACACATTCTGATGAACTATAGTTACTGTGCTCTATATCAGATCCTCAGACCTTGTTCATCTTATAGATGAAAGTATGTGCTCTTTTACCAACCTCTCAGGTAAACCTGACTATGACTCATAATATGTAAGTACAGTGTCACACTTTTTACAGTTGTGGAAATTGAGGCACAGAAATGTTAAAACAACTTGTTGAAAGCCATACCGCTTGTATTAGTCTGCTCAGGGTACTACAACAAAATACCATAGATGGAGTGGCTTCAGCAACAGAAATTTATTTTCTCACAGTTCTGAAAATTAGAAGGCCAAGCCCAAGGTACCAGCATCGTTGGTTTCTGATGAAAAGAGAGCTCCCTTCCATCATGCAGTAGACGTACACCTTCTCCTTTTTTTGTCCTACCTGGGTGGGTGGGTGGGGAGTGTTGGAGAAAGAGAGAGAGAAAAAGAGAGAGAAAGAGAGAGAGAATGTACTAGCGCTCTGGTGTCTTTTCTAATAAGAATACTAATCCTATAGGATCAGCCCTCCCCCAGCCCATGACCACATTTAATTACTTTCTTGTTCATCTTATAGGCCCTATGTCCAAATACAGTCACATCACAGGTTAGGACCTCAACACATGAATTTGGGGGGAGACACAATTCAGTCCACAGCACCACTATTAACTGACAAAGTCAAAATTTAAGCCCAAGTGGTTATAAGACTAGCATGTACTCTCTGAACCTCGATTGCGTCTCTGAAAGTAGAAGAGCAAAAAACGCCTACTGTATAACGTTGGGGAAATGTCATAAGATACCATTTTCTCTAAGGTAGCAGAACAAACACAAGATATATTGAAATTTTGGGGACAATCTATGCAGAGTTGCCATTTTTATAATGATTTTGTAATTTAATTTTCTTTGATATCAAAGGAAATATATACACTGAGATGAAAAATGTAATATGCGTTTAAAAATGGTTATGATTAATGTCTTACTATGTAGCCTGTATTGCTGCTAAATATGGAGGATATTTAATATGCCAAAAGTTCAGTTACACAGAGGACCGCTAAGTGGGACATTTCAACTGTCTACGACATCAACTTTATTTCCATAGAAAGGATTCTGAATCGTCAGAGAAATTATGGGGCCACTCTTCTGTGACGCAGCCTCCTGTCTCTAGGTAACGCGTTGAGAGTGGGGGCTCAATGTCGCGGTCGCAAAGCAGCTGCCACCACCTGCGGGCCCCTTTCCCCTAGGATCCTTGACTCTTGGAAGCTCAGAACCATGGCCCTGCCGCTCTTGCCCGGCTACAGCTTCAGCCGCAACGTGGGAAAGAAGAAGTTCCACAAATCTCAACACTGGGGCTTTTGCAACAATGTTAGCATGCTGGTGGGTGAAAGTAAACCTGGAATAGGCGGAGAACCGCTTCTCGGGCAAAAGATGAAGCACAAATACAGTGTATTTACTAAAGAAGTAGGAAGTGACGCACCGTCCTGGGTAGCTTTTGACAAACAGGTATTATCTTTCGATGCCTACGTGGAAGATAAAGTGCGTGAGACAAGTCAAGAAAACTATGGCATCAGATGCTATAAAATCCTCTTCTATCTCGAAGATGACACAATTCAGGTAAACGAACCAGAGGTGAGAAACAGCGGAGTGCCTCAAGGGACTTTCATCAGGCGTCATCGGATTTCTCTCCCACCTCCGGAGGATGCTCAGTTTTATACGGTGCATCATTTCAACATCAACATAGACATTGTCTTTTATGGCCGAACATTCAAGATTTACGACTGTGATGCATTCACAAAAAACTTTTTGAGGAAAATAGGAGTCAAATTAAACCCTCCAGGACAGTGTCCGGAAGATCCTTCCACGAAGATATGGAGAAAGAAGCTAGACTGCGTAAAGCGCTTACGTCCCCAGCAATCCTCCGACACCCTGAAACAATTCCTCCAGTATGATAGAAAGGTGTTGCGTTTCTTCTGCATGTGGGATGATTCCGCCTCATTATTTGGGGACCGTAGAGAACTCATCTTGCATTACTTTCTGTCTGATGATACTATTGAAATCAAAGAATTGCTACCACACAACTCAGGCCGGGATGCTATGCCATTTTTCCTCCAGAGGAGAAAGCTGCCCAAGTATGGCCCCCCTGGACTCTACCAACCAGGTGAGGTAACAAATCAGACAGTTCTCAATTTGTATGGTGGCTTGGGAGTGAAACATGTGCATGGCTACCTGTTGGATAAATACAAGCTAGGAAAATCAGAGCAAGAGTTTTACAAAGATAGTGACCTGTCCTTAGGAACCACCATCAATGTGTGGGGAAGGAAAGTGGTCCTTTGTGACTGTGATGAATTTACGAAGACTTATTATAAAAATAAATATGGAATTGAGAACTTTACACCGATTTCATTCAAGGCTCCACCTCCTCCAAAAATAGAAAGGAAATTTCCACCTTATACGGGCTTTGGTTCTGAAGAGGATTCTCTCTGCTCTTGTATAGGCCTCGTGCCCAAACCTTGTCTTCATCTGAGGAATGTCAGGAAATTCATGGAAAACGATAGCTATGGCAACACAAGCCGTATACTCCGTTTCTTAGCAAAACTAGTCACAAAACAATGTGCCAATGAGGGCAGACTGTTTATTATATCTTATTTTCTCAGTGATGACACAATTTCAGTGTTTGAACCCACAGAGAGGAATTCCGTTTCTAGTTTCCGGAAGTTCTTGAAAAGAATGCGTGTTGAGAAGCCTGGACAAGAAGTTTTTAAAAGTGAACTATCAGAATATATCAAAGCCGAGGAGCTGTATATTGGAGCCAAAGTGAATGTGAATGGCCACCTGTTTCTTGTGTTGAGTGCTGATGAGTACACCTTAAAATTCATGGAGGACAATTCAGACAAGTTTCCTTTGAGCAACCTTGAACTTGTTCTAGAAAAGCTGAAAGAAAAAATATCGAAATCTGGAGACGTCAGGCAGGTATTTAGGGCTGCTGACCCTGGGCTCACGAAGAAGATGGATTGTAATACATTCAGAGACATAGTGATGACCATAGGTGTTGGGAAACTCACAGAACAAGAATTTGTAACCATTGCACGTCACTACAGGGTGCCTGATGACCGTTGTCCAGATGTGAAGGTCCTAATTGCAATGGCCCGTGAACAGCTCAAGAAAAATTCTTTTGAGAACTTTGAAAGACTCATTTGTAGCTCTGTATACCAAGATCGAGAGAAAAAAAAAGTATTACCCAGCAAAGCCATCAAAAGGCTATGCAAGTCCTTCAGGGTACCTTTGAGTAATGATCTTTTAGAATCCTTACTGTCCGAGTTTGAAAACAATGAACAAATCAATTATGAGTCATTTTTCTGTGCCCTGAACTGGAGAATAAATATAATGCCCACGCAGATAGCAAAATCACCCTTGAAAGAGAGAGACGATGTGTTGGTCGGGATGCCATCACCTATTTCTATGAAATACATTGACTATTTAAAATTTTTAAAGGACATATATGGCTTAGAAGAGTAGTAAAATGCCAGTTTTGCCCAACTCCTTTGATTTCCTGCTCTAATTTTGCCAAGTTTACTTCTGTAGATATAATTTCATTAAAAAGAGAAGAGAAACGTGGTTCATACTGAATTGAAATCCATAGACTACAATCAGTCTTCTTTTGTCATTTTAGTTTTTCAGAACATGATCTTGTATTGCTGATGTACCAGCACTATTAAAAATGTCATTTAAAGGAACCTCAAACATTTTTATTATATGTATGATTTATTAATACCAAAGAGTCTTATGGTAATTTTGTAATCAACATAATTTGATTTATATAACACAAAAATAAAATGACTTTTGACATCTGTATATGAAAATATAAAATCAAATTATATCAGATCAGTAAGTTGGCGTTCTATTAAACATTTTTTGAAATCTTAAAAAAAATAAAAGAAAAGAAAAAGAAATTGTAGGGTCAGAAAGTCTCCAATATAGCACAGAGGTTATCACAGTTGAGAAAAATAGAATGACCTAAAATTTTCTTATATGTTCTGATACACCAGTGTATTTAAATTTAACCCAATAAAATGCATAGGCGTTACATCAGGAGAATATTTTCTGAGTTAATTTTTTGAAACTCTATTTGCATAGTTTCCTGAAAGTATAAAAGAATGAAGGAAAAAAAATATTTTTAAGTTATATATTTAGTTACTTAAATAAAGATATTTATCTGTTAATTGAGAAATTATGAAATAGCGAGGTTAGGTGCATTTTTTCTGCTTTAGATGAGCAGTTATCTGTTTAATGCCAGGTGTATTACAGGAATGTTCAAACTGATGCCATTGTTATTGGCATATTTTGGCAGTTTCTCTTTTCAAGTGTCTATCTCATTCCCTGATAAATTCAGTAAGCAGTAAAACTTGTCTTCTTAATGTTTTGATTTCTCACTACCTCCAATCATGTACTAACATCCTCAAAATCTTCATATTAAATCCATCTTTCTTATGTTGTATTTCAAGCCTAGTGAAGTTTCTCATCATGGTAATTCTCTTCCTCTGGATCTAAATATCAATTGTATCCTATTTCAATATCAGTTCTTGCCTTAGCCATTTATATGTATTTCAAAATTTCTCTCTACTTTATCAAGGTCTTTTTTCTTCTATTCAATCTTCCTCCAAGATAAGAAAGCACATTATGTAATATGCTACAGTAATGTGTTCTAAGGAAAAAACAATGAGAAAAGGATATGGGTTGAAATTTTAGATAAGGTGGCAGGCGAAATCTTCACTGGGAAAGTGGCTTTTGGGTAAAAACCAAAAGCAAGAGAAGAAAGTATGTAGGTACAAGAGGGAAGCACAATCCATGGAGAGGGAACAGAAAATGAAGACTCAAAGACAGAAATGTGCCTGGAATGTATGACAGACTGATTATTAATCATTTATTTTTTTGTTTTGTTTTGTTTTCAAGCTTCATAAATATTCTTTAAATAAAGGGGATATAAATCCTCAGATAAAGAGTTCGTGTAGAAGTAAAATAAGCACATACTTAAATCCTGTGTGCGAGCAGCTGCTTTTCATGAAACATCATTCACAATAGCATACATTAACATCAAAAAGTCAATTTTTAGAAAAATATATAACTTTAATTAGTACAGTCTGATTTAATCATTTATCTAATTGTTTAAATGTCATACAAAAGAAAAACATGCTCATGAACTCATATACTTTTTAGAAAAGAATGGCAGGATGAAAGAAAGGAAATTACACTTCAGTATATAACACAAAGTTAGGTCCTCGTCTAAACTCTTTAAGGGGAGGATCTCCATTAAGTAAAATTCTATTGATTTTATAGATCAGATTTCATGTAGAGAGTGAAAGTAGCGTGGCCAAGGTCAGAAAATAAATAGTAAACCTAAGGCTGTTGTACGAGGTCGACAATTAAGTTTGCAAACTTGTTGCAACGATATTGCTAACCTTTTTTGATATCAGAGAGATTATTCATTATGAATTTGTAACAACTGGACAAACAGTTACCGAGTTTACTATTTGGAATTGCTGAAAAGGCTGCTTGAAAAATTTAGACGACCTGAACTTTTCACCAACATTTCATGGCTCTTGCATCACAGCAATGCACCAGCTCAAACGGCACTGTGTGTGAGGGAGTTTTTAGCCAGTAAACAAATAGCTGTATTGGAACACCCTCCTTACTCACCTGATCTGGCCCCCAATGACTTCTTTCTTGGCCCGAAGATAAAGGAAATATTGAAAGGAAGACATTTTGATGACATTCAGGACATCAAGGGTAATATGACAAGAGCTCTGACGGCCATTCCAGAAAAAGAGTTCCAAATTGCTTTGAAGGGTAGACTAGGCCCTAGTGTCAGTGCATAGCTTCCCAAGGGGAGTACTTCGAAGGTGATTATTGTAGTAATATTCAGCAACGAGATATATAGCGCTTTTTCTAGAATGAGTTTGTGAACTTAATTGTCTGAGCTCGTATTACAAATCTATGCTGTTTCATATCTATGTAATTTGTTTATGGCATTATGTGTAAGCAGTCTTATACCAAATAATCCCTAAAAAAAGTTTCAGTTATTATATCTGTTATTAATAGCCTATATTTAATGTAGTATCCAATAACATTAATAAATTTAGATCTGATTTCACTTCAGTTGAAATAATGTTTCATTATTCTTTGAGTTCATAATTAATGTTTTATACCACATGGTTAAAGACAAATTAATTCTCTTTCTTTCATATATTATCTTACAAGAACAGATGCTACGACTTCCAAATACATAACATTATTCACTGGAAGACAAACAGATAATTCCATTAGTTGAAAAAGTATTTTAAATATAAATCATGGTATACTGTCATTGCTCATATTGACTTCACTTTCTTTTATTTCTTTAATGTGACTGAACTGGCTATGTTTCTTATTCTAGCTCTTATCACAAGGATTTTTTTTTTTTTTTTACTTGATAAAAATTTTTACTATAACATCACTAATCATTGTAACAGGAGCAAAATGAAAGAATTTGAAGAGATAATTTTTCTAGAATATGTTTATATTCAATTGTAGTTTAGAAATTCATGCAGAATAGGCATTTAGAAACATCACTCTCCTTAATTGTACTTATGCAAACCTATTACAAGACATTTTTAAAATACTTGTCAGAAGAAAGCATGGTGAATCGCAATGTATAGAATTCATGATCATGCTGTTTATGGTTCTTTAAAACTATGATAAAAAAAGACTTTTAAGAATAGAACAGATTGAGACAGTTCTTAGTTCCTGTGTCTAAAAGGGAGTGTCATTAAATCTGAGCCATCCCCCGTTATTTGTTTCTTTTAAAATGTTAATGTTTAACAGTAATAAGCTTTCACATGAACTCACTGCTAAATGCATGTATGGCCTTACTGAATCCCATGCAAGTTACAAACGTTAAAAGATTTTATAATTGTGTCTAGTAAGTAATTTGCTTAAGTCCCAGAGCTAGAAGGGCAATTCTAGGATTTGAACCCAGACAATTTGATCTAGGGATATCACTCTCTCAAGCATTACTTGACTGCCTCCAAATAACCCTTCCCTGGCTTGTGTCAGACCCTATGCTAGGCGTTATGGTTACAGGAATATACAAGATAGCTGTGAGATAACTGGCAAAAGGTTACAACAACAGTTTTAATAGGATAAAACAGGTCGGTGGAATCGCCACGTGAAAACTGAATGACTTACAAAATTTTGTTAGTTCAGTGACATAAACAACAAAATTATGAGAAATCAGAACCACCGATTATGAAATGGTACCAAAATTATCGTGGGTATGGTAAGGACTCACAAGAGAAAATTCTCTCCCATACATCAGGATACTTGAAGAAACACAAACAGTTCTTTCCTCTTGGGCTTTAGGAGAACTGCTCAGAAAGCTCTAGATAACAAAGGCTTCTGACATCAGATTAAAATGATAAATAACCAAATTAGTTTCAAAAGCTTTTAAAAAATTATTTATTTCTAACCACGTGTTCTCCTTTTTAGAAAAGTGATTATTGATGTATTGAGAGTAACTGGATATTCCCGTTTCATCTCTGATTCATGTTGCTGTTGATCTACTTCTTTTTGTAAGGCCCTACCATGTGGAGAAGATACTGTATGTATTACTGACATGTAACAATGGTTATGACAAATAAGGATATGGTATTCAGTAGTTGAATGGAGTTAGTTTGCAGTCATCAACTTAAATTTCAACATTTGAGGGTTTGTTTGTTTTTTTAATTCAGAAGGGAAATGGCATAATGTTCACTAACAGGGTAAGATGCTATTTTAAAAGTATAACTTGCTTGAAATAGTTCATATATTGCATATGAATTCGATTATGTTTCCATTTCACACTTGCTAGGCTAATTCCATCTCTTGCTCTGGTTTTTACTCAAAAGCTGCTTCCCAGTGAAATTTTCTTCAAAAATTTCAACACATATCCCACTATTTTCATTTTTTTTCTTAGTGTTGTAGCGTACTATGTAATGTGCATACTTATCTTTATTTTCATTTTGTCTCCTTAGATGTAAGCTCCTTAACAATGGAAATTTTTGACTCATTTTGCTCACATTTGTTTCATCTGTGTCTGTCCTACAGTAAATGCCCAATTAGTAATTCATATCAAATTATTTATATAAATAATGAAATAATGTGTGTAATGAGATAATTTAGATGAAATAATTTTATAATATTATAGTATTAATATTTTATTTTACTAATAGATATAATACTGTTTATATAATTAGCTGATGTGTAAAATAAAATTTACCAGAAATTAGTCAACATAAAACCAATAGTTTTAATTGATATTTTATAATTTTACTCAACTGCTCTTTCATTTTGGTTAAAAAAAATATGCCTGCTCCATGATTCATAATCAGACTCCTGTCAGAGATCTAATCTATAGCGAAGGCAGCATTGTTGATATTGTCTCATTACATTGATCTGTATGGTATTGTTAAGACGAACTTAATACATATATTTAAATATTTCATCATCAAAACATATTCGCAGTGCCTATTATATGTGTTGTATAAAGCAGGTTCTCAGTAAGTATTTAATGAATAAATGAATGAATGAAAAAGTTATAAATATGCACTCTTTATCAAACCAAGGAAAATTAACATAATTAATGAAAGCACCACCATTTTAAATAAAATTAAATGCACATTTAAATGAAGAGAGATGTAATGCAGTGTTTATTTAAATGGGTTTATCACATTTCAAATGCAATTTGTACTACAATTTAGCTTTGTGACAATGTTAATATTCCTTTGGCAAACATCTTTTGAGTGCTGCTGTCACTGTTCAGAAGATAGAATGAATAAGGTGGCGTTTTCCCCCATAATCTTTCTCTTCTCTATCCCCCACTTTTTCTCTCATACACACACATATGCACACATAAACACACATAATAAGTGTCAACAAAACAAAAAGATGTTGTAAGGTAATATGACTGCAAATATATGTTATATAGAACAGTTCCACAAAGGAGGGAACATGCGAAAAATTGATATTCTACAGAACATCAACAAACCACTGCTTTCTGGACAGCAAACCAAAAATACTACATGGGAGGAAAACCTATTGGAAGATACTATAGTTCAGTCTAGTATGGTGTCAGAGAAGATAAGGAAAATAATTCCCTTTAGATGAATTTTAAAAAACAGATTGTGCTTCAGTAATTACAATGTTCCTTCTTAATGAAGGAAATATTTTGAACTAGTTACCTTCTGAATGAAGAAGCAATGCTATTGTAAGAATATTAGAGATAAAAATCTAAGTTTAGCCAGTTAAGAGTCTTATATTTTTCTTACCACTTCTGAAAATATTTGTTGATTAAAGCAAAAGTGAAAAAAAAATGAATCTGCCCTTGATACACCTTATTATAATAGTGCAGGGTACCATACAGAGAACCACAGGTACCACTCAACAGGTTCAATCAGCCCAAGCTGTGTTAGAATCAGGCCTAAAATAAAAACTCCCGTAATCTGTTAAAATATTCTAATATAGTTAGAGCAGATTTCATATAGTGTAAAGAGGAAAACAGCATGCTCCACTGATTTTTATGTGTTTTTTAAAGGTAATTTAACGTAGTTATGGTTGCATGCTAATACATTCATAGGAAAGAGGGAAATAATCAACAAATATAGGGTAATTAAACTTCAGGGTAAGCTATAAAAGGAGGAAAACTTGGAGAGTTAAATTTTAAATGAACTTCCTCAATATCTAATTGACTAATTCTAAGGAAAAGAAAACAAAAAAACATGTAATGTGTATACATCTGAATTGTTTTTTCTTTCAACTTGAATTCAATGGAGTTGACTTTCTTACAGTTTCTTCCAGGAAACACATTTGACAATGTGTTACAAATATTACCCTACTGACTAATTGATTCCTCAGGCCAGGTTTATAAAAGCACTCTGGTGCAGACCCTATCAAACGCTTTCTAATTATAGGTATGTGGAATGCTAATTAATTAGTCATGGGATACTAATTAGTTACCACCCCTCAATTGTCTTTAGTGAAAATATTGCCCTTGGATTTTCCTACAGAGGAAATGTGGAAAAAATATTCTCTTTTAGGCAGAGAGAGTTAGTGATTCATAATCAGTTTTGAATCTGCATAGCTTCTAATTCCAACATATCCTTTTTGACTAATAAGTATTGCAAAGTTGCTAGCCGGTTTGCCTCATTAGCACTGTTAAATTGAGCAAAAATTTATATAAGACCCGGGCTTATTTTCGGGGAAACATGGTAGGTAGGTTAATCTCACCAAGGTAGAATGAAATTAAACAGATCCTTCTTATTTTACGTTATCTGGAAGGAGGTCTTTGTTAAACTGAGATCATCATCAATTTCAGAGGTGAAATTAATGTTCTACAATCACTAGCTACCATCATCTTTTAAAGACTTTTAAACAAGGAGAGTCCAGAGTGACAAGGATCGTCAATATTTTTTGTTTGTTTGTTTTGCCCAAAATGCTTCAGCTCTAGTCACCTATTACCTTAGCATGTCTTCAAATAGTTTCTAACTACATGAATTACTATTTAGCTATGTCTCTGATGTCAAATGGTATCAGTTAAGTATGTTCAGCATTGTGAATGCCCTGAATGTGACTGCACTGCACACCAAAAATGATTAAAATTGTAAATTTTATGTTATGTATATTTTACATAAAAAAAACCTTAACTGTTAAAAAAATGAAACATTTTCTAAAAGGTAACGTTAACTATCTTCAATCAATTTCAGTAGTATCATGAGAATTGTTTCTTTTAATAAGATATTTTTTCTATAAATTTAGCATTTTTACACGAGCATTCTTTTCCACACATTATGATATATTATTATGACTTGGGTCTACGTGTTCAACTATCACAAGAGTCCTCTTGTCAAATGTCTTATTCATTAAGCAACTTCAGAATTGGGATTCTGAGGGCAGCTGTCTTTTATGTCTGCAGACATAAAATTTGAAAAAGTTTATTTGCCCATGACATTTATATGTTCCCACTTTGGTTAACATCCCCTTGCTATAGTAATAAGTTTAATTTTTTTCAAGTTAGATTGAAGAAAAAGTATTACTCTTAAATTATGCTCCTTAACCTACTTTTCTATAGATTCCTGGAAAACCTATTTAGCTATATAGTTTCAGGGCTTTCAGTAAACATAAACTTCTAGTTTCTTTCAAAATGAGAAATGGCTTTAACCAAACAAACAAGAAAAGGCAATACAAAATCTGGAGTAAAGACACACTGGCAACTGTGAGACTATCAGGTTTATTATGGGCAATTCTCCAGGTAATTCTAGGCCACAGAGACAGAGTGCTTGGGTTGAAATTAATGCTCTGTATTTATGGTACTAGCCATATAATTTTGAGTGAGATATTTACCAGTGTTAAACCTCAGTTTCCTAGCATATAAAATGGTAATCATATTACTTATGTCATAGGTTGTGTGGTTAGGATTAAATGAAAAAAACCTAGGTATACAGTTGCTTATCTACAATTCCCAAGTCCACAATGGTCTCAAAACTTACAGTTTTTTATAAGTTGGCTCCCAAATTCATTTAGCAAAACAAAAACAAAAACAAAACCTTTCCTAAGCTGACTTGAGGCTCTTTTTAGTCTTTATTGATCCCACTTATTGTGATTTCTCATGTTTTCCTGCGAATTATTAAAGGGGTTGAATGTGGGGAGCCACTCAACCCAGGTGGGGCATTCATAGTATATAAAATATGCACGGAATTGCCTATCTAAAATACTAACCATATCTGGCTCCAATGACTTTGAATAAGGGATTTTGGACTGGTGTATATAGAAATCACTTAATAAAATAGTCGGTACATGTTCAGCACTTAATTTAGCTATTACAGTTATTAATTTGGGTAACTGTGAGAACTTGAAGTTAAAAATAAACCGCACTATTTCATTTAAGGGCTAGTCAAAGGAGTCCCTACCTCTACTTCTCAGTTGTGACATACAAAAATAACACTTTACCAGTGGGAATCAGGCCTTGTCAATCTTGTATCCCCTTAGTTCTGGTCAGTTTAATGTTTCCTTGGTTGTTTACAACGTGGGACTTAGGTATTTCTGAAATGAGTTTTTGAAATACACTTTTAAAATATGGTTTATAGAGGTGAGGTATGGGCTCTATATGTTAAGCATGTGTGTATTGTTTATTTTATAAAGATGATGTTCATGAAAACAATAATAATCCTATGAATTATGCTTGTGCCACATCAAAAATCATGTCCCAGATCATTTTTATCTATTACTACTTCTGTTTTTTTTCTAAATTAGGAAGTCCAAAATGATTTAAATATTTTGTGAGAAGCAAGATTTTCTTTTTAAAAGCTGCTATTTTTTACTTGATTAATTTAACATTATAATAGCTTTATTTAAAATGTGTAAGAAAAATAAGACTTTGACTATCTGACTTAAGTGGTAAACTATTAATAGCAGATTAAGAAATAAATTTTTTATGCCTTTTCTTTAATCTAAAAATATTTGTTTATTGGGTTTCCTTAGAAAGTGGCACCTTGAGTCTTAGTTAGCTGTCCAAGGCAACTGACAAGTGATAGTTAATTGCTGTTCATAGTCTTTTGAAACACCAGCAAGATGATATTTTCAAAGGGGGAGAAAAAATTTGTGCTACCAAATTTATTTTTTTGTGTGACAAATGAGGACTCTAGTAACACCTATAATGAAAAAATTGTGTGTTGTGGTTACTGGTAAATTTTATCTAACCATTTTCATACACTATATAAAATTATATTTGGATTTTACCGCAACTTAGCATACTGTAATTTTTCAGCTTCTCAAAATACTGTGTGGGCAATCCTTAAGCTTCCTATATTAAATTTTTAATGCATTTTTATTGTAGTATATCCCAACTAAATATGACTTCTGTATGTGAGAAATAAACAATTACTGTTTATTTTTTTGTCTTAATAATTTAGAATTTTTGTACTCCTAGAACTATAAAAATTGTGTTCTCCACATGACTAAATAGGTGGAAGTATATCAATCTGATATTATTTTTAAGGACCATCACTTTTCTTTTAAAATCTGAATATGAAGTCTTTAGAAGCTTTCAGATATTTATTATATTAATTTTGAAATAGAGCTGTCTGTCTCCGAGGATCAACATTTTAATTTCCCAGCCACATGTAGCAATTAGATCTATGCAATTATGACTTAAACAATGGAAATTCTGAATACGTAGTGTATTATTAAACCACAGCTAACAGGTTGTATGATCCTAATGAACAACCGTGGTTGTATTGGAGGCACACATTTGACACAAATGGTATCTTGTAGAAACAGGATGTCTCTCTAATAATAATGTGTCTTTAATAATACTGAAACAATAATGTTACAGAGTATTGTCCCTGGAACAGAATCTCCTAGTTTCATGCTAATGTCATTTAAAGGATAGAAAATGTTTTCTTGGCCTTAATATTCTAGGATTATCTATCAATCCCAGTCTGCTTTATGGACCAAAATAAAACAGATTATTTTTGAAAGGAAATAAAGTGAGTGTGTGTGTTTGTGTGTATGTGTGTGTGTAAATTTCTAAATGCTCCCCTAAAAATGTCTCTTCTTCTTCCCTAACACCTTTGTTTCACAGCTTAACTTTGTTCTGTTCTGTCCATTTTATAGATATTTGCTGATAAATCTTCATTTTTTTTAGCTTTTACTACTTTGCATGGCTATAAAAAGTTAATAACAGATTTATATTTTTATTAGCATTTATGCTATAAATGTAGGAGACATCTTAAATTCTAATTTGATGTACCTTTAAAGTCCTTTTTATTAGCCTGTTAATTCCCAATCATACTGTTTTATTGAAATGTGCATTACCTTTGTTCCACAGTCAAAACGGTGGTATGGATCTAGAATTGTAAGGAAAAAATATCTCTGGTAGTTAGATAAATTGCACACTCAACAACCTTGAAAGTCTACCATAAACATTACTGGCCCATTGAAGTTGTAATAGTAATGACATATCATTTAGTATTATAAATAAAGAATTCTCATACATGTACATCCATAGGTAGATATTTTTTTGGTAGGTAAAAGTAAGACATTTGTTATTGACGATAGTTATTAAATTCCATTTTAAATGTGAATTTTTATTGTGTGGTTTCAGAAATGCATATGCTTAGAAATCTAGATTCATATGTAAGTAATAAGATTACTCTCTTGTGAACTAGAATTCTACTATTCAAAGAGTTCTCATGCATTTATGAAAACTTTTGACTTTGGTATAATATAATAGGGAAATATGCACTTGTTATGCTCAATAACTAACCTAATTTTAGTATTTCTCCCATCAGAGCTCCTGAGCCATTTTCTGCATTCTTATTTGTATTCTGTGTGTGACCTAGCAAGTAACAAGTTAGAGAAGATGGGGGAAACTGATAGTCCACCTCTAACTAAATACCTAACATCTCCCCAACCATTTTGATGTGCATTTCCCCAAATGGAAAAGCAGAGAACATCACTTGAACCTAGATAGTGACAACCTCCTTTTAAAATTTCTGCTGAAATGTAATAGTGGGGACAATGCCAGTTCAGCTGTTACAGCTCATTCTCATAATGGACAAGATGGCAAATTAGTTGGGAGAGAGTTAAAAGCACCCCGGAGGTATAAATATAAACCATCTTCATTGCCATTGCATCTGTCCAGTCATAGCCAAACCCAGGGGGCAGACTATGTGGGTCCTCCTTTATTTTGTACATAGCAGGAACTGCCAGTCAAGTTACATGGTAAAATAGATTCCCAACAATTTCTCTACCGTTAATTGTGATTTCCTAAGGTTGCCTCTGTGACAGAGTTTACAAAGGGAGCTTCAGTAAAACTATCATTAGCTCTATGGATCAATATGGTTTAGAGAATACAAAACAACTTGAGTTGCTTAAAAATAGGAAGTATCAGAGGGTGTCCCCCTCCTCCCCATGGATATCAATTCACATTATTGACTGGTCGACAGTGCAACTGTGAAAAGTTTCCAGATATCAGGTGGACTAGCTGGGAATACAGATAAAGCCACTCTACTAGAGGTATATGACTCCTTAGAGACCTCCTGTGTACCTCAGTACTAAACCTTCTCTAAAGGCGGGGTCTGTGTCTACGATAAGACCATGAAAGATAAGAAAAGGCTAAAGACCAAAGGCATTGTACTATTTCTTCTGTTCTCTTTTCCTGTATTTCTCACCATCTGTCCAATGAGTTTTATCAAGTCATTCTGAAAAAAAGGTAATCAATGACAAAATGAGAAAAAAATGTATATGGAAAAACCGCATAACATAAATACAGATTGCAATATTATCACCACATAACTGGGATGAAAGTGTGATTGCAATATTGAGAAGGAAAAAACAAAAATAAATAGTTAGGAAAATCAAGGAATTACCTCTCTCCATGCTCAAATCGACATGAGGAGTAACAAAGTTCCATTTCAATTTGGAATAATGCCTCACACAGATAGTTTGTCTTGGTTTTAAAGACCGAATAGTAGAGGAACTTAGAATTATGGCAAAAGGGAAATTAAAAAAAAAAAAATACATATAGCTACAAGTAGACTGTATTTTTTTTTTCTATTCCCCATTACATTTTATATTTAAAAAAAAAAGTCAAAATTAATTTGTGCTAACAGAAAAATATGATGATTCCTAAATCAATGGTTCTCAAAGTGTTATCTCCAGACCAATAGCATCAGCATGATCTGGGGAATTGTTAGAAGTCAAGTATTTGAGCAGACCTACAGAAATCAGAACATGGGGGTAAGACTCAGCAATCTGTGTTATAGCACTCTGTAGTCTAAAGTTTGAGACTTACTTGCTTAGTTCTTTGTTTCATGGGCTACATTTACAAATCTGAAATTATATGCTTACTAGTAGAATAGGTAGTCATACATGGATATATTTAGCTTAATTTTTAGAATTTTTTTATAAATGCCCTTAGTCCTATACTGATCAGTATTCTGATCCTTAAGGAGGGACAGTGAAATTTTTGGAAACTTGTAGTTGGTCAAATAAGCCTAATTCAGATGTTTGGATATATTATACATTACTGAGCCTATAGTATACATTTTAAAAATATGATTCTGAAAATGCTTTCAGAATGCATGGGATTCAGGTTTGCTTTCTTAATTCCTAAAACAATATGCAGCTATGCAATTGTCATACCATATTTGATAAAAATATATGTTATACTTTAATTATCTAAACTATCTTCATTTAAGATAAAGGTTTCCATTATTAAGATATCAAATTGATTAAGGAGGTAGACTTCTTTTCTCAGCTTTAGGTATATCATTTTCACTTGGTTGACATAACTCTAAAGGCTGCAACATACATTACAGAAGAAGAGAGCTGTCTATGACTTAAAAACACTTAAGTACCATAGGTCCCAGGTTCTTTGAAAAATAGAACCTACAAAGTAGGTTGCACCATTTAAATGAGTCACCAGTGAAAATGCCATCTTGGGATAATAAAGATAATCACATATTTGAAATCTTAATTTTTTTCTAGTTCAGTAAATAAGACTCTTTGGAATGCAGAGCTATTGATGCCTATAAAATAATAACATTCAAAAACACACATTTAGAAAGTAGTTATTCCTATGAATATTTTATGTTGTATGTATATAGACTTTATTATCAAACAATAATGCTTTCATTAACCTTACAAAAATATATTCCAATACGATCAATATTATACCTGAAATAGTTTTGCTACCAGTAAAGTTGATTTTACAATGTAACTGGTTTATATCTTTTGGTTCTTGTCAAGATAAATTTTTTTAATCTGTGAAAGTCAGATTTTAAAATGGTAGTAGATATAGTAGGGGTAGAATTATATCTGACCTAAGAATTTAAGGATGTTATAAACAAATCGGTGTGAATCCTTTTGAACCTTAATAGACAGCACTTGGATATTTAGGGTAAAAGACCTACAATGAGAGAAGAAACCTTTTGTTCAATTGGATTACAGTAGGACACACTTATTTTACTTAATATTTTAAAAATATATATCGTGTGCCTGTAACATATTTAGTGTACTACACTAAGCACTTTTTGGACAATAAACTTGTTAGTATATTGAGACATCAAAGATTCTTATTACTGAGTCATTATGTCACTCTTAAGAGAGAAACATGCAAGTATTTTAAGAATGGAAGGAAAAAAAAGATGATAGCTTGAAAATGTAGCAGGTTTTTTGAAGATTTACAATTTTTATTAAATTTATTCAGGTGACATTGGTTAGTAAAGTTGCATAGGTTTCAGGTGTACATTACTATAATACATCATCTATATATTGCATTGTGTGTTCACTACCCAGAGTCAAACCTTCCATCACCATATATTTGACCTCCTTTACCCTCTTCTACCTACCCCCCACCGCCTTACCAATTTTTAGCTGCAATAATGAAGAAAATAGGTTGACAGAAGTCTTGAAGTAAAATGACTCTATGAATAGGTAAGAATGAGGAGAATAAGCAGAAGACATGACAGGAGTAGAAATCTGAATATTGGGAGGTAAAGGGAACCATCACTTACTCAACTGATTCTGAGAAGGATGAATTAGAAGTCACTAATAAATTTAAATAATGATAAAGTAATCAGAATAGCCACAATAGCACAAATTGAGCAACATATACAGTAAAATAACCTGTTTGTGTATCTTTACAGCTCTCACTTAATGTCCAACGTTCATTTATTAAGAATCCATGTATTAGGCACCATAACCACCGCTGTGTCTCTCTCCTCATGTAGCTTATGTTCTAACAGGGAAGCCAGATAATGAACCCATTGCAAGTATGAGTGTATGGGAGACTGTATCTGATAGCATTCACCTTCTCAGAGGAGTTGTGAAGGGAGATTACCTGAAAAATAGATGGGTAAGCTGAGATCTGAAGGATCTAAGTAGTGAGAGAGAAAAGGTTTGTTCTACGTAAAAAACAACAACAACAACAAAAACACAAAACAAAACAAACAAAAAAACGAGCTACATGAAATACAATTCACATCTACTGAACAGGGGAAAAATAAGTGGCACTAGATGAAACTGAGGAGGTAGGCAGAGGCCAAATTGCATGATAAAGGCCAGCTTCATTAAAACAACGGGAAGCCCTGGAAGAAGTTTACATAGGTGAGTGCTGCCATTAAGTTTTTAATTTACAGACAGCATTGTGGCTGCAGTGGAGAGAACAAAACTGGTATGGAACAAGCTGGTGGGGGTGTGGGTGGAGATATGTATTTACTCATATAAGGGAGAATTGACAGGATTTGGGGAATGACATAGATAGTTACTCATCTATGACTGACCTGAGCAACTGAGTTGATTATGGTTCTGTTTGGCAAGATGGACTGCTAAAACTGTGTGTGTGTGTGTGTGTGTGTGTGTGTGTGTGTGTGTGTGTGTAGGCGGGGGGGGCAGGGGGGTAGAAGTGGGAGTGGTAAATTCAGATTTGAAGATTTTTCTTTTTTGTGTATGTAAAATACTGAAAGGGAATCTCACCCAAGAATATTCTAAGACTGAAATTAGATGTCTTATTTCTTGAGGTTGTTAACTGTCAGTGCACTAAAATTAGACTTTAATGAGTGAGAACATATTGCCATTTATCAGAACATTAGGAGCTCTCAGTCACATTATTTGTATTTCATACCGTCACTTCTAATATTTCACCTTGAAGATCACTCAGGCCTCTGAGAATAATTTGCGTCGGCCTTTGCATTGTTATTGGCTCTCCCTTACAACGCTGGCTTCAGTCTTTGAGAGGAACTCATGGCATTATCACAAGTTGGAGTCACTTAAATGTCTCTTCTCCTTTGGAATTACATGCCATTAATTTTACAAAATAGTAACAGATTGAGTACTGCATATTTTAAAACCCGTCTTTTTAATTTTTAACAGGCTTAAGACTGATAATCTGGCTGTAAATTTATTTTGGTGGTTTTGAACATACGCTCTACTTCAATGATTCCATACTGTGAGGTATTTATTGATAACATATAAAGAAATGAAAATAAATTCTTTTTTCTGTTCGAAATCTTTAATTGGAGAAGTTGCCATCTCGCATGCTGGTAATTGTACACTATTTTAAATAACAGCTTTAATATTATTGATGATAACCAAATTTTTCATACACTAATAAAGCATATAGCAGTGTTGTGATTCTGCATTTGTTATCTAGATGGTGTCATCTTAGATGTCATTCCTCTCTGCTTCCCTTTTAAATGTTATAGTCAAGCAAACTCCCAGTATTTTTCTTCTTAGGGTTCAACCTCTGAGCAATCCCTAAAATCTCGCCTTGATATAAAGAAGAGAGAGTAATGCAAGTCTTATGATTATATATTTACATTAGATTTTAAGGGAGAAATGTATTTTAAAAAATAGACAAATTTAAAGCATTTTTTGTTGCTTTCACAGGAAAGCAAAAAGGAAATGAAGGCTGAGACAAGTCTGAAATTTTTATTTCTTGTAGGAACCACTATAACGTAAAGAGGTAGCATTTTAGCATGTGTTATTTTGTTGCACACTTCCATTGTTCAGTATTATTCTTCTGAATATAATTGTGGAGTGTAATAATTTAGAAAAGTAAATAACACATTTTTTTCTTGGATTTCCTTATAAGTTTTTGTTGGATCATTAGGATCCCTGTTCTATACTTTGACTTTTCAGTTTGCTTTACCTAAAGAAATAGCAGGAAAGATAGAAATTTATTTAAGACTTTTAGGAATAGAAACATAATGAGATAGTCCCTTGCTCCAGGGTGGGAAGGTTGCTTAAACTTTGATTAAAATCAGGTCAGGAACAATTTAGTGAGGTTATGGAAGAACCTGGTTTATAGGTAGTCTCTTCACATCCACACTTGTTTGAATGTTTTAATTGTCTTTACCAGGGAAGTAAATCCAATAATGGCTAAGTCAGATGAACACAGATGCAGTTTAACTGATGTGACTGAGAGATATCTTACCAAGTAGATGGATTAACCAACACACTTGACTAGCTAAATTAGACAGAACTGTTAAACCAGTTTGAAGACAGACATCATTAATTTGGACAGCTGAGAACTGGGATTTCTTAAGAAAGATGGCACAGGTAGTTAGCCATATGTTTGAAATGATTTAAGTGAAGCTTGCCAGAAGCGGAAATGGACTAAATGAACTCTGGAGGCATTTTCCAGTCCTATGTTTCTTATTGAATCTAATTTTAATTTTTAAATCTATATGGAGAATACACACCTATTTTATTTCAAAGTGCCTTGGGTTTAGCGAGGTGACAGACATTTGAAAGAAATATATTTCTTGTAAGTAAACATTTGAATGCTATGCTAGCATAGCTGTTTTGATCAAACACCAATTACTTCAAATTGTAGGATAATTAACTTTACTGTTCAAACATTCATTAGACAATTGCCTTAGAAACTTTAATGTATTTATTTGCATTTTTAGAACAATGAATCATATTTATAAAATATTGAAATATGTACTTTAATGCATAGAAAAAACTAAAAGTTTTCCGAAATATGCTCATAATTTGTAAAGTAAACTTATTTCTTCCCTTCTTTGTTCCCCACACCTACTTTACAGCCAAGAAAACATTTGCCTGATTTTCAGATTCTCTTATATCCAGTTTTAGCCAAATCTCTCCCTGATTCTGTCATTGCTTGTTTTTCCTCCTTTCACTCAGGAACAAGACTGGTACTGTTTTCCCAGTTATTGAGACTGTGGATCCTATTTACTATCTCTTCTCTCTAAGCATCCTATCCTCATGACCATGGCTATTATGAAATTCAGAGCTGGCTGTCACTCTGGGACAGACCTGAAGTACTTACAATGTGTTAGCATATTAAATATATATAGTTAATGGGCCTTTATATTTTAATTGAACACAATTTCCAAATAGCCAAAAAAAAATTGAAAACTTAAGTTAAAATTGTATTCTTCAAGCAATTTCAAGTGGGTGAAGCTAATTTTTAACTGAGGCTTACCAAGCACCTACCTAACGAACAAATAACTATTATCTGATGTGTTTATATTATAAACAAAAACAGAGTACCATGCATGGGTGAAGGTTGTGCTAGGTTGATCCTTGTAAATCCTTACCTTTTGTTAGCCTGTGAGGTTAGGAGACTAGATACTAAGAAAAACTGACTTCTCTGTGAAATTAACCTGCCCTCTCTTTAAAAAAGCCCAATGAATCAATTCTCGGGCCTGGTATTAAATTAAGACAATTAATTTGGATGCATTTGTCAAAATGTTCTGGATTTTGAATATCACTTTTTAAAATTGCAGTGCTGTGTTTTTATTATTATTTCCAAACCTATTGAAAATTGTAATTTTTTTTTTCATTTCAGTGAGATTGTATAAATCAAAAAGACAAAAACAAGGAAGCAAACAAGCAAAGAACAATCATTTGTACTCAGTCTATTAAGCTGTTGGTGAGCATTCACTAGTGGTTCCAAACTGTGATAGGACAGATGTTAAGTGTTCGACTATACTTGATAGTGTCAGAGAGGTGGTTAGAAGTAGGGAATTCAGAAAGTTTGTAAGGTATAACCCTTGCCTATTGGAATTCACAATTTCTTATTTAAATGACACGAATATGACTAAAACAACATTAACCAATTCAAAACCTTATATGAATAAGTATTATACAGTGTGGTATACCTCTGAGTGATGGTTGAAATAATCAAGATCTTCCGCTGGCCTCAGAAAGTGGTGAAGTTAAGATTTGGTATAGAAAAGAGGACCAGGTCATTTCAGGAAAGAATCAAGTTTTAAGCCAAGTTCTGGAAATGATAATTAGCCCCAGGCGATAGCAGAGTACACGAAGAACCATGCCCCTTGATTCAGTCCATTTCTTGCTCTGTGACGCATAAAATGTTTTATTTCATTTTAAAATGTTCAGTCTACTAATGACCTAAGGCAGGAGAAAAGCAGTTATCAAAATTGCTAGTGATGTGTATGGTCACTTCATAAATATGGTTTAATGATTTTGAAAACAGACAGAATAGAAACAGAGCATGCTGGAAGCAGTAATAAGGCATTTTTTAAAAGTGTCAGGTTCTTAAATCGTAAATCCAAAGTGAAAAAGAATAGACCTTTCTCCTATGGTTAATCTATAAAAATACCTTTGGAAGAATAGGAGTAGCTTATATTCTGATTGTCCTTGACCAGGAATAGTAAAATTATGCATACATGAATTTCACGGTCACTTGGTTTGGGGGATTTTCCTATTGAAATAATTTTAATTTCTTTGTCCTGAAAGAATGTCCTTTCATTTTAGTATAATTGAATGTTAGAATTTTGTATAGTCTACTTTTATAAATTAAGCTGAAAATCTAGCAAAATGTTTTCTTCATAGTACAGTATTTCAGTGCATTTGAATAAAAGTACAAAGGTATATGACAAGTGATGATAGCAATTAAATTTCTTTAAAACCTCAAGGGAAGTTTTATTTGAAGAATGAACTTCAGACATAGTATGTTTTATGCCAAAAAATTTAGTCATATCTCGTCTTTGATTTTATAACTGAAAAAGTTTTGCTAGCTATGTACATCTTCAAGAATGTTGATCTTGTTTGAAAACCAGTAACTATGATGTCACCTGCTAGTTCAAAGTTACATTGCATGTTATCCAGATTGCCCATAACTCAACCTGCTGTTTCTAATACTGCAACATTTGCACTAAGATATACGAGTGAAAGCTACTGATGTTTAAAGTATTATGCCAACAAAATTGAAGGCTTTTGCGTTTCATATCCTGTGTGTGTGTTTAAAGGAAGAACTAAAAAGTGTTGTTTTTGTTGTTGTCTTGTTTTGTTTTTTAAGATCCAAATATTTTATTTCTTTTGTATTATTACAAACTCAAGTCTCTACGCTATAGCAGCACCTTAGGGTTTCTTGACCAAATTTGATACCAGAGCACGTCAAGGCATACGTTGTGCCTATGCTTTGATCATGAAACAACTTAAATCCAACCTAAATTATTGTTTTTACATAAGTATGTCTAATAATTTATTTGAAATGTGTAGCAGATTCTAAGTTGCAACTGGAATTTTCCATTTTAGATTTCGACTGTATAGTTTTTGAACAAATGCCTAAGTTATATGACCAAGGTTTCAAATAACAATTGCTAGAGTTAAAAACAAAAACTTTTGTCCCCTTTTTTTATAATTTCCTATACTAAACACATTTATCTTACAAATCATTAAGAAATGAAACAAGCAGGACTTTTACCTGAGCAAATAATATGAATAGTCTATTCAAAATAAGAATACAAATGGTCATTATACGTAGGGGTGAGCTATTAAGAAACTCTCCAAAACCAAACCAAGCCAACCATACCTGGTCTATATCATGTGCTGACTTCCAAGGTGTAAACACTCTTACTGATGGTCAATTTTAAGCTGCCAACTTGAACAAGGAAGGTGGAGTTCTCAAAACCTGTGCAAGCTGGCTCTAGCACACCATGGAACGAAAATATGCTTAACCTCACTAATAAAAAATGCAAATTGAAACAATAGTTCGAAACATAATTTTTTTTACCTACAAGCCTGGCAAAGATGAAGGTGCATGCCCCTTTTTCCCATGTTTATACTTCTAGGAAGTTTATCCTACGAAAATAATGGCACAAGTTCAAAAAAGTATGGGTACATTGTTTTTAATCATACAACACTGGAAATAAACTAAGTGTTTATAAAATGAATGAATTAAAAAGCAGTTAACAACAGTGGTCAATGGTGAAAGCTCTGAAGTAACATCACTTGGGTTCAACTATCACCCCCTAGCAATTCCTGTATGACTTCAGACAAGTTATTTCTCTGTGCTTACGTCCTCCTCATTGAAATAGGAATAATAACACTAAAAATTTCATAGTGTTGTTTTAAGAATTAAATGAGTTAATAGGTGATGGGATTTAGACTATCCCTGGCATGTAGTGAACATTTGGGGAATGCTAACTATTATTGTTATTATGGTACATCTATTCACCGAAGGAATATTTTAGTTTAATTTTATATGCACAGTTATATGTCAGATATCAAAATGTGATAAGAATACAACATAATTTATGATCTGACACTGTAGTGTGTTTCATAGCATGTTAATTATCTCACACACAAAAATGTTCCTAACCTATGTAGAGGAGCATATGTTTTAACCATGATTTTCTTTGAAAGTCAATGCTCCTTACAGGAGAAAAAGAAAGAGCTCAATAGATATTTTCTTACCCTTAAGAGCCTGAAGACTCATGTATTTTGATTCTAATTGGAAATTGAGTATCTTGTTTTTATAGGTCTTTTCATAAAACTCCACTTCATTAAATCATTAAATGAATATAGCAAGTATTAGTTTTGATTTTTATTAATTGTGACTTGTTTTTCGTTATGGGATAATTGTCAGTCATAAAACATAGCTACTGTACATTGGAGCAAAGCCAGTATATTCTGCTGAATGAATGTAGAACTGGGTAGTATAAGTTACAATTCTAGGTGGTGACCATATATGTATTATTATTAGTAGTAACAGTATGTGTTCTTACTCAGAATAAAATGATTTTAATAAATTATTTACAGGTTTCCACAAGTGAACAGTAGAGAGGTCTATGTTTTACATAATACTGTATGTTATTTAATTTTGTCATATATTTTTTTATATATCTCATATTTAATATGTGGCAGAAAAGAAGATATCTATGACAACTATTTGCTGTGGGTAGAGCTAAATATTTGAGAAATAAAAAGGCAAATTTATATAAAATCAAGATTTAAACTTTATCATTAATCATGTTAAGTTATAGGAGAGCAATATAGAAGTGTGGTCCAAATGGGTGATCTGGAGAGAGACCTGGATTCCAATTCTGGCCCTACTATTGTGGGTACATGACCTTGGGCAAGTTATTTGACCATTCTGGTTTCAGTGTAATCAAGTGTAGAATTTAAGTAACAGTTCTGACCTCATGGGATTATTGAGAGAAGAAATAATTTCTTATATGGGTGGCACTAGAACAGAGTATAGTTCATACAGTAAACAAGCTCAATAAATATTGGTAGTTAGTATAATGAAGTTATTAGAAGGGATGCAACTGTAAGAGGGCATGATTATTCTGCTGGCCACAAAATCTTGTCAACCAATATAGACTAAGTGCTCCCAGGAATAATTTGCAAATGGGGTGGAAGATGATGCAATTATCAAAACACAATGAGATACACCTCGCATGTGTTAGAATGTCTGTCATCAACAAGACAAGTAATGACAAGTGCTGGAGAGGTTGTGGAGGAAAGGAACCCTCATGCACTGCTGGTGGGAATGTAAATTGGTACAGCCATTGTGGAAAACAGTATAGAGGTTCCTCAAAAAATTAAGAATAGAGTTACCATGCGACCCAGCAATCCCTCTTCTGTGTATCCACCCAAAAAATCTAAAAACATTTATCCATAAAGTTATATGTATCCATATGTTTATTGCAGCATTATTCATGATGGCCTACTCATGGAAAACAACTGAAATGCCCTTTGGTAGGTGATTAGACAAAGAAGATATCATACACTTGTGTATACAATGAAATATTACACGACCATAAGAAAGGTGAAATGTTGCTGTTTGCGACGACATGGATGTATCTTGAGATTATTATGCTAAGCGAAATAAGTCAGACAGAAAAAATCAAGAACCATGATTCATTCATATGTGGAATATAAAACCCAAAGCAACAAACAAAAACTCATACACACAGACAACAGCTTAGTAGTTACCAGAGGGTAAGGAGAGGTGGTAGAAGATGGTAAAGGAGGTCAAGTATGTAGTAATGGAAGGAGAACTGACTTTGGGTGGTGAACATACAATGTAATATATACATGATATATTATAGAATTGTACACTTGAAACTTATATAAGTTTACTAACCATTGTTACCCCAATAAATAAAAAATAAATATGCATTTCTAAATGACTAGTGTGCTATTGAGAAATGATAAATCGGAAATATACTGATCATGAGTTAAACAATTGGTGACATTAGAGAAAATGTTGTAGAGGCTAGTAGTCCATCTTTTGTTTTAAAATGAATGTCCCATTGCAAATATCATAGACAACATAATGCTTTTTTTTTTTTTTCTGATTAGTAAGTTTTTAGACAGTAAGAAATCTTTGACAGGGTAATCTATTAATATAAACCTGTCATGTTTTAAAAGCAAATGAGATGGTAGATTATAGCTGAGCTGGAAAAGGAGAGAAGCTATTGCCCCTTCAAATTCTCAAGGAGAATGTTTTCAGTCTAAGTGGACTTGTTTCTGAGATCATGTATTCACTGTGATTATAATTTTGTGGCCCTGAGATGACCCAGGTGTTTCACTCACCAGCCATCCGTCCATGGGAAAATGTGCTTCTCCTGAATTGACAGGGTATCACACGTATTTAGTGAAGTTTATTTTCACAGTTGGGCAAGAGTTAATAAAACAGCAGCGTAGCCCCTGTGAGGATATACGATATGCTTCAATTATTGGTTCATTATTTCCGAGAAAGATGTTAATTTTAGAACCTAACAGGAAAATTTTTGATCAGCAAAACCAATTCTTTTGGTGTGCACTGGCAATTATCACCACCATTCTCTTTCAAAGAGAGCTGCATGGATTTATGTAACCATTTTTAAATATAAATTTTTATAGGAGTAGACATAAAACAATATTTACTCTAATGGGCCAGTTTTCTAGGTGTGATTCACTGAGACTTGTTTCTTATTATCTGACATTTGCTTTCTCATCACATTTATGCCATTAGCATCATTCTGTAAAGGGTTTTCTCAATATCATGAAAAATAAATGTTCTGAGAAATGTATATAGATTTAGGAGACCATTCTCTATAATGCAACTGGATCAACCTAATGAAATATGTCATCAGCGTGTTTGTTTATAATTGGTGTATTTTCCTTGGAGAGAAGCCTTCTAGCTCAAATATCTATCATCTTTGATTTATAGCAACTTGAGTTAAAAGACTTCACACTTACATCCATATTAGCACTTCTAAATGGTAGCTCACAAATTAACCTAAGTCATCATTCACTTTTGAGGAAATGAATCTAGGCACAAATGCAACCCAAGGGCCCGCAACTTGATCTCTAATCCCCAATCCCATCAGCCCATGGTAATCTTTTCTACTTCTGTGTTAATGTATTTGTTTGTTATTCTTTTCTCCTAGAATTTGTTTTTCCCGTCCTTTTAGTCTTTCCCTGTTTTTTCCCCTCTCTTACTAATTATAGAATATAATGTTCTTAAACATAAGGAGTATAGCCTACACTTGACTCTTTTTGGCTGATGTTTGGAGCACCCTTAATGCTGAGTGGGTTGCATACAAAACAAACAAATAAACAAACTGTCCTAATGTTTATTGGATTGGGCTGTATATGCAACAAGATTTTTTTTTCATTTTTTTTTTATTACATTTATTGGAGTGACAATGGTTAGTAAAATTATATAGGTGTCAAGTCTACATTTCTATAACATCGGGATTTTAAAGTGAGAAAAAGAAAATAACAACTTATTCCTCAAAAAGTCATCAAGTAGCACTGTTTCCTCTGTAATTTCTTCAACAATGGTAAAGCATGCTTTCTGCGTTTCACAAATCTGAGATTTTCCTGTCTTTACTTTAGCTTCAAATGATAAAGGAACTTTACACATTATACAGGATAAACATTCTAGTATATCTTTCTAAATATAATATGACTTTTAGATAACTTTTCAATCATTCAAATGTAATGTAAGTAATACTATACTATAAAGGATGCATTGTTTTATATTTGATTAATTATAGTTTTCTGATCATTTCTATAAAAAGGTAAAAATCAAATCTTGGTTCAGAAATCTAACTCTCTCTTATAATAGGGTTTTTATGGAAAAGTCAGATTTAGTTTGCAATACCATTATCTAGAGTACAATTTGTCCTAATGGCATAATTTACAAATATTACTACATATATAATTACATACATATATATTGATTTATTGACTTGTTTTATCAAGGAAAGAAGGAAGGATTCCAACGTAAAACAAACAAAAACATGCAATACCTGCTATTATCATTAGAGCTCCGATTATCAATAGCAATGTATAAATAGTAACTGGAACAAAGGTTAAAATTCCATAGTCATTTGACCATGCGCAGGTGTTAAATTCCAACTTTACCTTTAAGATGAATTTCATGGCATACAATTTATTTTCATCACATAGTGCAGAAGTGTTTGAGTCCAGGGTTTTCAATACATGCGTCTTTTTTTTTTCTTCCAGTTTTATTGAGATCTAATTGACATAAAACATTGTGTTAGTTTAAGGTATAAACAATAGATTTGATATTTGTATGTATTATAAAATGATTACCATAGTCAGTTTAATTAACATCCATCGCCACATATAGTTACAATTCTTATGATGAGAACTTTTAAGATCTACTCTCTTACGGTGTTTCCCTGAAAATAAGACCTAGCCAGACAATCAGCTCTAATGTGTCTTTTGGAGCAAAAATTAATATAAGATCTGACATTATATTATATTATATTATATTATATTATATTATATTATAGACCCAGTTTTATATTATAGTAAAATAAGACTGGGTCTTGTATTAATTTTTGCTCTAAAAAATGCATTAGAGCAGATGGTCCCGCTAGGTCTTATTTTCGGGGAAACACGGTAGCAACTTGTACAACATGGTATTGTTAACTATATTCAATCACTCACCAAGTCTTATCCATTTTACATTCTGAGGCTCTTGTGAATCCCTCCACTTTCCTCCTTTTCTGTGGCTCTCACTTTAGGACATTATCATGTGGCTTACATTTTCTCTTTCGTAACCTCTTCACTGGTTTTCTGAAATAAACCCAAACCGTCCTCTAGCAGGAGAGCAATTTTTTCACAATGTGCATATGATTTTATCACCTTCCCTGCCCCTGCTTAACAGCCTTTAATGGCTTATCACTGTTTTTAAGGTAAGGCCAAATCGTTAATAATCAATATGCACCTGGATGTTACAATCTCATCCTGTGTCTCCTGCCTGATCTATCACCATTAGCTTTTTTTAACTTTTCTTCTGGATTCTGTCATTCTCTTTGCAAATCACAGACAATTTTCACGTCCTCTTTCCTCTGGAGCACTGCTCCATGCGCAAGTCCTTTTGCAACATACGCACACTGCCTTTTTAAATTCATTTAACTTTTCAGCTCTTAGCTTACATATTTTATCTTCAAAGACCCTCTTTTCTGACTTTATTGAGCACATTTTTTTTTTTGCTAAACATACTCGTAGAGTTCTTATCTCAAGTGGTAATTAAACATTCTTTAGTGTGATTTATATGCATTCATCCTTCTAGACTGTAAGTCTGAGAGTATTTGATCCCTACTACTCAGCACAGTGTCTAGCACACTTGTGAATGAATGCATGCATAAATGAATGAATGAATGAATGAATGAATGAATATTTGGTGTTTTGTCCAAAGGATTGATAAACTTTTGAACAATTTAAAAAATCAGAGTGAAAGTTTACCATGAACGTGTATTAAGGGGAAAAGGAGTAGGGTATCATTGAGCTCTCCATATGATGGCACTCAAATTGGCACTCAAATAGCATTGAATAAATAAAAAGAAAACTGTCATACACTATGAAAGTTTAGATTATTTCAAAAATTATCGTTGTACTGAATTTGCTAAGTGAATCTAGATTCAGCTCAGAGACTAAGCATTATAACTTTTGATTAAATTATTTAGTTTCATTCTTATTTCTCAGCAGGGTTACAGTGTAATGGGTAGAAACAGTGAGAGATAGTTGGGAAAAGATATTACACTTTTTTTTTTTTCATGAAAACATCATAGATATATCATATACAATATTAAGATTCCGTTAGATATTCTTTAAAATTTTTCATCTTACATGAAAAGCCTAACAATCTTAAATGGTGGTTGTGAATAGACTGACCATACTAATCTGAAACCTTGAGCACTTTATATGATTTTTGCAAATGAAATACCAGTCATGTCACCCATAATACCTTATGAATGTTTTCATTAAATTTAATGTGTTACTTAATCAGGTAATATTGAACCATTGACTCTCTCTCTCTCTCTCTCTCTCTTGCCTCCTACAGACTATTTCTAGATTATTTTATTTCTGTATAGGAAAAATGAATTATTTTAGTCTAAAAATATTTTTATCTCAAAGGTCTTTTCCTTTCTTCATGAGTACTTGCCATATGCCAGGCTCTGTGATAATGGTCAGAATAGAACGCTGAGCAAAATGAAGTTCCTATTTCCATGGAACATGCAGTTGATGGAAGGATGCCTCAAAGTAGCTGGGTAATTGTAGTGTGCTGTAATATGTGTGATGAAAGGGGATATTCAATGGTATAAGAGCCCATAAGAGGGCTGTTGATTCCAGACTTGGGGCTTTATTAAAGGTGTCCTAGAATAAGTGATGTCTGATGTAAAAAAACAGAAGGATGAATAGGAATGAGGAACATGATAAAGGGAGATGGGGTATTAAGCTCCTCTCTTCAGAGAGCATAGATATAAGATTGGAGGGTTTAGTTTTAGGAAAAAACAAACAAACAAACAAACAAACAAAAAACAACATAAAGTTCAAAGAGAGAAAGAATTAGCAATGAGGTTAGAGCTATAGCAGGGACTAGCATATGACCATGCTCTGAAACCCTACTAAGGAATTTGGACTTTTAAACTGTGTACAACTGGAATATATTATACTTGCATGGTTTTAAGTAGGGAAATAAAACATTTGGGGGAAAAAGCAATTTATTTTGTTGATAGAAGGAGCTTTATAAAATTATAAGAGCTCTAGACTGGTGGTTAGGAACCCCATCTTCTGATCTGGTTTTCGTATTGGCTGCTGGATGGCCTTAAACAAATCAATTTACATCTCTGAGGCTCAGTATTGTCGCAAGAACAATGAGGGAAGGGTTTTATTTTTAGATGATAACAAGTACTCTGCAACTATTAAAAGCTTTAACAATGAAACATGTTGAGAATGTTTATTATGAAACCTCAATTCTGTGTATTTATGCCATTAGGTACTTAGAGAAGGTAAAAAGGTTTTATTGCAGATTCCCTAAACTAAGAATAAATCTTGGAAGCTTAATAAAAGTTAATCCATGATGTCATTTTCTCTCCATTCATCCTCTCTTACTCAAAAATCATAAATATAAATTTTGCTTACTTATGTTCCAGGTAGTTGAGGTAATATTACTTTGAAATTAGTGTTGAAGCTTTCTGTTTTAGACCCCAGATATTTTGAAGTTATTTGTATTCTCTATACTTGTCTTCAAACTATAGATAGAAAATTTAGTTCATGATAATAAGAAATCAGATATATATTTTTTCTAGTTCATAGAAATAAGAAATCAGATATTATGTAACTATCCTCAGATTTTATTATAACTATCCTCAACAAAGAGACAGAGAGAGAGAGAGAGAGAGAGAGAGAGAGAGAGAGAGAGAGAGAGGAGATTTAGCTGCACCATTAAGATCTTTGATATTGTATAGATCCAGGATATGTATCAATTTTCTCATCAGTGGAATAAAGTGAGCTTTGTTCATCTGACATTCACTTCCTACTTACTATCTTCTAGGCACTATCCTAACTGTTGACAATATGTTAATATAAAGGTGAATGGTCATTGTTTCTAGCATTGAAAGAGAGATAGAGAATAATTCTGTCTGTGACTTTAGAGGAAGACGTTACTTATACACAATATGGTGACATTTACAGTGGATCTTGAAGAAAGAGAACAATCCAGACAGAGAAAAGGGACTGGCATTCCTGGAAGTAAAGCATCAGGTACAAAGCCATATAGGCAAAAAAAACCCCAAAAAAACAAAAAACAAACAAACAAAAAACAAACACAAAAAAAAACAACAAATTTGGAGTTTATTTTTAGAAATGTTAGGCCAGTTTGATATAACTGTAGTTTTGGATGACTTGAGTGAAATAATAAGAGATGAACCAAGAAAAAAAAAATAGGTTTGAATTCAAATTATGAAAGACTTTATATACCAAGCTAAGGATTTTGTAATTGATCCTCAGTTAACAGGGACAATTTAAAGATTTTCAACAAAAGTGATGGTCGAAATGTAGGGTTTCTTTTTTATAATATTCCTTTCCCCCACCCAAGTTGAGAACCAACTGAAATATATACTCAGGGTGGATATCCAAATCATTACTGGATTAAACGTGTGGACACACTGGCTTCCTAACACCTCATCTCAGAATTGGTCTTATTTTCCTACCAAAAGATCAGGCTTCCTTTAGAAATAAACTTCAAATACTTCATGGAGAAATTTCACATATTGAAGAAAAGTCAACTCCGGAGAGACAGATAAAGAGGCCAATATGAATTTTCTTACTTTTTTCCTTCCAAATTCCCCATCAATAAATTACTCCATCATATCTGGGAAGAATTTAACTCTTGTCAGAGGCCTCTGTGTGGAAACATGAAGTCGGGGAATTAGGTGTCCCCGATATGATCCAAATTTGCAGAATTGATGACAGAAACATACGAAAAAAGGGACACCAGTGCAATGGATATAAAAGAGAAAGAAGATCGTGATTTAGGAGCAAAGTGGTCAGAAGAGAGAGGAAGAGATGTGTTTAAAGAGACATTGGGTAGTAAAACTGAAAGAGCTTAGTGTGAAGTTAGAAGGAGGTGTGGCAGGAGTGGGAAGAGTGTGACATTAGTATGGAAGCACATAAAAGTGATCACTGTAAGGTGGCCATTCAAAGGTATAACAGAATTTGTTAATCAAATGGTAAAATATAGGAGAAAGAACAGACCAAAGCAGGGGATACAGAATGAATTTGATTTGGGGTAAGAATATACTCTGGAGGTTGGATACGAGGGTGAGAGCTAAAGACTTGGAGTCACTGGAATACAGATTGAAGCCCAGAATTGGATACGATCACCCAGGGAGAGGAAAAGAGAAGGGAATTTAAGACAAGATCCTGTGGAATGGTGACATTGAAGGGGCAAGCGACATCATCCAGGAAACAAGACTGAGGAAAGAGAGAGAGAGAGAGAGAGACAAAAAGAGATGATGTGAAGAGAACCAAGGGAGCATTTTCTCTGTGAAAAAAGGAAGCAGATTTTCAGAGAGGAATTGGTCATCACCAATACAGAGGGCAAGGGGGTTGAATGAAGTCTGTAAAATAGTCTGTGATGTCACATTTCCCCAGCTGGTGCTTGAGACCAAAGTGTATTCAAGACAGGATTTGGAAAGGACTCTTAGGAAAACATGGCTTTAGAAGATAAAATAGTCCCTGTGCAAGCAAGGATGTGCCCATAAATGTGGACTTGTGATCCTACTTTCATCAACTAGAATGGCTAGCGTGGATCTTCAAAGAGGGACCACTTACAACAGACAAGAGTTTCCTAAATATCTTTAGGCTTTTGAGGGCGCCATGCTTTTGTTTTCTCAAATAAAAGTAAGTGCAAGTGAAAGTTGGTCGATAGATGCTGTTTTATATAAAGGTGGACCTTGGAAGTTTGATCCTTTTTTGAAATCTGTATTTATTTATTTTAATTTGTATGCAGCAGCCCTCATGACTATTAATCATAAGAAGAATTTGAGAAAATGTCAAAACACTCATCAGACATGTTATAGAAACTAGAGACTGCACACATTTAATAATACACATCTTCCATAATTGACTGAAGCCATGGATGTAGCGTTAAGGAGCAAACTAGCATGTGTGAACAGTATGACAATCCAAAAATGTCGGATTTTACAACAATCATATTGTATAACTCCTTTTCCTCCTTTCCTCTGACAAATTTCTCATGAGTGTTCTTGACATACATGCCTCCCTCTAATTTTTATCTGTACCTGCAGTTTTCTATCAGTTCAGCTACAGCAGGAATCTGTCTAATGGCAGACCTTTACTGAGACAGACAGTTAATGGGAACAGTAGCAGCCTGAGGTGTGTTTATACAGTCACACTTCCTCTACTCCTGTGATATATGAACTACTTCGGAAGTTTCCCAGCTGTTTCAGTGGATAAATCATGGCAGTAGGAGCTCATATTTAACCTTTACGTTACTGGCTCAACACTTTGTAGTCCTTTTCTTTTATCTCCTTGGCTCTCTGGAAGAGATTTCAAACGGACTTGTCCACGTGCACTGGCACTGTTCTCTCCCACTGCCACCTCCCACCCTTTCAACCAGCCCCAGGAAGCTCTGAATCTCTTCTTATGGTTTGCCTTTATGTCAATCAAAATATAATCAACACTCTGCTAGAGGTCAAATGGTTTATAGATTCATTTTTGACACTAAGGAAAAGTACTTTTGTGTGTGTACATTGAATGGAAGCCTGTTAAACAGTAGCCATTGTTACATACAAGATATTTCCTATCGTTTTAAGCAGCTGTAGCCAGGATCAGTATCCATTTTTTGGCAGTAACCTACTGTGATTGCCTATCACCTTCCTCTTGGTTTACCATCCCTTTGCGCTGACCTTACCTTTCTTTGTTCCTAGATAGCCTTTGCACTTACTATTCCCTCACTTTGGGGTAATCTACCCAAAGATATTCTCGTAGCTCTGGGCTTACTTCATTCTAGTCTCTACTAAATGTTACCTTTGCAGAGTAGCATACCTGTATACTTATTTAACATAGTGTTAGTTATCTCCCTTTCCTATTCTCAAACTATCATTTTGATTAATTCTAATTTGTAATAATCTTGTTATTTATTTACTTTCCTGTCTAGAATATAAATTCCATAAACACAAGGATTGGTTTGTTTTGCTATCTGTGGTTTCACTATCATACAGAACCAGTCTGGTATATAATAAGATCTCAATTATTTTTTAAAGGAAATATATGTTCATTATGTATATGTATATGTATATGTATACATATGCATAGCTAACATATACATGCATACATGCATACATACATATATATACATGGAGAGAGAGATGAACTTTGTTTTCTCTTTTTCTTTTTTAATTTTTCACAAATGAATCCATACTACACATACAATTCTGCAACTGGCTTTTTCTACATAATAATATATCCTGACTTGTGTATTCATAATTATAGATTTATTTTTTAAATAACTGAATATTATTATATGGACATACAGTAATTTATGAATTGAATTTTCTATTGGTGGATAGACAAGTTTTCATTTTTGCTAAATACATCTCTATCAAAGTCAACATTTTTGTACATATATCTTTTTGTAGTCATGCTATTATTTCTACAGAATAAGTTCCAAAAATTGGAAATGCTGAGTCAAAGAACATATGATTTAAAATCTCGTAGATGCTGACAGATTTGCTTCCAAAATAGAAGCAATGATTAGCGTATTCTCCAAGTATGAATGAGTGTACCTGTTTCCTCACTGAATCTTATTAAGTTTTCAATCTTTTACATATCTTATAAGTGAAATAATACCTTACTATTTTTCAAATACAACTGTAATTAAGATCTAAAACCTTTAGTTACTTTCATTTGATTAAAATACAACATCCTCAGTCTGACATATAGGTTACTTTACAGTAAATCTAACCTCAACTCTACCAGTCTTTACAAATCCTTCTGACATGGCCTCATTAATAGTACAGGTCGACTTTACCATTTCTATGCTTTGCAGTTTATTTGTTTTTCCTTGGAATGTCATTTCTTCTTCTTCACTCTTCTTCTCTTCTTGGAGTCCTGGCCATCCTTTCAAACCTTCATATGTTATGTCCTACCTCAAGCCTTCTCTGATAATACTTCTCAGCTTACATTTACTGTCCTTCCAGATGTCATTTGCATCCTCATTTGCCTACATACCCAATTTTTTCTACCACATTTTAAGATCAAGAATCTGAAATCATGAAATGTATGTGTTTCTGTCCCATGGCTCTTAGCATTATACCTTGCATTAGAAACTTCCTATTGAAACAATGAATGTACACATGTAATGCATGCCTAACATTTCTCAATGCATAATAAATAAGCATCATTGAGGAAAAAGAGATGCCATGCCAGAAGAAAAATGCTAATGAAAAAAAAAAGTGTTGTGCATTTTATATAATATATTGCATATTACACATATTTAAATCTGTAAAGAGAAATACTTCTTTTTTTCTATTTTCTTGAAAGAGTCATGCCTAAAAAGTATTTCAGTGCATCCCACAGGATTTTGAGAATGCAGAAATGAAGGATTTCGTTTATATAATAGAAAACAGACTAAGTGGCTGATGCTTAGGTAGAAATAATCTTAAAGATTTGATTTTTACCAAGTTGTTTTAACAGCGGAAATTTAAAAGAAAAATGAGACAATCTATATGGAAGTATTTTGCAAATGCAAAGTACTAAGAAGATAGAAGTTTATTGTATTCTTTTTACCCCCAGTCAGCCAACCACATTTCCAGCCACATTAGTTTGAGATGCTATCATCTACTTCTGTAATGATAAGAATGCCCTCAAGAATTTCCAGATTGCTAAAGTAAGATCCCATACATTATAGCTTTGGGTTTAATATCAAAGAGTGATCTGATTCGATCTATAAGCTGCCAAAAGGCAGACACTATGTCTGTTTTCTTTAAAATGTTTAATTTAGTTAACAAGAGTGTGGCTCAGTCAATGTTTAAGAACCAAATCAAATTGTTGGAAGGAGTCAACAAAATTTGGGGCTAAGAAGGTGAGAGTGATCTTATCAGAGAACAATGTCTTAAATTTTAAATAAGAACTGTGTAACCAAGAAGGGAAATAATAAATTTATATTAGAAAAAAATATATTGTCATGAAATAATACCCATTTTGCAAACACGATTTATGATTAAAACATAGATTAACATATGATTAACAAAAATTGGTTTAAAATAATTGAGAATTAGTTTGTTTGTATGTATTAATTAGGATCACATTTGTCTTTAAGGAATAGAAATCCCAATCATAAGTTTAAACCAAAAGCAGTTTGTATTTTTCACTAAATAGCAGTTTAAAGGTATGCAGTACAGGGCTGGTGCAGTTGCTCATAGAGGACTTTGGGACATTTCCTTATGATATTTTTGTTCCTCTATCCTTAGTTGACTGGCTTTCTCCTTGTGTTTGAGGAATTGTTACACACTCAATATTGATTTTCATATTGGTGGTGTGAAGACTCAGGAATAATGAAAAGGAGTTTAAGGATGTGTCAGCAAATTCTGTGACGTTTTATCAGGAAAAAAAGTAACAGAAAATAAGAAAAAAAAGAAAAAGAAAAGGGGGGGGAGAGAGAGAGAGAGAGAGAGAGAGAGAGAGAGAGAGAGAGAGAGAGCGAGAGAAAGAGAAAGAAAGAAAAGCTATAATGATCAGTCCACTCTTTCTACCTCATTGTGGGAAGGAATGGCCCTGCTCTGGCACTGCTCTGACCAGCTGAGACCAGTCATGTTCGTAATAAGATGGCATAGAAAATAATTTACTCTCTCTACATACAGTTTTTGTTTGTTTGTTTGTTTTTTATTATGTGCAGGGCTGGGATTAGAGTGAAATTAGTGAGGTGTTCACATCTGATACCGAATTTATGGGGTTCAAAAAAACTCAGGAAGCAATATAAATGGTATTTTGAAGCAACATTTAAAAATGATGCAAAACCTTTATGATTAACTAAATATCAAAATTGTAAATAAGGAAAGGATCCTGCCCTGCTTACTTTACACATAGGGCCCCCTTCCTCTTATTCCCAACTGATTATCTGATCAAATAAAGATTCTTTTAGTGGGAAAATTGCGGGGAGGTGAAGGAACAAGACCAGAGTAAAGAATGTTGGGTAGGAATTGGACAGTGTCTGCCATAACGTGTTATATAACCATAGTTACTCAAAATGGTCTTGTATTTTCCTTGTGTTTTCTTTAGAGTTCTTTGTCCTAGAAAATGTAAAACAACAACATCAACAAACTTAAAAATCAGGTTTCTCGATAAGAACACGTAGTTATTGATAGTCGATTGTTTAAGTTAATTAAATAATAATGCACACACACACACAAAACACATGCAGATTTTGTTTATTCAACAAAACAACAGAAATCTCTTGAGAAACCCAAAGGGAAGACCAAAGAGTTATAGTGTTATTACTATAAAATTAGTTAACCTTAATGTAAAAGTATTAATTCATTAATTTATATGATTAGAAGATAAATAGCTTGGTTTTTTCTGTAATATTATGAAAATTATCAAAAAAGAAAAAATTGAAATAATATGTGTACACACCACCTAGATTTTATCATTAACACTTTAGTATACTTGCATTATCACATTTCTATCTATTGCATTTCAAAATGAATTACGGAAATCAGTACACTGCTACCTAAGTATGTCAGCATGCATACTATTCAATAGAGTTCAGTATTTGCCAGCAGTATTTTTCTCTTGATGCAAATTTATGTTCAATGAATTATACAGATCTTAAGTGTACATTCACTGTGTTTTATCAAATACATGCACTTGTGTAATGCAAACCCCTTTTAAGACCATAACTCCAGAAAGTTCCTTCATGCCCTTTCCCAGTGTATACCACCTCCCCCCTCCAAAGATAAACACTGTTCTTGTTTCTTTCCACAACAGATTAGTTTTGCGTCTTCTAGAATTTCATTTGAATTTAAATCATACACTGTATACTATTGTGTAAGGCTTTTGGTCAGGATTATGTTTTAAAAATTCATTCATGTTACTGCATGCAATAATAATTTGATTTGTTTCATTGCTGAGTAGTATTCCATTGTATGAATATACTATAATTCATTTATCGATTTTCCCTTTCATAACCTGCGTTCTTGTGAATAAGCTGCTATAAATATTCCTTACAGTCTTTTCATGTACATAGACTTTTATTTCCTTGGTAAATACCTAGGAGTAAAATTGCTGGCTCATAGAGCAGATGTAATGTTTGGTTTTATATGAAATTTCTAGGCTTTTTTCTCCCCAAAGTGATTGTACTATTGCATGTTTCCACAAACATTGTAGGAGAGTACTAGTTGCTCATTATTTTCACCAACTAACATTTGGTATTGTTATTTATGCAATGACAGAAATTAGAAATGTAAACTAATCAGAAATTTATAGGTCGTATATAAGTTACTATAGAAATGAGGCCATATTCATAGCAGAATATTTTTACCACTAATTCCACTATTCAGTGGTGATTTAATTCTTGTATTTTGCATTCCTAAATTACTTATGGTCATATAACTCAAAGATTTAGAGAACTGGTGCTAGATTAATAATAAGCACTTTCATATCTTTTCATTCAAAATTTACTTTAAATACATAAGATTTTCCCTTCTTATAGAAAAGGTAGTTGATGAAAAAAAGATTAGGGAGGTGATCTTCTATCACCTAAGATTTTGAATAACATGGAACCTTGGGGGTAGAAATGTTCAACTTCAGACACAAATTCCTAATACAAAACAGATTAGAATTTGGCATAAGCCTTTTTCTAATCTTATTATTTTTTTAATCATTAATATCTTTATCAAACTGTAGGAGAAAAGGAGGCATTATGAATATAGAGGAAGGAATTATCCTGATGGCATTTCACAAGGTAGCCACTTCCATCTAGAGACAAAGATAATTGAAAATTCAGGTTAATCGGTGTGGTAGTAATTTCTAGTAAAGTTAATCATGTGAGGTTTAATGGGGAAGTATTAATAGGGAAAATATAATCAAACTACCCATTTATACTCAGTGAGTATTAAATATAAAGATAGATGAGTGAAGGAGACTACAGAAATATTTTGATATGATCTTAATTATCTTGCATATGAAGATTTAAGACATTTTGAGTTATTTTGGTTACTATTTTAAGCAGTCTTCAATCTTTTAACACTGAAGCTCTGTTATTACAACCTTTTGGATATGACATATGTGTGAATAATTATGTGACATTAAACATTTTACTCTTTTGTAATGCATATTTTTTATCTTTCTAATTTTATTTTACTCTTTGCTTTGTTAGCATTTTCAGTTGTTTCTTTGGAATTTAGTTGAACTGTCTTTTTGGTTTGTATTTTCAGGTATACACACTGTAGTAACTGCTTTTGAAATCAAGTGTTTGCCCCTTTTCAACCTACTCAGAGCTAGGGCTAGGTTTGTGTTGATGTATCATGAAGGTTGAGGGATCATTTAAGAAGAGAGGTCATCAGGATGTTAGAATGTCTGAGGCCTCAGGAGGATATAGCGAAGTAACTACATTAAGAAAATTCGTGAAGACTCTCTCCAATTCTATAAAGAAAGAAAAGCCCTTAAACCTAGACCTGCAAATTTCCACTGGAGTTTAGGATTTGGTGCATCTCTTCTTCCCTTAAGGGGAAAATATAGAATGCTGTAGTATAAACCCCACCGTGATTATACTGTAACAAAAATGTGGCCTTAGATGCTAAAAGGACATAGAAAAGTTATTTTGTTTTTCAATTTTTCATTTACATCCTTATATATTTAGAAGGGTCTTGTGTGTGTGATAAATACAGATTTAAAATGTTTCATTTGATTATAGGGGACTCATGTGGATGATAACTGGGGGATAAGAAAAGTGAGTGGGAGAGAGGCACACTTACGAGTCACTAGATTATGAATCATTTTATTATTGTTGTTGTTGTTGTTGAATAGAAGTTGGCCACCTTGATCTTTCTCACTGCTCCCTCTCTGAGTTTATAGCTGTCACATAGTCTCCTGAAAACATAGAATGAGCCTGAAACTCACAACCCAGAGTTCCTTTGCTTGGCGTGACACTAACTGGTCTTGTTTCATTTGAACAAGTTGAACCTAAAGTACGTAAGAAATATCCACTCTGCTGAGGAAAGAGTAATGCTAAAATCAAGAGTAGGGGTTCAGCTAGAGAAACAGGATGGTTAGTGAGAGAAGGAGATGGAGAAGTATGAAGACAAAGTATTTGGGGTTAACATGAACATGACTTTGTGTTTGGGAAGCCTACTGTGAAAGGAGTCCAAATTAAAGTTTGGACATGGAGTAACTAAAAATAGTATCTTTCTTTTTTTATTATTTTGTAAATTTTTGTAAATTTTTTGTAAAAATTTACAAAAAATATTAAATTTACAAAAATATAAAATTTACAAAATTTATTATTTTGTAAATTATTTTGTAAATTTTCAGTTTGCCAGATTTAGACAGAGTAATTAGGAAAAACATATTAGACAATCATTGCATCTTTAATGTCAAGTTTGGCTCTGAGTATGGTTAGATCATTGAATATGGATGTACACAGCATTTCTGAGCAGTTTTAGCAATTACTGGATTGGAAAATAGTGCTAGTAAAATGATTTTAATTTCTAGTTGTTCAAGCATGTTGCCTTGCCTTCCTCATGATCTTTTCTTTAATTGTGTAGCCTTTCATTAATGCACCAGTGAGGATGATAGAAAACAATTCATTTCTGTAATTGCAAGTAGCCTGTCATATACAACTTGAGAAAGCAGCAAATCCCACAGCATGGGGTCCACATTATGCAACTTGGCTGGCATTTAGATGAGTTCCTTTCCATTGAAAATATATTAACTCTAATCCATCCTTTTAACAGTATAAGTAATACATATGTAAATCTGCATTGTGCAAATGTAAAAATCTGTTTTCTAACCTCAGTACTTTTAGTAAAGAAGGAAATCTACTTCAGCAATTAGTTTGCCATTTTAGACATTAGGAAAAGTGTGGGGGTCAAAAATAAAGAAATACTTGAAAGATAATGATGTCATAGAATTACATGATATATACAATTCTGGTTTGCATTAGTTATTTTATTTATTTACTTTTTTCATTACTTTATTTATTTACTTTAAAAATATAGCTAACATAACATTATATTAGTTTCAGATGTATATCATAGTTATTCAACATTTATATAGCTAAAGAAGTGATCTCCCCTGACTAGTCAGGTACCTACCTAGCACTATGCATAGTTACTACCATGTCATTGACTATATTCCCCTATGCTTTACTTTACATCCCCACGACTATTGTGTACCTACCAATTTGTACTTCTTAATCCCTTCCCCTTTTTCACCTCCCCAAGCTTGCTCCCTGTTGGCAACCATCAAAATGTTCTCTGTGTCCATGAGTTTGTTTTTGTTTTGTTTGTTTGTTTGTTTATTTTTATTGGGGAATATTGGGGAACAGTGTGTTATTCCAGAACCCATTAGCTCCAAGTCAAGTCGTTTTTTTCAATCTAGTTGTGGAGGGTGCAGCTCACTGGCCCATGTGGGAATCGAACCAGCAACCTTGATGTTATGAGTACTGTGCTCTAACCACGGAGCAACCGGCTGCTCTTGTTGTTTACTTTGATTCCACATATAAGTGAAATCACATTGTATCTGTCTTTCTCTGTCTGACATACTGCACGCAGCACCATATCCTCCAGGTCCATCCATGCCGTCACAGATGGCAAGAACCCATTCCCTTCTGTGGCCAAGCAATATTCCATTATATATGGATGAATGGATAAGTAGTAGGAGATACACACACACACACACACACACACACATATATATACACATATACATATATATCAATCACACACACACACATATATATCACATATATATATCTATCACCCATATATATCATATATATCATATATATATATATATATGTATGTGTCTCCTACTCTTTATCCGTTTATCCATCCATGAACACCCACGATGCTTCTACATCTTGGTCATTGTAAACAACGCTGTGATGAACATAACGATACTCATGTCCCCTTGAAGGAGAGTTTTAGGTTTCCTCAGATAAATATCCAGAAATGGGATTATAAGGTCCTTCTTTGTCTCATGTTATAAATTTGTTTTAAAGTCTATTTTGTCTGATATAAGTATTGCTACCTCAGATTTTTTTGTTTGTTTCAATTTTCATGATCCCTTTACTTTCAGTCTGTGTGTCTTTCAATCTGAAGTGAGTCTCTTGTAGGCAACATATGTCAAGATCTTGTTTTCGTATTCATTCAGCTACCCTATCTTTTGGTTGGAGCATTTAATCCATTTACATTTAAAGTAATTGCTGATATATATCTATATTTCATATGCCATTATATTATTATTATTATTTATTTTTTCATAAAGAAGTCCCTCTAACCTTCCTTGTAATACTCTTTTGGTGTTAATGCACTTCTTCAGCTTTTTCTTGTCTGAGAAGCTTCCGTGTTTCCCCGAAAATAAGACCTAGCTGGACAATCAGCTCTAATGAGTCTTTTGGAGCAAACATTAATATAAAACCTGGTATTACATTATATTATATTATATTATATTATATTATATTATATTATATTATATTATATTATATATTATAATGTTATATTGTATTATACTGGGTCTTATACTAAAATAAGACTGGGTCTTATTATTTTTTGCTCCAAAAGACTCGTTAGAGCTGATTGTCTGGCTAGGTCTTATTTTTCAGGGAAACACGGTTTTTATCTGTCCTTCAATTCCAAATGATAGCTTTGCTGGATAGAGTAATTTTGGTTGTAAGTACTTGTTTTCATCACTTTGAGCATTTCTTGCTAATCCATTCTGGTCTGCCAAGTTTCTGTTGAGAAATTAACTGATAGTCTAATGGGAGCTCCCTTGTAGGTAACTATGTGCTTTTCTCTTGCTTCTTTTAAAGTTCTTTCTTTGTCTTTAATTTTTGGCACTTTAATTATGTGTCTTGGTGTGGGCTTCTTTGGGGTCATCTTGTTTAGGACACTCTATACTTCCTAAGCTTGTATATTTTCTTTACCAGGTTAGGGAAGATTTCAGTCATTATTTTCTCAAAGGTTCTCAATTCCTTGCTGTCTCTCTTTTCCTTCTGGTACACCTATGAAGCCTATGTTGGTATGCTTGACGTTGTCTCAGAGGCGTATTCAACTGTCCTCATTTAATTAGATTCTTTTTTCTTTTTGCTGTTCTGATTGGGTGTTTTCTGCCACTTTCTAAATTGCTGATTCAATCCTCTGTTTCATATAATCTGTTGATTGCCTCTAAATTATTATTTATTTCAGTTATTGTATTTATTTCTGACTGGTTCTTTTCTATGTTTTCTGTCTCCATTTTTATGTGTACTGTCTCATTGTTGACATTCTCCATGGGATCACTGAGCATTGCAAACACTTGTTATGTCTCAAATTCTGAGGATCAGTTTAGAAGAATGGTTAGCAGTTTTCTAATTCAGTATCTCTCTGGAGGTGGCAGTCAAGCTATTGGCTTGGGCTGTGGTCACCTCCCTGCTTGACTAGGGCTGGAGAATGTACTTTGAAGTTCACTTACATTGTTGGCAGACCTTCTATTCTTACTACTTAGACATATCCATAGCCTACCTGAGTGTCTTCATGACCTGGCAACTTGTTTCCCCCAGAGTGGTCTGAGAGAGTGAGAGCAAGAGTGCAACCAAAATGGGAGCCTAATATCTCTGTCTTTTTACATTCTAACCTCAGAAGTGACATATCATGATTTCTACCATATTCTATTTGTTAGACATGTGTCACTAATTCCAGCCCACCCTCAAATGAAGGGGGATTGAGCTACAGCTTCTAAAGGCAGAAGCAGCAAAGAGTTTGTGGATATATTTGTTAAACAGCTGAATGGACTTGGGATTGTAAGATAGACATGAATTTCTTCCATGTATTTCATGGATGAGAAGCTTAAGGCCCAGTAAAAATGACTTGTGCAAATACACATAGACAATTAGTAGAGAGCCAGTGTCTCCTGACTAGATATAGCACCTTAAGTGTATGTGTCGAACTCTCTTATGTAAAATTATCAGAGAATACTTAATTTCCTGAATAACTGACAATCGTAAATGACAAAATTGGCTCCAACCATATTAGATGTCAGGCTTCCCAAGATGCATTCCTCTTCTCGGCCTCCTCAAAAGCACTTATATTGACAACAATTTACCAACAATGCATTCGTCATGCAGAGTCATCATTAGGAACAAGCATAATCTGTATTATTATATGAACAAAGAGTTCTGTCATCCTGGCATGTTATTTTCCCCTACATTAATGTCCCAGGTCTACTGTGTGAGTGGGAAGTGCTAAGGCTACACACATGTGAGCCTGAGATCAGATCATGAAGGACTTGACGTGCGGTCTTAAGAAACATAGTGTACACCCTGAGAGCAGTGGGATTCCATGTGTGTCTTCGCAGGAAAATGATGTCAAGACTCGCATTTTATAAACTTTATTCTGAAGAACATACAGAGGAAAGATTGGTTACAAGCAGGATTAAAGCCAAGGAGACCAGTGAGGAGTCCATTCCTGTAATTCTAGCTAAAATAATGATGGTCTGAATTAACCAAATAAGGGTGGGCCTCATGGAAGTATATTATTTTCAGGGATATTAAGGAGACAGGATTAATAAGACTTCACTAAGTCACTTAAGTCTATTTAGTGAAGGAGGGAAAGATTGTCTTGAGGTTCTCTGTCTTAGACAACTGATTGGAAGGAGGTATCACTCATTAAATTAAGGAATTAAAAGAGAAGCATATCGAGAGATGAAAATATTCTACTAGTGAAAGTGATAAAACACAAAAATGTATTTGCTTACTTTTACCAAAGAAGACAATGAAAAATAAACAAATGCTGTTTTCATAATTAGATAAGCTGCACAATCAACACTGATTTTTCTTTGGTCTTATGTTGACAATAATATTCAGTAGTTTGAAATATTTGCATACTGAAAACAATTATAGGCTCGGTTGGGTATGTGTGTGCCTATCCCCGCCACTGGGCTGACAGTTTTGATGTAAGCTTACTGAGACAATTTAGAGGGATGGACTGAATTATTTTTCTATCCACCATTTCTATTTATACAGAAATTACACTTGACTGTTGTGACACTAATCATAGCAGAACTGATCAAAATCAGCTCCCCTGCTGATGAACTCAGCCAATAATCTATTCAGACTGATGTGTTCCTGCTTTCCTTTGCTTTCTGTCTCTTTCTCTTAAGCATGTTACAATTTTATAAGCCACTTTCCTTTGTGCTTTCTTATCTGTGTCCATTTAGAGGAAATGCGAGGAAGGGTTTGTTTCAGTCAGTAACGCAGCTTACACGCCACTCTCCCCACCCTTGCTGCCTTCCTTACATAAATGCAAGGTCCAGGAGAAGTAGGATGGGGGTTCTTGACCTTTGGGTGTATCATGAGCATTTATGCTAGTCGCGTGAAGCCTGTGGGCCCCATTCAGAAATGTGGTTTTAAACACATCAAATAAAATATATAGGATTATAAAGGAAACCAGTTAGATTGAAATGCAGGTATCAAAATATAATTTAAAAATTTCTGCTATTATAATATATGTGCTCATTTTATAATTCATAAATTAAGAGCTCTAGTATCTAACAGGATTTCAAAGTAGTGATTAGTGTCTACAGTATTTTGAAATATCTAAAAAATCTGTAATATAATAGGAAATATGTATCTTATTTCTATTGGCAACACTCACAGATACTTTAAAACTACTATGATTTACTGGCTACTTTCATAATTGAAGAGGATGCTAAATTGCATTTAGAGTCCAGTGAAAATTTAGAAGCATTTTTTTTCCCATCCCAGGTTTATGAACCCCTGAATTCTGTGTCCATCAATTTAAGAACCTCTAATGTAGGACCATGCTTGTCAAATAGCGTACATGAGAGTTATCTGGAGAATTGTTAAAACAGGTTTATGGGCCCTTTCCCAGGCCATGCTGAGTCAAAGATTTAGGGTGGGGCCCTAAAATATATATTTTAAACATGTACATGTACTCAATGTGATTCTTGCATTTCAGGTTCCAGAATAATCCTTTAAGGAATAAAAACTTAGTATATAGAACAAGATTTGCAGAGACATTTGGGTGGGGTGTGGTCATTACCCTTTGTCAATATTCCAGCTTGTGTATCTTTTCTATCATAGTTATTGTTATTTATGTTATTATTATGTTAATATTAAATTATCATAATATCTTATAATTTTATATACAGAAATTGTATATATATTAGGTTGGGGCAAAAATAATTGCAGTTTAAGAGGTTAAAAATAATTGCAAAAACCGCAGTTACTTTTGCACCAACCTAATATATAGAATATTTAGGATATGTATAGAATATATTATATACAGAAATTATTTTAGACATAATAATGAATTACTATTGCATCATCATTTTTCTCTGAAAGATATGATTTTTTTAAAGAAAAACTTTCAAATATCTAACAATATATCACTGAGGCATAGCAAGGGGTAATAATCATAAATGTAATGCAGTGTAGTCCTGTGACATTGAAATCGTTTCAGTAATTTTACATTACATTTGAATTGCGGCACCATTCATCCGCTGAGTTTCCATTAACTTTGCTCAAAATCTCGCTGTCCACAAAGGATCACAAGTGTCAAGTTTCTCCTTCATGCCCAGAGACCTGGCTTGCATAACAATGCTGCAGAAGATAATTGTTATTAATTAAAACATTCCTATCACACTTTGTTTTGTTTTAATGCATATTGAACGTGTTCATAACCTCTGCTGTCTTCATTATTAGAAAAGAAAAATAAGAGCGTACTGTTCTTTGGCTCTCCTCAGGTCCCCTGGGGTTTCCCTGGTGTCATTGAACAGGCTTTTTGATTGGGTGATACCTTTAAAAAAATAAGTGAAGGCACAATATTATAACACGTTGCAGAGCAGACTCATTATTGTCAAATTAGATTCACTGACCTTCACTGCCATTTACCAGGAAGAGACAGACAGCATATCAAGGACGGTCTGCAGTGAGTAAATCCACAGTAAGTGCCACTCAACTGTAACTAGCCTAGACGTGCCTTTGTGCTATTTTAACATGTTGGCTTTTTAACTCGTAGCATATTAAATATTATGATACATAAGTTTAAGCGAGTAATGTATTCAGAAATTTATGCACATTTGTTTTTATTTTTGAAATACATTTTATTACAAGGGACACCTGCCCAACGCACGCTCAGGCGCATACGCCGTGTGCGCGCACACGATCAGCGCTTGTAGGGGAAATCCACAGAGTCTTTACTTCATGCAAGCAATCAATGGCTTCCATACACATTAAAATAGAGGTGGTGTGGTCAAAGTTTGTGGTTCATTTAAGAAAAAGAAAAACCTTTAAGCCAGGCAAATCATTTTCTTCCCACTCTATTTCCAACTTACTTCCTTTCTAACTAAGTGGTAAGACAGAAGGAGTACCCCTGGTAGAATTGCCATTGCTTAGGGGATTCTTTCATTCATTCACCCATCAAATATCATTCGGGGACTAAAATGCCTGGGACACTGTTCTAGCAATAAGTTCTAAGAAAATTCCTTTCTGGCTGTTGTATGGGGGAGAGTTCATATACTAGGTATTATGCTAAATGTTTAAAACAGCAGATCATTAATAATTCTTGAATTTTAAATGACATATTTAAAATGAATCATTCTCTACATATGCTTAACTTCTTAAAGTTAATAGTTACAGTTTTATAATCTGCCTAATTTTACTGGGATAGAATCATCTGTTCCACTCTACTTTTTCTCCATTTATTATCCACTTACTATGGCCACTCGGAGGAGAGAGAATCTCTGACACTCTCTATGTTCTAGGTCATTTATTATTGTTCTACTCCTAGTAATTTTACTTTTGTTTTTGTGGTGATTCTGCAAATTTCAGTTTAGGACAGTATTGTTGTTTAACCCAACAGCCCCTCCATGAGAATCCTAAAGAAAAGTATATAATCAGCCTCCTGTATTTAATTTCTAGTTATCTCCTTAAAGAATGGTATACTGAAATTAGCCTCACACCAACAATTCTAAGTTTTAGGAATTTCTTTGATCAATGGCTTTACTCCTGATGTGTAACTAATATAGGATCACTCACATTTTCTTTTGCAAAACTAATGTCTGTTTGTGTGTGTGTGTGTGTAACAGGGGTGCCAAAAAATGTATACAATGACTTGTATTCATCTTTTGTTATTGGTATATATTATTACAATTTTAGTACAGTTTTTTTTCCCTTTCTATATATACATGGGAAAACTAATTTTCTTTATTTTTCCTTTTCCTAGCACCATCAGAGGGTACACCTTTGGGAGCCACTGTGGTCTCAGTTGGCTGCAGCCATCCAAATAATTTATAGGCTGCTAAAAACACAAACCCCTGGTTTCTTGCAGGATTCAATGAATCATTGTCTTTTCAGTACACATTCTAGTTGTTACTTTTGGGTACCAGTTTTGAGAACCACTTTGGAAAGTTGCACAAAAGTATATTTTTGCTGTTAATGGTCTAGGCTGGGGATCTGATTACTTTTCATGTTGTAAAAATTTATTAAATATTTATTACATAAATGTATGTGAATGTATGAATGACACAAAACCTGCTTACCACATTCACTAGTAATGTGACCTCAGCTAGTTACATATGCTCAGTTTCCTCATCTGAAAAATGGGAATAATAATAGTATTTTTATATTTTGGGTTATAATGACGGAATGGAATCATTTCTGTGAAGTGCTCAGCAAAGATGAGCACCTATAAGAACTCAATAAATGTTATCTATTGTTACTACTTTAAAAGTCATTTTGACTTTTATTTTCTTTACGAGTATTTTGTATCGATTAATATTTGTTCTTCCTACCTTGTAGGAAAACTTCAAGGTTTCATATATAGCAATGGGAGTGGTAATGCTTTATCAACTGGAATGTGCCATGAAAATATGTGATATTAGTAAAAAGGAGATGTGAGCTCTGTGTAATATGGTCGTACCTTATTTAGGTGCCTATATTATAATAGTTCAATTTAAAAGGAATAACAAATAAATACAACATGCTGTTGATCATAGCACATTGTGTGTTCCTTTTCATAGGATTTATGGTACTCTAAATCAGAAATTGTGCCTATCTCTTCATAGAGTTTATGCCTTTCGAAGAGCATGGCTTTTATTGAAGGTCAGTAAGTAGCCACCGAAGGATGTTTCCAGGGTTTCTGTTTGTCAGACTTGTAAGAGGCTTTTATCTTATTGGCAGTCTTGTGTTCTCTTTCGCTTTGGGAAGCAGGGGCCTTTAACACTGGGCAGGCGGAGTGTTGGCTGTGGAAAGCTAATATGGGCTTAAAGTATGGGGAGCTCAGAAGGGAAAAAAAAAGGGAGTTTGCCAAGATTTATTTTTAGAAAACAGACAAATGAAGCTTAAGATTTTTCGTAGGCTACTCTATCCATTAACATTTTCCACAGTAATACTGCATAATAAAAAATCCTAAAACTCAGTGGCTTGAAACGATTCTTTTATTCTCAATCACATGTGTATGGATTAGCTGAACTAGTCTGGGCTTGCCTCCAAGTTGCAGGTTATTTCAAGTGTCTCGCCTCTTCTTTGGAACCTGTTCTTCTCATGGGGATGATAGAAGCAAAATATGAGGGCAGTGGAACATGCAATGCCTTGTAATGCCGGGCTTAGAACTAGCATACTCTCACTTTGCGCATATTCTGTTGGCCAAATCATGTCTGATGCCAGACCAAACCCAGTATCAATTTGGTGGGAAATGCACTCTACCTTTAGAGTGAGGAAATGCAAAGTCACATGGCAAAGGCATGAATCCCTCCTGGGTATGTGTGGTGGGGGCGGGGGAGTGGAAGTGGCAGGAGGAGGTTAAGGGTCAGGAGGGAGGAATTGGGGACAAAAACGCAATCCATAACAACTAACAACCTCATTTACCAGCGCCTTAGGAGTGGAGAATCTGGGGGTGGAAGTGTGGAATCGAGTTGGTTGAGCTGTGCTTTATTCCCTGTCTCCTAAAGACCAAAAGCAGAGTGACTGTAAACCTACAGGATCAGGTGCAGGAGGGTTAGGAACAAAAGACAACATTTGTTCTAGAATTTCTTTGGGTTCCAAAACCTAAAGAAAAGAAAATGAGGTTTTTAACATTGTTGTTAGAATGTTGGAATCTTCCTTTTAATGATTGCTTCTTGCCAGTAGACTTTCAAGTGTATTTAAACAAAAAATAAGCTGGCTAATGATCTATGTATTTCTTGTCACCAGCAGGAAATGAAGTTGCTGAATATAGCATATGCTAAGATGTTCCAGGGGTAGAAAAATTATCTAAAAGTCTTTTTGTCATTGTTGTTTTGGGGGACTAATAATTAAGAACCTACTAGATGTTAGATGGAAACTCAGTCATTAGGGGTATCCCCCTAAAAAAATTTATCTGTTGCAGAAATAGCTGTGTTCTGTAGTTCTTACTGTGGTAGAGACTAAAAATGTTCATCAGCCTCATTTATTTTCACATAGTGGTGGAATGTGTTGTGTTGAAACATGTCATCATGGATTTCCTCTTTCAAATTTTATATGCACTTTTTCATACCTGGTACTTATTTCTACAAAGTCTAACTTGCCAGGTAACTCTGAATTTGTTTATATATATATATATATATATATATATATATATATATATATATATATATAAAACAATGGTTATATATTATAATATATATAATATATATTATGTGATTTGATTATATAATATATATATATTCAAAAAATGTATGCACATTTTAAGAAAGGAAAAAGTTGTTTTAATTGTAATAATATATACTGATAACCAAAGATGAATACAAGTCATGTTTGACTTGTGCAATTACAAGAGGTGTGCAAAGTGGTTGCCATCATCATCCTGACACTTCTGATTACGGCGAACTACTGCTTGAGCAACGTTGACCAAAGTGTTAACATTTCTTAAAATGTGTATATTTAAGAAATATATTTCTTAAAATATATTTTTGGCACCCGCACTATATATGTATATATTGGAATTTTGGATAATAGAGATCATTCACTACATTGAGTTTAAAATATATAAAAAATTCTTAAAACCATTTTTTGTGCAACTAATCATTACCGTGGCAGTTAGTGTGCTCAATGGAACTCAAGAACCAGAACAATAGATTTTGCTTTTTAAAAATATTTTGACCATCAGCTGAGACCTGAAGAGTGATAAAGAAGTTAGATGAGTAAAGAAAAGGTGGCAGTAACAGTGCCCCTGCAGTGAGAAGAATGTATACACCTCAAAGTTAGAGAAGTTGAGAGAAGTTCAGGATGGCTGGAGTGAAGAGTGCTAATTGTGTAAGGGTGGATTTGGGGCTAGGTGATGCTGAGCCCTACGGCTGGACAGATAAGGGGGAGGCTAGGTGATGCGTGACTGTAAAGTCTTTCGTTGTAGAAGCCCAAAGAAACTATTGACCGATTTTAAGTAGGTGCTGTTACATGATACCATTTCATGATGTCTTTTAATTCATATTTTTAAAAAACACCTCATGGCAGTTTACAAAACAGTTTTGATGAATTCTGTTTAGATGGATGCTATAGCAATCTGGACACGAGATGGTAGGGGTGTAGACTAGGGTAGTGACAGTGAGGCTGCAGAGAAATTAAGATAATTAAAGCTATTTTAGATAGGAAATCACAGGAGCTTGATGATGTATTTGCTGTGAGGCAAGGGAGAGTGCTCAGTGGAAAATAACTCAGCGTTCGGCCTGGAGCAGCTAAGTGCTATTGGTAGTCATTCACTGAATGAGGAAACACAAGAGGAGGAAAAGCTCATTTTGACAAAATGACATGTTTAGTTTTGGACCTGTTAGTTTTGAAGTGCCTTTAGACTTCTGAGTGGAAATGTGCAATAGGCAGTTAGATGTACAGGCAAAAAGCTCAGAAAGAGTTATGTGGGCTAGAGATAGAGATACTGGCACCATCAGAATATAGACACTAATGAAAGCCACTGGAGTGATGAGATTGCACAGAGAAGGAATGGAGAGAATGTAGAAGAAGGCCTAAGTTCTACAGAAACATATTTAAATGGAAGGCAGAGGAAGAGTCACATGCAAAGAAGACTGAATGTAACCAAAGTCCAGCAGGAAGAAGAAAACCAGGAGAGTTAACAAATGCTGTAGAAAGTAATCCATTCTGTAAACCTAATTATTGACAACCACCATTTATTTGAGCCCTAGGATGTGCTAGGTATTATGTATGACAATACTTGATATATATATTATTTTATTTAACCATCACAGTAACTCTATAAAGTATTATTATTACCTCCCTTTTATATTGGAAACTGAGTCAGGGTAAAATTAAGTAGCTACTAGCCCAAGGTCAAAAAGTAGTAGGTAATGAAACAAAATTTGACCACAGGAAGACTGATTCTAGAGCCCTAAATTGAAAATTCAAATAGGCCTAACTGTTAAAAAATCACTATAACCATAAGACCTATTAAACAATGCTTATTAATAATATTAGCAAATATTTGTGATATAATTTTAATTAAAACCATGTTACAATGTTGTTGTTTTTTGTAAGATAGGATCTCCATTCAGATGTATCTGAGCAAAATGACCTAGATCGCTTAGAATAGAGTGAGACTTGGAAATTCCAAAAGTAGTAAGACTAATATCTTAATAAATGTGAAAAGTAGCTATTTTTGGATGATGTGATTATAGATCATTCTTATTTATACCACTTTGTAATTTCTAATTTTTCTAAAATGAATATTTCGTTTTTTATAATTAAAAACATAAATGTAATTGTTAAATACCCACCTAATTATACTCCTGGGGGAGTTAAATGAAGTTTGTCTATGAAGCGCAGGTCAAAGTATTGTGCACCTATTAGATGTTGAATATATTGACATCGATGATTTTATATCACATTGGCACATTATATGCTTTCAAAATAAACAAAACTTCAAAAAAAGTGTGAAAGTGGAACATCCATCACTTTTGTATTGTTGTATGGCAGCAAGACATTGTTTTAAAATTCTACAGCTAGAAAGTTTAATTAGGATATCAGAATATTATTTATTAAACAATATTGCATATTTTATACTCTGAAGCCATGTATCTTTCCAGTCAGGAGAACAAATGCAAATTAGAAAGCTTTAAAATGTTGAATAAAATGTTCCATTTTCATTCATACTTAATAGATGAAATATTGATTTTATTTAATCCAGACTTGACTGCAGTAACCTTTCCAAGGTGGACACCAAGTTATGGAACCAATATTTCTGTTGTAGAAGGTTAAGGTTATGGCCAATATTACTGTCATTATTTTTAAGTGGCAGAGACAGCCTTTCTTCCTGAGCAACGCGCTATGAAGTCCAAGCAGGCATGAACAGAGTTTAATGCCGTAATCAAATAAAACTTACATTGAAGGTTATCCCACATGAATTTAATGATATGCATAATTGTTATTCTACTGCATGATAATTAGGCATGAATGTAAGCAGCTCTTGTAAATGATGGTAATTTGTATGACTAGCACAGCCAAATCAAGCACAAGCAGAATGAAATCTAGCAAAATGGTGGGTCGTCTTGGGAGGCGAGAGGTCTGAGGGGATTCCGTATTTCACAGTAGAGTCTCAAAATGATAACTACTTAGAGGAAGAAAGGTAGGAAAAGGAAAATTGAGGGAAAGTGAAAGTGCAGAAGACGAGAAAATTACTGTGACCAGTTATGGGCTCTATTGTGTCATCTTAAAGAGGATCTGTTGAAGTCCTAAGTCCCAGTACCTCAGAACGTGGCCTTATTTGGAAACAGGTTATTGCAAATGTGATCAGTTACAATGAGGTCGTACTGGAGTAAGTGGACTTCTAATCCAATGTAAGTGATGTTCTTATGAGAAGACAGTCTTATGAAGCCAGCAGCCAGGGAGAAAAATCAGGGAATGAACATGGAGGTAAAAATTAAACTTCCGTTGCCATGGGCCAAGAAATGGGGCCGGGGCCACTGGAGAAGCCAGGGAAGGCTCCTCCCCTAAAGTCTTTGAAGGGAATATGGCCCTGCCAACACTTTGATTTCAAAATTCTAGCTTCCAGAACTGACAGGATAAATCGATTTTTCTAAGCTATTTAGTTTGTGGTAGCTTATTATGGCAGCCGTAGGAAACTAACTGCATTAGTTTTGCAAATTGCATCTCCAACTCTGATTCTGGGAAATGTGGGGTATTTTATACATGAACAAGTATTTGTTGAGTGCCTCCTGCTAGACTAGTATTACTTTAGTGCTTTCTGCTTGCTTAGTATTTCTTTAGTGCTAAATAAAAACAAAGGGAATAAATGAATTCTGTTTGGGGTAAAAGAAAAAGTCACTTTATTGTTTAATAAAGAAGCAGGGATATTGAAAAGGTGTGTGTGTGTGTGTGTGTGTGTGTGTGTGTGTATGTGTGTTTATTTTTTTAACATAAGAACATCTTGAACATCTTTATAAATTAGAATAAGAACATAGGAAACATTTGCAGTTGCTGCGCTGCTATTTCTATCTTCCTGTAAGTTAGTAAAATAGTTTTCCTCCCTTTGGTGTTATTGTAGACTTTGTTGCCTTCAAATATTGGATTTCATAAGTTATTTATTTTCATGTAAAGTTTATAACACCCTCTAACTTTTTATGACCCATTTCATTTTATGAACCCATGAAGACAATAAATGATTTTTAAAAAGAAAAAGAATTCATGTAATGAGCCTGATGGTTTAAAAGTTGTATGCGAATGTATGTGAACTTTTAAAGATGCTACTTCAGGTAGCAATTGGAGGTTTTATATATTGGTAAGGCAAAAAACGACAAAGTAATGGTAAACTTCCTTTTTCCATATATCATTCATATGAATTTAGCAAATCAATACTAACAATAAAATATAATAGTTTATTTACTATTTACCAAATTGTGGTATGCTTGATCTATAAATTCTTTAAGGAAATCAGCATGTTCTCTATATCTCCAAGGTCTCTCTTTTTCTTTGCCTCCCCAGTATTTTGCAAAGTACTTAGTGCTTTGTACTTCTTGTATTTTCTTTCCCTGATATCAAGGTAGAACTTATGCCATTTGACATGTTTTTCTGTCACATTTATTTTCAAATTGGGAGGGAATTCTGAAAATGATAATAATTTAATTCTTCTTGTACTTCACAGGGGTAATACACACACACACACACACACACACACACATACACACACACCCTAATGATACTTTCACCCATTTTGAATTATGCTAGGGGTGCTGGAGGTACTTGTTAACTTGCCTGTTCTTCCTTGTAGGTATAATTCCCTGAATCCAGCTAGTTTTTAGCCTATATTCATCGCAGGAGAGAAATGGAATAATTCTGTGTATGCCTACAGTGGCACCAGTGTTTTGTACCAGTTTTTCCATTGTTAAACTTTTCTCCATCCCTGAGTTCAAAGAGCGTTCTTTGGGAATTGTGCTGCCCCCTGGTGATACGTGAAGTAATAGAGTAGAATCTTTAAGTTTGGTAATATATATTATTCATTAGCAACACAAATTGCAACACAAAGTCTGCAAAAAATGTAATTCAGTGAACAGTGTGCATGCCACAACCTAGCTATATGATACTCCAACAATTTATTTGCTATATCTTAGAAGGAAACAGAAAGACAATCACAGAGGAGAGCTCTGAGAATATTATGGATGCAGCCTTCTCTCCATTACGAGTGGAAAGAAACTTTGTTACTGCCCTTTAGGAAGTCAGTTTCTCCAATCGAAGGTCACTAGTAAGCTCCAAACAGAAGATGACAGAATAATGAAACTTTACAATGTTTTTGAAATGAACAGGATTTTGTTTAGGTAGATATAATTTTATTTCTGAGAAGTCTTATACCCTGAAGATTTTCAATCCATACATCCTTGATTTATTTAATTCTGCTTGAGAAGATGCTTCTTTTCTCTCTGTCTCAGATGTTTACGAGGACATTTTGAGAATTGTATTACTATGGTAGTTAGAGACTAGTTTGTGGATACTTCATTTTTATCGCTGAGTTGGATTCTTTATCTTTTATCCTGGGTGCTTTGGGAATAACAGTCCTCAGTTATGTTCTATTATAGAAAGCAAGTTAGAGGCTCTCTACATGATTCTGAACATAGAATTTTAGAACTGGCAGTGACCTTAGAGATCCTTTTATCTAACTCTTAAATTATTCTACATTAAACCCATATATTATATTATGGAAAAATCCAATTATTAAAAAAGTATAATTCTTGCCTTAAAAGTGTGCAAACAATAACAACAAACAATAACAAAAAAAATTCTGTACCAACTAATTCTTTTCCAGACATTCCTTTCCTTGATCCTGTCCCCATATCAGTGTGATCCTATTTCTGACCAATGTCTTCTTGAATAGGGATCCCCAGGTTTTCAAGGATAATTGGATTGGGGAGGGGAAGTCTGGCACCATTCTGCTTCTGCATTTCCAAATCTATTGAAAAAGCAAATCCGGGGAAGTACACAGACTTCACTGCACACACAGAATTGGTGTTTGTGCAATGTTAATTAAAAAGCATTAAATAGAGTGAATGCTTGCAGTAGTTAGGGACCTCTCTGCAAAAAGCCCCCTAGCTGTTCAGCGATAAATAACTTAGAAGTCCTAGAGAAGTTTAAGTGTTGGTGGTGTTGCTATGGAGTTTCGCTGCCTCAGAGCCAACACAATGCTTTATGCTAGTTAAAGTGCCCAGGCGGCACTTGGCCCTTGAAAGTGCTGACTTGTATTAGGTTGGTGCAACAGTAATTGCGGTTTTTGCCATTATTTTTCACCTTTTAAACCTCAATTACTTTTGCACCAACCTAATAAAAGAGAAGCCATAATACATATTTTCAGATGAAGGATCACTACTAATCTAAGGATTGTTTTTTTCCTACGGACTTAATACAATATGCTTTCAGAGTTCTACTGTCAACAATTTTTGGCACTTGTATATGTGGATATATATATATATATATATATATATATATATATATATATATATATATATATATATATATATATATATATATATGTTGAGATTGAAAACAGGCTGATATCTACAGAAGGCAGATAATTGAATAAAAACCATAAAAACCAGTAAGGCAGTTCCCGGTCTGTGACTATCCAGGATAACAGAAACGGTCCACATTAGTGTTATCAAAGAGCCCAGTCTAAAAATACAACCGGCACTAGCATGGATAATTAATTATTTACCTCAGCTAAACTTTGAGGTCTAAAGCTGGAGAATACTGGCCAGATCTGAGTCGAGCAATAATATCAAGATGCCAGGCTCATGTGAAACTAAGTGAAACTAACTGCAGGCTTCCATCCTCCCTTCTTTATGAGAAAGACAGCAGTAATCTGGCCCCCTAGTGGATACACAGTGGGAAGCATGTGTGTCCTATGCCCTTGGGGTCCCCTTGGGTGTAGATGGGAAGCAAGTCCATAGGGCCTGAAATAGGGTAAGGCCAATTCAAGCAGATTTTTCCAGCACAGTGATGAGAAAGGGAACCAGATCAATACAAGGGGAGAAATCATCAGAAGGCTGAGCGTCCTAAAATGGGTTGGCAAAGTGAAAAAATAAGAAAATAGCATTTTACAAGTACTAGAGTAAGAGTGGATTTTCCTTATCGTACGTATGTTGACTGCATGACTCGGGCAGAACCGAGATTGTACGCTTGGCTGTTGAGTTTCAGGTGTCAGCTGAATTAAGAGCAAGTCGCAGAGTAAGTGCAACTCTGAAGTTAACTGGTCTATAGTGATATTTTTGTTTTATCACAGGAAGCCTGTGTAGCAAACAATGTATAGAAACACCTTCAGAATCATTTATAAACGTTTTATAAAAATAAAATAACTTTGGGTTAAGGTTGAATGGATATTGTAGCAAGACAGAAAATAGAGTCTTTCCCCCTTATCTTTAGTTCACATAAAGGTAAAGTGATTTTAGTATGACATATGAAACACTTTAGATACTGGAAAAATGTTAATTTTACACTAAACAACCCTGAAATGTACAACAATTGTTACTAAAATACTACTCATTGAGGAATATGATGGTATAATAGTGAGGTAAAACGTGGTTCAAAAGGCAGATAAATGAATAGTAGTTATGCAATCACTACTCTATGTCTGGGAAATAAAACTACCTTTCAAAATTTATGAGTCAGAGAACTGTGGCTTGAGAAAACCTACTTTAAAACATTCTCTAGTGTCTGATATTCCGAGTGGATTTTTTGCTATTACCACAATTTTTAAACTTAATATACATGGACAATAGAAACATATGTATGTATGCGCTCATATTTTTTTTTTAGAAAACAATCAAACTTTTGATACAGGCTTACAGCAACCAAATATCCTTCATTTTATAGAAGATTGTTGAGTTAACATTGAATTGAAAGAAAAGTACATTTTTTATTCCACAAAAGTGGTATACGAGGTCTGCCAATTAAGTTTGCGAACTCATTCTAGAAAAAGTCCTACATACCTCATTGCTGAATATCACTACTGTCACCTTCCAAAGTACTCCCCTTGGGAAGCTATGCACAAATGCCAGTGCCTCGTCCACCCTTCAAAGCAATTTTGGAGCTCTTTTTCTGGAATGTCCATCAGAGCTATCGTAGTATTACCTTTGATGTCCTGGATGTCATCAAAATGTCTTCCTTTCAATATTTCCCTTATCTTGAGGTAAAGAGAGAAGTCATTCGGGGCTTCATTTAGTCATTTAGATGATTAAGGAGGATGATGTCCCAATGCAGTTATTTGTTTATTGTCTAAAAACTCCCTCACAGACAGTCCTGTGTGAACTGGTGCATTTTCGTGATGCAAGAGCCATGAATTGTTGGCGAAAAGTTCAGGTTGTCTAACTTTTTCACACAGCCTTTTCAGCACTTCCAAATAGTAAACTTGGTTAACTGTTTGTTCAGTTGGTACAAATTCATAATGAATAATCCCTCTGATATCAAAAGAGGTTAGCACTGTTGCTGCAACATGTTTGTGAACTTAATTATCAGTCCTCATATGAATGTGAGATAGGAACTGTTAAACAATTAAAAATAGATGCTAAGGCTAGAAATAAAAACAAAACAAAACAACAAAAGAAATACAAAACCAAACAAACAAATAAAGTACCACATATTCTGGATTTCAGATATAGTAAGTCCAGTGGCTTACTTTATGTATTATTTTGCCTCTTAATTTGTTATTGTCTGCTCTGCCTGGGTGCTGCATGCTAGTTTAGGTTAAAATCTGCAAACCATTTTAGTACTTTTTGTGTGGTAGATTTACTGTGTCTGTCTTTCCTAAGTAGAAATAATAGAACATAGAAAATATGAAAATAAAATAAATTTTGTATATAAATTTTAAGAAAATTGTAAGTTGAGTGAATAGTCAAATATTTTCTAAAAAAAAATTCTCTAGGTGGTTTTTGGAGACACTAATGGACATGAATTTTGTGGAAGACTTTAGGAGTGTTTATTCATGGTGAGGTGAAAGGAATGAATTGAAAAGTAAAAGGAACAGATGTATGTGAGGTGACTGATGGATGACAAACCATCTTTTGATTATTTCGAAAAGTTGTTTGGAAAAAAATAACTTTGGATTAAAGTTGAATGGATGTTGTAGCAGGCTCTCAATTCATGGAAAATCTTGAATACCAAACAGGTAACTAGGATCTGATTTAACGGGTAATGAAGAATTAGTAATATTTAACATAATCTCCAAAGTAGAAGGCCTCATATGTATAAATGGTAACATGATGTTTGAGAATTCACATTGAAAGAGTAATCACAACTTTGAAAAAAATAATAATTGGCATGCATCCAACAGATCCCCCTAATAAAAGATAGTTGCAAAGTTTAAATTCTTGGTAATTAATCTAATAATTTTGGCTCTTACAATCATTTAGGATCAAAATAATTTAAGATCAAAAAAGTTAATATGAATAAAACTGCTTTGTAAATTATACAGCACTTCATAAATGTTATTAACTATAATAATAGGTGTAAGAATAATTTAATATTCAAATCCACTGACATCAAACTGTCATACAACTGTTAAGTGGAACTGCAGGTGTGCATATATTTAAGCAAACATGATCTTTGATATCGGAATTTACAAAACAGTCAAATTAAGAGGTAATTATTTCCATTACAAAAGATCATTTGTTTACAAAATGATCTTCATGAGGTTCTTGTAACTTTCAGTAACACATTAAAAATATGACAGTAAATATATAATAATTCCATTGAATTTTTTGAAGATTATATTTATCATGTAATATTGGTAAGTTTGTGTGTACATAAATGCATGCTTTTGTTAAACAGACTCTTTAAAGAAATTTCATTTTAACAAGCTACACTTAACTTCATTTAACCAAGACTTGAAAAAAAATTAAGATGTTGCTAAGGATCTGTTTTCCAACTACATAATCGACTAGTGCTGTTTAGCCAAATGTTCTTAAACATCCATGCCAAATTTCATGGTATTATTTTCCTCCTGGCAGCAGAGCATTATGTTTGGGAATCATTTCCATAAAGCTGGACTGGTTCATGAAGCCCTTTGCATAGCATGAGGCAGCGTGCCATGTGGACATAGCCAGCACTGAGTGAAGACTTCTACTTCCCTTTCTGCCCATAACTAGCTATTTGACTTTGGTTGAGCACTTTAACTTATCTTGTCTCTGTTTTCTCATCTAAATGTATGAACTGCACTTGATCTCTAAAAAATATTTGAGGTTTTATTTAGGTTACATATGAGCTGGGAATTCTAGACAGAATTCTAACATTTTAGTAGCTACCCATCCATCCATCCATCCATCCATCCATCCATTCAATCATTAATTATTATTGGATGCCTACTATGGGTCAAGTACTTGTAAATGCTATAAATACAACAATAAACAAAATAGAGTCTCTGTCCTTTGAGAGCTTACATCCTAAATAATGATATAACGTGGCAGGCGGGGATAAGTGCAGAGTGTAATATTTTAGAAAATTGCTACTCAAGAAGCCGTACATGGACCAACGCTATTGCTCCTCAAGACAAATTTATACATTGATAATAAGTATTTAGAAACTTTTCTAGAAATCTTCAAAGATAAGCAAGATAGCCCTGTGGTCAGATCTTAGTAAGTGAAACATCACAGGGGATGATATCAGGAAAGGAGCAGAGGTTCAGATTACATCAGGGTCTTGTAGGTCAAGATAAGGACTTTTATTTAAATCTGATTAACATGAGAAACCAAACCGTTGCAGATATTTGAACAAAGGAGATCAATAATCTGATTTGTGTTAAAAGATATAAAATCTTATATCTGATTTACAGTAGACTCTAAGGAGACAAGAAGAAAGGCAAGAACATCACATGGAAACCTCTTACAATATTCAGATAGAAGCTGTGGTGACTTGAAGTATGGATTGTCAATCAGGTGGGGCTGATAGAATGTCAGGTGGAGCCTACAGACCTTCTGAAGGTAGAGCTGACAGGAATTGTGTGTGACTTAGATTAGTGGTTTCAGAAGAGAGACAGGTAGGCTGACTAGATTTTTACTTGAGTAACTGGCTATCTTTGCACCCATTTTCTTTATCCAATGTGGAATAGAAACTGAAAAGGGAGTGAGTCACAGAGGAAGGGGATTGGGGAGAGAAGTTTCTTCAATTATAAAACTAAATTATACTTGCTGAGATTGTATTGCTCTAAAATTTATTTATGTTATTAACACCTAATGACAATCACCTGTAGCATCCCCCATGGACTTCTCCTATAATGCATTACTATTAATAGAGTAAATAGAGTAGTTCTGAACTTATCAAAGATAATGTGCCCTAAGCATATAAACATTTTATCTGATTAACATATACTACTGATAAACACAAATGATTCAAAACATGTATTTGTATACATCAACTAACCAGTACTAAGCTTTTGAAAGAAAACTACTTATGAAATTAGGACTGATTTGACTACTAGGACTTCCATTAGTTAATTTTCTGGTTATGCTATTTAACTTTCTAAGTCGCAGTTTCCTCATCTGTAAAGAAGACAATCATAATAGAAGTTGCTTAATATAATTTCTATGTGAATTAAATGCTAATGGGTATATAAAGAACTTAGAAGAAATTTTGGCACTACTAATATTCCCATGGGAAGAACTACTAATAGTCATAATACAGTTTCATATCAATATTTTGGAAATAGTATAATTTAAAAATAAAATTAAGAGATAAATTATCTCAAGCAATATTATCCATTTTTGTATAACAGCAAATATCATGAACTAGAGAATAAATTAGAGCATATATAGAAATGAGAATAATATTTCTATGTATGTATCTACATCTATATATATATTATACATATGGACTATACATTTAGATATACATACATACTCCCACACAAAATCATGTTTCCCATTGAATTCAGGTGGAAAACTGGTTTATCATTGAACTTCTTTTTTTATAGATATATGGCTAGGTAATGCTTACATTCTATTTTTAGAAATATATTTTTCTACTTTACTTTTGAATGATTTAAAATGAAAATTTTCAAGACTACATTAAAATCAAGAAAATCATGTTTTTATGTAAAATGTCAGTTATAAAATTACAAGATTATTAAAAGTATTGATAATTTGAATTAGTATACATAGTCCTATAAGAAATGGCATGCCATAGAATGGATATCTTGCCTTTCTCAAAATTTAAAAAAAAAATTTTTCATGAAATAAAATTCCAAATTCACTACTGTCTATGTAGTGTCTGATGCCCCATTAACTAACTCGTAAGATTGTAGAATGAGTAGGGAAGTTGCTAGTGATATTAGCAGTGGGATATCTTGCTAATTTCTCAAAACTATAATGTCATATTTCTCAATTAAATAAACTGAAAGAAAAAATCTTTTAAAAATCCCACCTCATGTTCAATTATACAGTTATTAAGTCATTTGGAATAGGGGCTTGATTGACAATCAGCCTTAAATTGAATATATGGTTATGAAAAATATGTCCATTTTGTCTGTGTCAAAGGAATTTCTCTTTGTGCTCTAACAAGTAAATGAGGACCTAGGAAAAGATATGCATGCACGTGAGTGAATAAAACATTTGTTAAGGTGTGATATTTCTTTAGATGCAGATGCTACAGGATATATATTGGTCACATCATTTAGTAATGTTAGAGAGAAAGACCTCCTGGAAAACAGTTTCCCACAAGTGATGCCCACATTTTATTACACAGAATGATATATTTTTTTCTGCTTCATATTTTATTGTGGGTAAGATGAATTCTGAGTTTGATTGTGAATCTTGTTCATTGACAGTGAATCAAAGTAAAAAAAAAATCCTTAATAGCAGCTTAACTAAACGTGAATACTTATATTATTTCTAACATTTTTACAGATTTCTACTAGAATGTAACATGTTATAAATGTGAGACACAGATCTTATTATTCCTTTCTCACTTAGCCCAAATCCCATATATTGTGGTTGCCCAATTAGCATTGTTGAATAAATGTATAACAGAACAAATGAATGAATGACAGATATTGCCCTAATGATGGCTATCTCTTTATCAAACACCTAATTACAATTAGTATTGAAAGGTGATTATGTTGTGAAGATAACCACCCATTGCTCACCTAAATCTGTTTTCAAGGGACCAAACTTCTGGAGACTGTAGAATCTGATCTCTAGAATAATAGACTTTGGGTTATGAGAAAGCAGTTTCAAAGAACTTATAACATGACCTGTTTTATTATGTAATATCAGGAGGGTGGTTGTATTGTGTTTTGTATTGTTTTGTTTTGGTTTTGTCCTCCAATTTTATGTAACTAAGAATTGGCTCCTTCAACTTCCAAAATTTTGTTAGTAGAAAGTGGTCGCAGATTCGGTTTTCTATGTAGATTATCTGAAGATACGGTAAAGGATCTTCAGTCAAAAATATTGTCTGCTGCATCCCTTCCTCTTACTCCAAGTCTAATATTAGCACACTTTTCTTTGATTTGAATGGATTGTTACTTATTTAGACACATCTTTATCATGAATGAGCAAGTTTGGATGAGTGACCTGAGACAATGGAGTGACCAAGGCTTCTGTTTACAGTTGTGTAGGTTCATCACTGCAAACATGCACATGGCTTAGGGGACAGATGGGAATGAAATGCAGCCCACATTCTGATGGCCAAGCCACATGCCCCACTTAGCATGAAGTTTATTTCACCCAGAAGAGGGGCATCTTACTGCATTTGTGCCAAGGTACCAATTGCCCTAGAGCAGCCCTGGGTTTGTGAATGCCTTGAGGGAAGATGACCCTTTAAAAGGAACATGTAGGTGGCAATATACCATTTTCATACTTGCTGTTTCTCAGTTTTGCTCATTACTGGCATAGCTTGATTGATTGTCCTAGAAAGCACTTATTATATTGCATGTTATCAACCAAGTAAGCATTTGCTGATGGAAAACATTAGAAAGAAATCTTCATTCTAAAACCAATGCAATAGAAAGGCCATAGTCCATCTCTTTCTTTTTTTATTAGAGAGAATAAGTCAAACTCCATTTATTACATTTTGCCTATGTTGCATATAATCAAAAAATTAGTTTTCTGTATCCAATGGATAACATTAAGATATCTGATCAAATTAAGTGCCAAACACTTTATTCAACTTCATTTACTTTTTAGCAGTTATATGAAGATGGAGATCTAGAGTTACTGCCATAGTGTCGTTTGTCTGTCATCGTGATTTGAACTTAGAGTATTTTTATATTATTAAAATATAATTTTCACCACCAGAGAATTGGATATAGCACAGATTATGAAAGAAATTATAGATAATAGTCCATTTCTTAATACACATCTTTATCGGTGCTTAAGAAACCAGCCTTGATATGTCGAAACCAACATTAGTAATATCTAGTCTAATTTCTTCTTTTAAATACTTCTGACTAGAAAAAAGAAATCCCACAAACTACCACTTCAATTACAATGTGTGGCAAAGGTCTCACAGTGATAAGGCATCACGAGCGGGCTGGTTTGTATTACACACAAGAGGGTGGTTGAAATCATGATAATCTAGAGAAGAAAGATGGTAGCTAATGTTTACATACTTAGCTCCCAGTGGTATTTCACCAGTTTGGAGGTTTGCATTGTCCCTCTTAATCTGAGAGAGTGCATCCAGATTCACAGCAAGACTTCAAAGAGAGCCAGATGATGGGGCAGATGGCAGATGACTAATTTGGCAGGCCTTGATGAGTGGAAATTGTTTGCTTTAATTGCTTGTCAAGTCCAGTACCTACATTAAAGTTAAGGACCTAACACTTCCACAGAAAATGAAACACTACAAAGTGAATAAGAAGGACTCAGTATGTGGGAGGGGAAGAGAGCGGAGAGGAGGATAAAAGGGCAAAAAGGGGATTGTGGAAAGATAGCAGTAAGGGGAATATTATTTTATTCAAAAATGGATGACAGAAATGGAATTTCTCAAGTCTGTAAAGTCTGTGATATTTTTTTTCCAGCTTTCAACGTGGGAATTTTATAAGACATACTTTAAGAAAAAATACTTTAAATAAAATATTTAAAGGCAGGGAAAGAATAAAGAACAGGAACTAAAATTTATGTACGAGTAGTTAAACGTCAGTTTTTGATGATGTATACAATGAATTTAAAATCATTTGTAATTATTTTAATTTTACTAAGCTACTCTTGGAAACGAATTATAAGAATAGCCTGTTATATTGGGAAGACTAGATGATAGAAGACTGCTTGCAAAGTACATCATCCATTAAGAGGGCACAGTCATGTATAGCTTTTATATCTATACTTTTTTGGTAGCCTCCAATGATGACCTTGTTTCCCCTTCCAATACAATTTATCAGTTTAAGCATCTTTGAGGGCATTTAGAGACTCTCATATAAGAAAAGAGGTAAAATACACATCAGTTAAACTATAGATGGATGAGAAAATAGCCATATATATGGCCTATGGACTTGCTTTCATCAGTCTGTGGTGCAGAATGCCTGTGTCTTCTGTAGCTACAGCTCTATTAGTGAGGGTCTGTGGTGCCAAATGCCCTTTCTATTTGGCTCAAGGATCACTTAGAAAGCATTTTAGTTAATTTCAGGAGATTCCCTGTTTTGTCACTTTGGGGGTCAAAAACAGTGGTAAAAGATAAAAATTCAGAGAATACACTACAGGATCACTTATTTTTATTTTAAAAAACATACTCATTTTTGCATCAAAACTATTTTATTTCCAGTTTAATGTAGTGTAAATTATTAAACAAATTTCTTATTTTGATATTCATTGTTTTTCTTTAATACTTTTAAAGTTAATTATACAGAATGCAAAATTTTGGAAATAGAAACCATTTCCATCATTTATCATTTTGGATGTATTTTGATACAGATAGTTTTAAATCATTGATATGTATTTTTAATGTTAAAAAAATATGAATAATTACAGGCAATAAGCCTAGAAGTATATTAATGGGATAATACGTGATTACTAATTGTGGTTCATGCCAGGAATACAAGAAGAGTTCAATGTTTGGAATTAATTAATAATTCACTCTAATAAGTTAATTTAAAATAATTAAAGATTTTATTAAAATATAGCTAACATACAATATTATATTAGTTTCAGGTGTACATAATAGTTATTCAACAGTACCCACCTGGCACTATACATAATTATTACCATATTATTGATTATATTCCTTATGGTAAAGAAGTGATCACCATGCTAAGTCTAGCAACCAACTGACACTGTACCATGCTATCACTATATTATTGACTAAATTTCCTATATTGTATATTACATCCCAAGACTTGTTTTATACCTGGAACTTTGAACCTCGTATTCCCCTTTATCTCCCCCCACCTCTTTTTTTACTTTTCAATTCAGTTGACATTCGATATTATTTTATGTTAATTTCAGGTGTGCAGAATAGTGGTTACACATTTGTATAATTTACGAAGTGACCCCCCTGTTTAGTCTATTACCCAACTGGCCCTATACATTGTTATTATCATATTATTCATTATGTTCTCTATGCTTTACTATATATTCCCATGACTATTTTATAAGTATCAATTTGTATTCCTTAATCTCATCACCTTTTTCACCTTGCCCCCAACCCCCTCCCATCTATCACCATGATAGATCTAGTGCGCATCTGATACTATATATAGTTATTACAATATTATTGACTATATTCCTTAAGCTATACTCTACATCCATCCCCATGACTACTGTGTAGCAACCAATTTGTACTTCTTAATTCTTTCCCCTTTCTCACCCACTCCCACTCCCCCTCCCATCTGGCAACCATCAAAATGTCTCTGTATCTATGAATTTGTTTCTGTTTTGTTTGTTTATTTTGCATTGTAGATTTTACTTATAAGTGAATCATATGACATTTGTTTTTCACTGTCTGACTTACTACACTCAGCAAAACATCTTCTAGGTCCATCCATGTCATCACAGATGGCAAGATTTTATTCTTTTTTAAGGCTGAGTAATATTCCATTGTATATACGCACCACCTACTCTTTATCCATTTATGCATTTAGGGACATCTAGGCTGTCTTCATATCTTGACTATTGTAAATAACACCTCAATGAGCATATGGATGAGTACGTCCCCTCAAAGTAACATTTTGGATTTCTTTGGATGAAGGCCCAGAAGTGGGATTACTAGGTCCTTTTTGTCTATTGTTATAGTCTTTGTTTTAAAGTCTGTTTTGCCAGAGTTGTAAGAAAAAGCCACTGGAAATGGTTTGGGTGTTCCTGAAAGTTGGGTGGGTGGAGTCTTGAATCACCAGCGTGTGGCAAATGAATAGTATTCGCTAGCTTGATGGAAACTCAGATATTGCAGCCACTTGAGTCTGCATGCTCTGAAGGGGGAGGGCTCAATAAAGAAACAACAGCTTCTGCCAGCTATTTCATTCGGGAGGAAGTTGCCCCTCCAGTTTTCACCCTGAAGCTAGACAATTCAGTTCCTCCCCATATGTCCCTGTCAGCTCTTCAGCTGCTTCCCCAGAACTGGGGCTCAGAACCAGTGATTCTATTGGTGAGTAAGTCTGTGTGCGGGCCCTTTTTAAGAGGAGTGTCTGGGATTCCAGCTGCCCTCCGTCTCACTCAGCTAAAATCCCTGCTGGTTTTCACAATCAGAAATTATGGGACTTCTCTCCCTGGCATTGGAACCCTGGACTGGGGAAGGGCTGGGAACCCTCTCTCTTCTGGGGGGACCACTGCAGCTGAGATATCCCTCCCAATTTTTAATGGTCACACACGGGTGTGGGACCAGCCTGTTTGGTGTCTGTGCCCCTCCTACCAGGCTGGAAGTGGCTTCTTCTGCATGTCCCTAGTTGCAGGGCTTTGGTTCAGCAAGATTTTAGGCAGTTCTCAATAATGTTTTTTTTGTAGTTTAGTTGTAATTTTGATGTGGTCATGAGAGGTGGTGAGCACAGTGTTTACCTATTGCACCATCTTGACCAGAACTCCAAGTTAATATTTTTCAAAAATAGCAAAAAGTACATGATAAACTTCAATATTCAACTCTGAAATTAAAATGTATTAAAGCCAGATTCTAAGATATATAACTTGATAAAAAAAAAATACTGAGCCAAGGAAAGCCTTTTCTTGAAGGTTAAGGAACAAAGAGAGGACTAACTTCTCTGTCGATTAAGAGCAACGACAACACAATTATCCTAGAAAGCCTGACCAAGCCTGACCCGTACCAGCCAAGAAAACAAAATAAAATAATACAATTGAAGGATGGATAAATAAAGAAACTCAAGTAGGAACTAATTATAAATTACAAGGATTTAACACTGTAGTCTGGTTTTGGGGGGAAAAACATACAAAAAGCATCGGGATTTTAAAAATATATAACAATAGCCAATTCAAGAACGTAACAAAATTATTCATAAGGGGACAAAAGCATAAAATAAGAATGTTTTATGATTTACAATAAGGGGTATATTTTTCTCTGTTCACAAGCCAACCTGAGTGTGTGTTTTAATTTACATACAGTAAAATTGACTTTTTTGGTGTACAGTTCTCTGAGCTTTAACCCATGTTTAGATTTATGTAATTACTGTCATGGTCAGTGTGCAGAACAGTTCTGCCATCTCCCAAATTTCCCCCCTGAACTTTCAGTCAAACCCTCACTCCCCCTCACCCCATCCCCTAGCAACCACTGATGTCTTCATCCTTGTAGGTTTGTCTTTTCCAAAATGTCGTATCAGTGGAATCATACAGTATGTAGCCTTTTGAGCTTGGCTTCTTTCAGTAAGCATGATGTCTTTGGGAATTTTCCATGTTGACATATCAATCATCTGTTCATTTTTATTGTGGAATAAATATCTGTGGAATGGATATAACATAGCTTGTTTATCATTCTCCATCAAAGGACATTTGGGGTTTTTCCGATTTTTTGGCTAACTTGAGTAGAGCTGCTATAAAATTCATGTACATGTTTTTATGTGAACATAATTTTCATTTTTCTAGGGATATACCTTTACATGGGATGACTGGGTTATTTGATAAGTGTATGCTTTATAGCTTTATATGATATTGTCACGGTGTGACATTCTCAAGAACATCCATTGAATGCATCCCATTACATAGGGTAGAGTAGGGTTTAAATGAGTATTTTAGAAATAAATGTAATCAAATAATTTTTGAGCTGGGAGGAAGCATAAAGATTTCTACTTTGAGAAAAGAAAAAAAATGGACCCAGTGAAAAGAAATAATTGACCAAGTTTACACAGCTAGAAAGTGTGGAGCAATGGAGTCCCAATATCCACTGTCTTGGTCAAGTGCTCATTCCGTTATGTCAGATTGATTTCAGTACATCACCATGCAAGCCTTGCATTAATTTGATTTAACATATTGCATAATGCACACATACTCTACTCCGTATCTACATATCTAAATAAATGACAATAACTAGCACTGAGCTCCATCAGTGAGTCAGAAATTTTGCAAAGCAGTTTACATACACTGACTCATTTAGTTATTATAACAGGCCTGTGAGGTTGTGGTTGTTATTGTGTCCATTTTGCAGTTGAGGAAATAGAATAACAGAATCTAGGTAACTTGCCCAAGATTACATTGCAGGTCAGTGATGGAGCTAGATTTTAATGCTGGCCATCTTGCTTTAGGCACTGTTTTTAACCTCTAAGTTGGGTTTTATTGTTAAGAACACTCAACACAGAATCCCACTGTTTGGATATAGAAATGAAGACTCCAGGTAGTGAAGTCACTCAAGTACATTCACCTTTTTTCTTAATTTCTATGAAATTTATTGAGGTGATATTGGTTAATAAAATGATATAGGTTTCAAGTGTACATTTCTTTTAGGTTGGTGCAAAAGTAATTGCAGTTTAAAAGGTTAAAAATAATTGCAAAAACTGCAATTACTTTTGTACCAACCTAATATAATACTTCACCTATATATTGCATTGTGTGCTCACCACCCAGAGTCATTATGTTTTTAAAAATGGAGGGACCAGCATTTGATTCTGGCTTCATTATGGTTCTCAAAGACTCCAGCGTCCTTTTATTTATTCAACAAATATTGACTGAGAGTATACTATGTATCTATTCTTTAGGTGTTGAGCAGACAAAGTGTTTGCCATCTGTGGAGCTTCGATTCTAATGTAGAGACATATAATAAGCAAATAAACAACCAAATGTAGAATGTGATTTCAGGTAGCAGTAAAAATAATGATAATAATAATAAAGCAAAGAAGACAGGACATGATAAATGATATATGGGAAGTTGGTACCTATTTTAGATAAGGGGATCAGAGAAGACTTTTCTTAAAGAGTGACATTTGAGCAAAGATATGAACATGAGGTCAGACAATTAAGTTCGCAAACTCATCCTAGGAAATGTGCTACATGCCTCATTGCTGATTATCACTACGGTCACCTTGGAAGTACTCCCCTTGGGAAGCTATGCACCAATGCCAATGCCTAGTCCACCCTTCAAAGCAATTTTGGAACTCTTTTTCTGGAATGGCCATGAGAGCTGTGGTCGTATTACCCTTGATGTCCTGAATGTCATCAAAATGTCTTCCTTTCAATATTGCCTTTATCTTCGCGTAAAGAAAGAAGCCATTGGGGGCCAGATCAGGTGAGTAGGGAGGGTGTTCCAGTACAGTTATTTGTTTACTGACTAAAAACTCCCTCACGGACAGTGCTGTGTGAGCTGGTGCATTGTCGTGATGCAAGAGCCATGAATTGTTGGTGAAAAGTTCAGATTATCTAACTTTCTCACGCAATCTTTACAGCACTTCCAAATAGTAAACTTGGTTACCTGTTTGTGCAGTTGGTACAAATTCATAATGAATAATCCCGCTGATGTCAAAAAAGGTTAGCAAATTGTTGCAACAAGTTCATGAACTTAGTTGTCATACTTCATATATGTTCCTACAGGCTATGGTAAGAAGTTTATATTTTATAATAAGTGTGATTAGAAGCCAAGGATTGTTTTCAGTAAGGGAGTGATGTGAATTATTTATGTTTTAAAGAAGATCTTTTCATGTCTCCGTGTGAAGAGCACATTAATGGGGGCAAGTAGGGAATCCAGAAAGTCAGTTAGGAGGCTACTGTCAATGTCCAGGGAGAAATAGCTGTGGTGGCTTGGATTAAGTGATTATAATAGTGCAACTGGTGAATTTGGCCCCATTTTGGGATATATTTTGACCATAGAGCTGCCAAAACTTGCCATCTCTGTGTAACTATTTTAGCACTCAGTAATAGTCACTGAAAATGTTTGCATCTTCTTACATTCTCTTTAAATATTTTATATTTTGAGGTTTAATACAACTCCAGGTTTTTAAATGCCCAATAGTGTGCATTGAACTATAGCATATTTTGTATGTTAACATTTAGAAAGAGAAAGTACTTAGTGTTAAATCAGATAAATTGGAGAAGTTTTATCAGGTTACCAAATATTTTTTTTTTTTTATGCCTACACAATATGCACATAGCTTATATATACTGCTTGCTTCTTTCCTTACTGTGTGCTTTATAAAGTTACATGAACTATTACAAAAGACCTTGGACATTTCTACCAGTATATAGTTTTTGAATACACTAAGCCAACAGTAGATGCTAAATAATTATCAATCTCTTAATTCATAGATCACATAGGCATTTGATTTGAAATTTAGGCAAAAATTTGACTTAATTTTTGCTTTTTCCTTCTTGTTGTCTTTCTTGTGTAAACAAATGTCGTGTTGGTTTCCAGGCCCATGACAAGCTTGGGAGCAATAATTAATTTTTAGTATTAATATGGGTATTGTTGATGTTTCTTCATTTTGCTTCTAATATATTTTCCCCATGAACCAAATTAATAATTTTGGTAATCAATCTTTTTATATTACTTTAAAATACTAATTATAGTTTTAATTTTTTACTGAATGAGGATTCTGTAGTTCACTCACTGTTGGATGTGCATCGTAAGTCAAGAAGCATAAAAAGCCATGTTTGCAACTATGGCTCCATTTGCAGTGGGATCACACCAAATAGAATAATTGGTGAATTTATTACGGCCTTGCATATGGCTTTACTCCTGGAATGATAGTTGGCATAAAAATTCTAGGGAGCACATGTACATTCAGGATTTTTGAAGCTTGAACTATTGTAAGCTTATAGTTTAAGGATTTCATAATAGTGTTAGAAAAGGAGGCTGAATTTTGTTAAATTTGTTTTGGCTGGTGCAAAAGATTTTTCAATTCTGTTTGATAAACAGCTTTGTGAAATCAATGAAACTTGATGGGTTAAGCATTGTCTTGTATACATTGCCTGATTGTAAAATCGATTGACAAATGGAAGTTGTGAGGCATTCAGTGAAGGCATCATGAAGAGAAATACAAATGATTTTTCCACATCCATCCAAAGTAGTTCTTTTAAAATTAAGTCTGTCTTTCAAGATAAAAGAAGAGGGAGAAGGCGGTCAAATATATGGTGATGAAAGGAGAACTGACTGGGTGGTGCGAACACATGTGATCTATAGATGATGTCTTACAGCATTGTACGCTTGAAACCTATATAATTTTACTAACCAATGTCACCCCAATAAATTTAAGAGAAGGTAAGTTATGAGAAATGCATTACTGATTATAACTAGTTTGAATCAAGCATAAATATACAGGAAAGCCTCACTGAGATAAAAAATATTTCATGAAACTGTGTAATAAAAATTCCAAAGACTAAAATTTTTGGAGAATAGGACATTCTGATTAATCAGATTTTCTGTTTATTGGAGGATTTTTTTGTTGTTGTTGAAAAATAATATTAAACACACTTATTCCAATTTTATGTTTTCGTGTGGTATATATAAAACACAACTGATCACTTATTGAACAGTGGACATGTTTGAATTGAGAATAATTTTCTGGATATGAGTTACTAATTGTTTTTAAGCAACTAAACAAATATTATTAAATTATAATTTCTTATACAGCACTGTGCTGTATAGCTAAGCAGATACAAAATAATGATTTATGTGTTGCACCTGTCTTCAAAGAGTTTCTAGCTTATGTGAGTTTCTTATATTGAATATCATTGTACTTATCAATAGAAATGATTATTTTAGTGTTTGTTAGTTTTAGTAATAAGGGAAGCTTCCACAGAACCAGTAAAATGTTCTGAACATCAGAATGATTTTGTAGTTTCATTATGATCCGAATAAATTCAGGCAAATAACCAGATAGAATAATTAAATCACTTAAGGTCAAAAGCACATAATTTAACTAGAATTTAATTCTCCCTCTGTATAGTATTTCAGCAGCCCTAGCTGCTGAATTCACCATTATCCTGATGTTAATGATAATAAAACAATGTGAAAATCTGGTTCCTTTTAGCTCATTTCACAGCCAGTCTCGAAGGTGTGTCCCTCATTCTAGTGTACTAAAATGGTGCTTCAGATTTTAGCCATCGCATCTCCATTCTAGGCAGCAGATTAAAGAGTAAAGAAGAAGGGAAGCAAAGTTGGGCTCCAACCGTGTTTTAAATGAAGTTTAGGAAGGTGTTATAGTGAACATGTCATAACTTAGTCCCTTGCTAAGCTTACCTCCAAGATGCGCAGAGAAATGTAATCTTTATTTGGGGTAGCCACGTGTCCAGCTAAAGTTGTGTAATCTAGAACTGTGAAGAAAGAAAAGAATGGATATTGAAGATTCTAGAGGTCTTTGATCCATCCTTATCACTGCAAAAAACTGAATTTTCAAGAGCAACAATTTAATTCCAGCATGGTGTATGGGGGACTTGGCATTCAGAAGGGAGAAGGGAGAATAGCTTGGAAGTGATAAGCTTATAGGACTCTGGGGAAAGTAATGTTTGACATTTCTTTAAATGTGAGACTTCAAAGAGAACTAGTCTAAAGATTATGTATTGGTTTTCTAGGGCTGTCATAACAAAACACAACAAACTTAAGTGGCTTAACACAATAGTAATTCATTCTTTCACAATTCTGAAAGCTTGAAGTCCAATATCAAGGTATCAGTAGGGTCATACTTCCTCTGAGACTCTGGGTCGAACCTTTCCTTGCCTCTTCCTAGCTTCTGGTGGTCATCAATTCTTGGCATGCCTAGACTTGCACCTGCCTCTCCCATTTTTTTGTCTCTGTGGTCACATAGCTATCTCCCTGTGTCTTGGTGTTCACATGATATTTTATTCTTCTTAGAAGGACATCAGTCATATTGGATTAGGGCCCACCCTTGATTACATCTACAAAGATGCTATTTCCAAATAAGGTCCTAGTCACAGTAACAGCGGTTAGGACTACCACATATCTTTTAGAGGTACACAGTTTCACTTTTAACAGTATGTCTAGAAAATATACTATTTGATGAGCTTTAGAAATCCAGACAAGAATTTTGTGTTTTGTTTTTGTTTCTATAATGAGCTTTCACTATGATTAAAGGTCTACATTATTCTTCAAGACTTTTAGATTCTGATTTTTGTTATTTTTGATGTGCCAATAGGCAAAAGCAGGTTTAAGATAACCCTAGTTATTAGAATGTGCCCATATAGATTTTTTTTTCCTTTCTGTACTGAAACCCATTCCATTGGACACCATATCAAGATCATGACTTCTTGGTCATTTCTGTGTACATGATGAACAAATATATATATGACAGGATACTAAGCTCTGTTTCCAGTGTCTTCAAAGTATACACTTTTATCTTATCTTAAATTTGGTGTATATTATATAACTTACTCAAAGAAGATTAATCCCAAATCCATTTTTTTAACCTTATGTACTATTATTACAAGGTTCATAATGTAGTTTTTCAACCTATTTAAGATTAAAATTGATGCATTAAATGGTATAGATTTTGTTCTGGTAGATATATAAATCATGAAAAGTAATCACTGAATCTCTGACTTCCAGAAGAGAGAAAATATATCAACACACACACACACACACACACACACACACACACACCCCAAAACACATATGTGTGTACACTCATGTGCTTACTTATAAACAGATTCAAGAACCATACCTCCAAAGATGACAGAGATCATTTATTAATGGTCCATTATATCTCAGAACACTTATGTCTATACATAGTAATGACCCTCTTGATATCAATAAAAGTTAGTATTTTATTACATAATCTATTTGTAGTATATGCTTCTATATGTTTCAACCCAAATTGTTTAATATTTGTGTTTAAAAGGTAGGCACAAGTTTGAATTATGTAGAAAATTTACTCAATAAAAACAGCTTATTTTGCAATAGAAAAATATTTTTAAAAGTAAAATTGTAACTTTCATCATCTTTTGATTTTGATGTATTTGCCTATGTAGAATTTACTATGTTAGAAAATAGAGTAAATTATTAGTCCAAACGAAAAGTTTGTATAAATGAAATTAAATGTATTTACATGCTTTATACGCTCACAGAAAATTAGAATTATTTTATCTCCTTGTAATGTGTTTCTGTGGAATCTATGCTGTCTTAATTTCTGTGGTTAGTACATGAAATTTGTGAATATAAATGTGTAACATCACTTATATATTGATTCTAAAAAAAAAGCCAAGCTCATAAAAATAGAGAAAGGAATGGTGGTTACCAGGGGCTGGGATTGGGGGGAGTGGGGAAATGTTAGAGTATAAATTTTCAGTTACAAAATGAATGTGTTTGGGGATCTAATGTACAGTATGATGATTATAGTTAACAATACTATATTATATACTTAAAAGTTGCTAAGAGAGTTGCTTAAATGTTCTCATTACAAAAATAAAATGGTAATTATGTGACATGATGGAGGTGTTAGGTAGCTATGTTGATAATCATTTTGCAACATAGTATAAATATATCAAATCTACACACTGTACACTTTAAACTTACACAATGTTATATCTCAATTATATCTCAATAAAGCTGGAAAAAATAGAAGTGAAGGTATTTATCGATGGGTTATGGGTCTTAAGGGCATTTAAAATATTTAAGTTGAGGGCACTGGAGTAGTGTTGTGTAGTACAGAGTTGAGGGAGAGATTGCACATATCGTATAAAGGTTATATACCCCCCGTGTATCTTCTTGTCTTGACAGTGTGTGCTGGGACAGAGAATAAGCTGAGCTCTCTCTCTGACCTGGAGCAGCAGTACCGAGCCTTGCGCAAATACTATGAGAACTGTGAGGTCGTCATGGGCAACCTGGAGATAACCAGCATCGAGCACAACCGGGACCTCTCCTTTTTACGGGTAAAGATGTCTCTTTCTTTCTCTTCTTTGTGAATGGACAGGTGTCACAATGCGTAAAGACAGACCAGCTTGCTTGTCCCTGACGGCTATGCTGTTCTGGCCAGCAGGGAACATGACTGTAGGCAGAAGATAAGAAATACCTAGGCGCACCCCGAGAGAGAAAGCAAGGAACGATGCTATCATGATTGACATCCTGAGTTTAGAGCAATCACTGTTGCCCTAAGAGTGATAAAAGATTCCGTCAGGGTGTAGCATGTTGCATCTAGCAAGTCAGTCTTTTTCTGAATTGCAGGCAAGAGGAAAACTGTTATGCTGGGGTCCAGCAGAGTCAGAGGACCAGTCAGATAAGAAGTGGTAACTGGCTTGTAATCTCCTTTTCTGCCCCTTTGGAAATTTTAGCCCATTTTGCATTATCATAATGAGATCAATTCTGTTACCTTTAGAAGAAAAATGACACCGGTTTTCATTACAAGTACGTATATGAGTCCACGTAAGCTTGCCCATAGATGCATCTGTGTGTATGTGAAGTTACCCAGAGACAACTGGAGTCCTTTTGCCAACCTGTTTTGGCTTGCATTTGTCCTTCCTGTGCTAATCAGGCTATGTTAGTCCTTAATGCCTACAGTTTCTGATAGTTTCCTTTAACCAAAATAAGTATAGGAAAATCTGAACTTCAAAGAGACTGGGACAAAGTGAAATGGGAATGTGGTATTTTATAGAATTAAAAATGTATGCTTCACACAAGTATTAATAAGATATATAGCATCCATAGAATACATTTGATCTTGTTTTCAGTAATATTTACACACTTAGGAGCATTCTCTTGCATAAATCAAGACAAAAATGTTTCAAATACTGATACTATAGTAAACTAGTGGATAGTAAATTATTTAGAGAACTATGATAATTTTAACAATTTATACTTAGATAACTAGTAAAAAATAGTGCTTCTAAATACATTGAATGTAATAAATATGTCTAGAAATAGTAACCACCTCAGAAAGCGAATCATCTCAAAACCTAAATTACCCTGTGCAGCTTATAATATCTGTTTTTAAAATGACTTTCATATTGGGTTTGATATAGGATGTGAAGGTTTTCCATATTCTACTTTTTGGTTGACAGAGCCCTGGTTCAATGAGTTATATGTCAAAACTTTTTAATAATTAGAATAATTATGACGTCTTTGTTTATCAAAAGTAGATAGTAAAAGTTATCTAAATCCTACAATGAGAGGGCCTAAAAATAATTTAACTTTTTCTTTTTTATTTTGGACTGTTATTTCAAAAAGAGAATATATACAAGCTACCTTAGAACAGCACATTTGTATGCTCAGGAATGCATCTGAGTATTAGTTATTAAAATTTGCTTGAAGCTTTTAACCTGTCTTGATTGATAATTTTCAGATAGCTTTTATTCTTCAACATCAAAATAATGTCTTGGTGGAATATGAGTTCGTTTGTAGATACAGTTAGAAATGCCAAGAAAGTCAATGATGTCATAAAAAAGGAAAACTGCAAGTTGAATTCTGAATTAGGGGAAACAAATAGTTTAAATAGTGTATTAGACCAGAATAACATGAAAACAATTAGAGGCAATTTAAGGTTTCTGTTTTGCTTTTGTTTTCTTTGCTTTGTTTGCTATATATTCTTTTGTGCAACTAAGATATATTGAAATATTATATAAAATGTTATATATTATATCAAAAGTTAATAAAATATATACATGCATGTGGAAGATTACATTGGCTTAACAAAAAACATTCATGACTATTGTAAGTGACAGTCTTTAAAATAAGTAACAAAAATACTTATTATTACATATTTTCTAACACTCAAAATAGACTAGTCAATTTTTAATCTTTAGAAATATAAAATATGAAATCTGAAGTACACATTTTTGAGCAACATGGTATATACTATTAGACTATTAGATGTTCTACTTTTTTAGGAACAATTTTGAAATAAAAAATAAGTTAACAGAATGAATAGATTTGGGAAATAATACAATGAGGATCAAGGTTTCTATTTGGAGCAAGAAACAAGTTGTTTCTTTAAAAAAAGCAATTATCAGTTTCAAAGTAGCTTCTCTAAAAGTTTGTATAAACTCTGTATTTACCCATGCATATATCTCTATTTTCATCTATTTATTTAAAGATAACTCTAATAATCTTTCTTTCCTTGGTAATCACATTTTTTTGTTGTTGTTTCATTTATCTTTTGTTCCTTTGGAAAATAACCATTTCTAATTGTGACATATATTCATTCACTAAACAAATGGACTTAGCCCAAGGATACAACAGCAAGCAATTCATTGTCCTTCATTTCAACATTCATGCAGCCTTGTAGAGGGTTACAGAGATGTAATGCATAAGAGTTGTGTATGTGCATGTACATACAAATATGTGTGTATGTTTGTGAATATATAATGTGTATATATGTATACACACATAAAATTTTATAGTTGCTAAAACAGAAATAAGCCAGAATCAGAATGAAGGTATGCTTTTGTATTGAGGGTAGGCATGGTTGCTGAGCAAAGAAAGGAATGGCTAATTATGAAGTATTCAGGAAAGATTTCATCGAAGAGGTACTTGAGTTGAATAATGAGAAAATATATGCTGTGTTTCCCCGAAAATAAGACCTAGCCAGAAATTCAACTCTAATACGTCTTTTGGAGAAAAAATTCATATAAGATCTGGTCTTATTTTACTATAATATAAAACTGGGTCTTATATAATATAATAATATAATATAATACCAGGTCTTATATAATATAATATAAGACCGGGTATAATATAATATAATATAATATAATATAATATAATATAATATAATATAATATAATATAATATAATATAATAAATACTGGGTCTTTTTTTTGCTAGGTCTCATTTTCAGGGAAACACGGTAGGGTCTCACAAGGTAGGTAGGTGACAGAGAAGCACATTCTGATGAAAGTAATAAGTTAAAGCTTAGAAGGCCCTAAGTCGGATTAATCAATATGTGCTTAGTGTGTACTGCTATAGATAATAGACATATGCATGCAAATAAATCACATATCGTTCTTGCTCTCATGGAACCTATAATGTCGTGTGGATGAAGATAAATTTGGGGATAGAATAAAATACTAAATTGAAGAGGTAAAGAGCCTTACACTACAGATAAATATCTAGGAGACATCAGCATCCAAATGATAAGTTAACATTTGGAGATTAGATAAAACACTCAAGGAAGACTGCAAAGAATTATTCCAAGAAGTGGGCGAAGGACAGAACTTTGCGGATGCCCCATTTTCTGGTTTTTTGGTTAGCTCAGTGTTGTATCAGAACTCTTCTCAGTGAGCCTGAAAGCAGGGACTATTAGCTGAAATCTTTATAATACTATGGTATTGGATAAGCCATTATTTCTAACTGTACCTTTGAATATGCTGAAAGCTCTCCATTTAACATAAAATCTCACTCCTCCTGATAACCACATTATAGTTCATTTGTGCTCCCAGTAGCTTCCTTCCAAAGTACATAATTTGTCCGATTATGACACATACAATAAGCACAGTTCATGTAAAAGAAATCTAGTTATATTATGCTATCATTTCCAATAATATTTGAATTGTATGAGTGAATAGTAAACTTGCATTAACCTATCTTGTGGATTACACTGCAACCTCAGACATACTTATGTAACTGTAGCTCACTGAGCAATTTCTTATAGAGGTATCAGTTTCCATTTCCCTAAGAAGGACCCACACGTTTAATGTGTTTAGAGAGACATCATGGATAAAGATCTCAAATTTTATTCCGGAATCTTTATGGATTTAAGAAATTACTTTTGTTTTTAAAAGATTTTACATCCTTATTTCCATCTCTGATTAGCAGGGTTGTTTGTAAGGTTTTGTCTGAAAGCACTCTAATTTCTATCATTCGTGAGAGCAGTTTATCCAGGTATCCCATTTACCTCTTTCACTATCTGATTAGTCAGTATCTAGCACAGTGCCTAAAATACAGGTTTTCATTAAGTATCTGTTCAATGGACTAATGAATATTTTTAATACCTACTTATATATCACTATTTTGCATATGACATATTCTCTAGGTGAAGGAATATGTGAGTCTCTCCTCATGTTATTTCAATGTGAGACACCCATAGGTCAGATAAGTGGGCATAAGACACAGGCTGGGTCCTCCCATGAGGATCTGAAATTGTGACTAATAGCATTCAGTTTCTGTATCAGTTTCTTGCCCACTTGGGTAACAGAACACAGCATCTTTTCTTCTTGTGGTTTGAATGTCAAAGAGAGTTATTCAGACAGCAGAATGGAGCCAACACATTGAAACAGACATAGAAAGCAGAGAAAGACCATTCACCCCAAATTACTGATGAAGGAACCATTCATTTCCAGGTTCCAGTCTGCTTCTGAAGACCGGTTGCATTCTAGCCATTAAGTTCGTAAGCTACTCCTGGAACTTAATAATAACTTGGAAGTAATTTCCCCCTTTTTCCTTAAACTAGATAGAGTTGTTTTATTTTGCTGTAACTGAAATATCCATTTTAGTACATCTCTCAAGATCTCAAAAAAAAAAGTGGGCCTATGAAATAGGATTAGAATACATATATATATATATATACACACATACACATATATATGTATACATATATGTATATACATATATATGTATATATACATATATATACACACACACATATATACACAAACAATAACAAAAAACACTATAATGTTTTGGAACTACTTCCTTAGCTTTTACTAGATACATTTTATTGAATATTTGAAATGTGTTCTTTTCAAGATGGTTTCATTATATCAACCTTGATACTGATCTCTGTAAATACCTTTTAACCCAGCTTTGTTGTAACCTCCAAGTTTTTACATTTCCTTTTGAAAAAAAAAAAATCTAGTTGACCATATTTAACATTAGACCCCTGAGATACTACACAGTTGGCGAGAAATAGGCCCTAAAACTTATTTACTGTGTACTTTATCAATGTCACAAGGTTAAGACATATAATAGAAGACAGCAAGACATAAAAATCACAGATTTTGCCCTGTTGTCTTACACTTTATGAACTTCTCAAACAAGGTGAAATACAGCAAGTAATGGGAATGAACTATTAGACTTTGCCCTCATTAGAATTCTTGAGAGTTTTCTGTCCTTGTTCTTCCATTGGTCTTCCTTGCTAGGGCTGGCATTCAATAACTCAGTGCTTCTAAAAAGGTGCCTGACCTACCAGCTTTTATACCATAAATTTATTTTCTGTTTTATGTATTCACTTTAAGCAAGTGAGGATTAAGTGTCAACTAAGTATAAAGCAGTGTGATATATACTGTAAAGTATGTACAGGAGTGTTAATTCCCATTCTTAACCAATTCTATAACAGGTATTAAACTTTAATCTATGGCTAGAATTTGTTTTGTGCCAATTGTTTTGGAAATAGTATTTATTAAGATTATGAAGAGATGAATGAATTTAACAGTTTATCCAGTAACCTAAGATATTGACAATATTAGGAATTCACTGGACCTCTGTATGCTAGTCTAGAATCCTTAAATCTTAATGATTATACGTTTTTATTACTGAAAAATGAATACAAATAAATTAGTACATTAAGATCTTTCCAAATAATGGTAAGGATATTCTGTGATTAATAGCAAAAGGCAATGGTGTTGAAAAAGTCAGAAAGTACAGTTTTCTTAAAGAAAAAAATACTATTTAGAAAGGTAACATCCCTCAAATAGTGAATAACACATGTTGTTATGAGACTATAACACATTTTGAAAATAACATTAGCTGCTTTCATTGTATATTTGTTAGAGCTAAGGGAGTTTTTTTTAATATACAAGAAATAATGTCATCTAACACTATTAAAAAATAAAACTCCATTATCATTTCTTTGTAAAAATCATATAAATTGGTCATATTTTTCTAACAAACAAAATGTCCTATTCTTAAAATCAAATGTTATCTTTGTCTTCTAGTTAGTAGTTAGTATTTTATAATGTCATGAAACTATCATCCTCTTTTATTAGGCTATATATGGGATTCTTGGTGTATGAGGGTGTTGCTTTTCAACCACTCTCCATAGGACATAAAATTTGCATTGCTTTTCCAGTGCTGGTAATGGACTTACATTATTTCATTCTCATACTCACACATAGTTCTTCTTCTAAGGACAAATATATGCAGGAAGGTAGATAAAGCTGTAACTCAGAGACTGCAAGTTGCTGACTGGATCACTGGAACCTAAGCCCTTGGCTTCATTAGCATGGTTTTGTTACAGTTAAATCAGGGATAGTGTTTAGCAGTGAGTTTCAAGTTGCAACAAGTAACACTGCTTTTGCCTATTCCTTAGCTATGTTTGGTAAGGATGAACAACCAGGCAGGTTTAAGGTAAAATACTGAAATATTTACATTTCAGCCTATGTCTAGCTTCAGTGTCTATCTCTTATTGTGCTTTGTCAGTTCAAAATCAGTGGCTAGAATGAAATCCAACAGTATAGGGCTTGTTTTGTACTTGTGTTTGTTTCTCAAATCCTCCTCACTCATTTTAAATCTATGCCTGGGCTAAGCTTTCTGCTGCATAACATGATTTAGCAAAACCCTACACTGAAGAACTTATGTTTAAAAATAAATAGATCATTTGCAAAATATTTTAATTCCTTTGGATCACAAAATGATTTACTGAATAGTTTGTGTAAACACTACCTACCACTGCCTATCTGAGATTGTTTTTAGTTCATTAAATGCCAGATAGAATGCCTGTGTAGGAGAGATTGTGCTGGAGAAATTGATTGGAATCAGGATGAGAAAAGTAGTCATATTTTAGAGTCCTTGAAAATGGAAGGGGAAAACACCATTTAAATGAAATATCTATGCATATGGCATAATAAGATGGGTCCACCTTATAATACATGTAGATGTATTATATTATATTACCTAAAAGATGATATAAGTGCCATATTTTCTAATACTTCATGTCTATTTTACCGTGTTTCCCCAAAAATAAGACCTAACCAGACCATCAGCTCTAATGCATCTTTTGGAGCAAAAATTAATATAAGACCCGGTATTATACTACATTATATTATATTATATTACATTACATTATATTATATAAGACCTGGTCTTACATTATAGTGTCTTATGTTATTATATTATATTACATGATATTAGACCCGGTCTTATATTATATTAAAATAAGACTGGGTCTTATATTAATTTTTGCTTCAAAAGATGCATTGGAGCTGATGGTCTGACTAGGTCTTATTTTCGGGGAAACACGGTAGCTGTGCACATGTTGATTGGACTGCATAGTAAAGGAAAGCATGTGTGAATTCGAGTTTCCCTGTATAACTTTGTAAATTAAAAAAGTGGCATATTTGTAACTCCATTAAATGGCAGGCAAGTAAATAAGATTCCTATATCAAGTATTTGTATTTTTTAATGAGTCATTGAGCAGAGTAGTGTAAGTTTTTTTTCATGTCACTAATTGGGACAGATGGCAAAAAATGATTATGACACTCAACATCCAAAATACCTAGGTCTAACCATTATTATGTTCAAAGAAACTGCACCTCCAAGAAACATATTGGTCAGTTAAGCGAGCATTAGAATAGATAGTGCATTCCAACTTTTTATTTAATTTCTTTTTTTTTTGTATGAATTTCATGCAAAACTACATTTGTGGTAAAATATAGTTGCTGTATTTAAATGACAAAAGTTTAGCTGGGTGAGATGGAGAACACTAAAAAAGAAGTAGAGAGCATAGTATTTAAATATGGCTGTTGGGCCAAAGCAGACATTCTCGGTTAAACAGAATTTTCAAAGCTTTGATCGTTTCTGAAAGCTGTTCCTGAGACGGTTAAACATAATACATATGCAATTTTCTATGTATTTAGAGCTAGCTTTTAAATTGAAACTTGCTTTTTGTACTAAATCTAATTATAGAACTTGTACTGAATTTGAAAAATGCATTGCAATTTACACTTAGCCTTGGGAAAAAAAAACACAAACAAACTTTTTTTCCCTCAGAGGTTAAATACCATTTAATTTGAAAATATACATTGACTCAAAATCCTAATGCTTTTCAGAATCCCTACATGGTAAATCAAAAGACAAAAATGTCTGTATTCTTGCCTTGGCAGTCGTATAAGCATCTTTTTAAAACTTTCTTCTTAATCATTTAAATGAAATATTAAATATAAATATATTTAACAATTTTCTCTCTATATTAAAATACTAAATACAAAGTGAAGTCAGTAGTACATATAACAATATGTATATTTAGTAGATAATAAACATTTGAAAGAGTATTGGAAGGAAGGATAGATATAAGAAGCATATCAGAATAATTTATAATCTGATATATAAGTATATATGCATATAAGTATAAATTAGTGACCATTTATACTTACATACATAAATATTAATTAGCAACAATTTTCTAGGATCGAGTCAAATTAGTATAAAATGTTAACCCTATATAATGTTTCTAAGAGAATATTATTAAAAATAAAACTGCTTAACAAAAGTTTTTTTATTTTTTTTCAAATCCCTAAATTGGAATACACTTTCCAGAAAACAGTGCCCTTGTTGCAAATGTACTTAAATTAAAAATGAATTTATTAGGATGCTGAACAGATGCAAAGTGTTCCTTTATACCTCTGGGGCTTGTGACACTTAAATTTGGCTTAAATGGTGAGTATAATGACTTTATAGTCTTATCTTAACTTTAATAAGAGAAAAATGCAAGTAATAAACCCATTTCATTCTATGATACTTAGATACTCTTTGATCAGGGGACTTGAGTGTATAAAGGTTGTTTTTTCACCTATTTTATTTGTAAGTAGCAAAGGCATTGGTTCAAAGAGAGAGAACAAACGTGAGTTACGAAGACTAACTTGAAGCGCTTTGACAATGGACTATCTTTTAATTCTAAAATCTAAACACTGGAATATAATCAAAACCTTTTTTAAAAATTCATGTATATTTTATTAGTTTCATTTTTCTCTGAGTCTACAAATGGAACATTTGTTTTCTTTTTAAAAAGGACAGACTCGAACAATTTTGTATGAGATCAAATCTATTTGAAAGGTCTGTCTTCAGTCAGATAAAGTATAATTTAAAGTTCAAAAGTGTAAAAATAAAATGTGGAAAACTGTTACATTTAGAAAGATTGTAATTATTTCTCCTGATCCCTAATTTGAACCCATTTAACTATAAAATGTTATGTTAAAATATAGAATGAAAATGATAAAAGTTAAGGAATTTGTTTTAGTAAATACAAGTCTTTTTGAAATCATCCCTATTAAATCTCTACATGGAAATCAGAATATGTAATTGAATGTTGAAGTAAATCCTCTTAAACAATTTGGTGCTGCATTTGTTTCCAAAAATAAAAGTTTTTATCAGGGTTCCTGGCACCCGGTAGTCCCTTAGTAAGAGATGGTTCTAATGCTACTGGGTTTCTTCCTTCTTTGACCACCAAGGCAAAGACTGTTGAGCAATGCTCTGAAGACTTGACAGTAATTTTATACACAGCTTTTTTGAGGTTGAGATTTTAGGTGGTGGTGATTTTGTATTTTCAGAGAGGTGAAATTGTTAGTCAAACACTTGGTTGTTCTTAAGAGACAATCAATAGCTAAAAAAAATAGAAAGGCCCTATAAAGTGAGTGAGGGTTGTTTCAACAATCTACAAGACATCGTCACATGAAAGCATTGGGAAACATTCATGACAGAAATCAATGAGGGATTGATGAAACATTCAGAAGAGTTCATGGAAGAAGAACAGAGGAAAGTATAAGCAAATATGGAGCATATGCTGGGTTATGCTGCTTCTTAAAACTGTCTGTTCTCGGTGGACAATGGCCAAAACTTTTATTAAGTTCCTATATTTTCGGGCACCTGCTTATGATCCTTGTTTTCCACTACCGTATATGACACTAAAACTTACGGCCATCTTTCAATCCTAGCAACTTCATTTATGTATTCAGCTCTAACTCTACTGCCCTTTCTTTTATCCCAGACCTTTTCCCCACCAACACACCATAGACACATATTCCTTATTCCTATCCAGGCTAAATTCTGTTCAATTTTCAGATCTCCATTTAAAAATAATAATCAATGTCACCTCAATACATTTAATAAAAATAAAAAAAATAATAATTTCTTCATGGAAGCCTTACTAACTCCATGTCTTACTGAATTCCCTCCATTATTACATTCATAGCACCCTGTGCTTCTTTCGTAGCACTTCCATTACAGCAATCATTTAACTATGTGTTTAATTTCTCTTTTCTCTCCGATATAATACATACCTTGATGGCAAGGGCCACATCTAGTTCACTAGCCCGATTCTAGCATACAGTACAGTGTCTGTCATATGGTGGCTGCTCAGCAAATATTTGTGGAATGAATAAATAAGTAAACTGAGTAACAACAAATGTGAATTCTTTTATTCTTTATAACTTTTTTTAGTCAGGAAAATAAATGATTGCACACATTTTTTTTTTTCTAAGTTTCTCTCCGTAGTGTCTTGTAGAACCTATGTTGTCTTTCATCTTATATTCCAGGAAGTGATTTGGTTAATGATAAATAACATGCCACCTGTAGTAGTAACATGGGAAACTTAACTTACATATTTACTCTCATATACAAAAACATAACGGGTGGGTAAGTTGTCCAGTTTGCTGTCTCTGTTGCGTGAAGAGCAAAAATATAAACCTTTGCTCCTTTAAATATCTTTTTCTCTGGCCTGCCTTGAATGCCTGAGATTCCCTCCATTAATAACATGATCCCTTATATCCAGTTCCTCTTTATTAACTAAGGTCTATGTTTTGTATGCAGTTTTCTTCCTCTCTCGAATGCTTTCCCACCCTTCTTATTTTGGAAAATCACACATCTTCTAGGAATTTATTTTAAATATAAGTGATCTCTAGTTTCCCAAACTTAACATGTTCCGCTAAATTCAATCTGTATCGCTATCTCTGCTCCCACCACCAAGCCAAACAAATTCAATGTTTCCCGTTTTTTTCTCATAATACTTAATGCATATTTATACAACAACATATGTCACTTTGTGTAGGAATGTGTTGGACTCTGAGATGTAGTTTGCATTTGCATCAGTTTATGTGAATATTGTGTAGAGTAAATGAAAGTAAATGATCAGTCAACCTTGTTCTTTGAACAGATAAGCTGGGTTAGTGGTTTTTCTCCTAGTGAATTTTGTTAAACTGTATTCTTTGTGTTAGAAACACAGTTGAGGCCTCTTTAGAGTTATACCTTTTGGGTTGGCATGGGCCGATACCTGAAACATACCCTTTGTTGAGATAGGTGCAAGGCATTGTGCTGGGTTTATGCTTAACTCCATTTTCCACTCCTTATTACTATCCTACATCTAACTATTATTATGCTTGTTTTATAAGTGATGAAACTTAGGCTCTAAAAAATCGAGTGACTCTTTCAGGACCATACAGCTAATGGACAAAGCAAGCGCTTTAACCTAGTTCATTCATTTCAGAGCTCAGACACTTGCATTTTGCCTTGATACTGCCCACTATTTACCAATGAGCCATCTGCTATTTGGAGAGAACAGGGTTTTCGGGAAATTGATACAAGGCAAGTACTTTCTTTTGTGTCAAGATTATTATTATCATTATTATTATTATCATTATTATTATTTAATTTTAGAACTAGATTGATTGTGGCAGAAGACAGGCCTTGGTAGAGCCACCTCAGTTGGGGACACTGAAGACACAGGATCAGTCACTGCAGGTGGCAGTTGGTATAAGGGGAGCCCCACAGAGAACTTTTGGACAAATTCATCCACTTGAGTATTTAGATTTTATAGTAAAAAAAAATGAATATTCATTTATTAATTCAGAAGGTGTTTATTGACTGCCAACTCTTTGTAATTTATAATGCTATGTTTTTCAAAGAGGTATGGAACTATAAATTAACAGTCACTATCTCAAACCTCATAAATGCTAACAGTGGGTACAGACAGGAAATACCACAGACATACCTAGTATGGACTCTAATCTCCTTGAAAGCAAGGATTATGTATTATCCATCTTTACATTTCCAGCCCTTAGCATCCTGCCTGGCACGCATGTGCCTGCGCACACACACATGTGAAATAATTGATGAATGATTCAATAGTATGTATTTAGGTGTGTTTGTATGGATGGGGTATAAAAAGATTTATAGAAGTAGTTTCCTGTTCTATAATACATATAAAAAGCTTAGAAGTCACCACTCTGTCCTAACAACAAGTAAAAGTCTGAACAAACTGAAAAATCAACTCTTCTTGGATCCATAAAAAAGGAGAGGGAGGACATAGGGAAAATTGTTGCCCCTAAGACTAGAAAAACAGAGAAGCAGAGACTTACCAGAGCAGAGATTCATGAGCTGAAACCACCATGTGAACCAGTGCTGGGTAGGAAAAACTAAACTGTAATCGATAAATTGCTGGAAGATCAGGGTAGACAACTGTAAGAGTTTACAACTTCAGGGAGACTTATTCATAGAGAAGCCCCCACAATACTGTGAGTTTTACCTCCAAGCTCGAGTAGATTTCCATACTAAATATCCTGTGAAAATTTCCCTCAGGCTTCCAGCAGGGGAGGGGATAATGTACTATTTTGAAATGCAGTTTTTTTCTTCTTAATAAGGCCTGACCTCAGTGGAAATTGGTTAACCATAGCCTAACCTGCTAGCATATTATCAGAGCTTACCTGAAGTTGGGAATGGAAATATCCAACTCCAGCCCACTCTAGCCATGCTATTCTACATACTGGGGGAGATAAAGCAAGAACAAAAACAAACAAACACAAAAACCTGAGAGAAACTTTTGAAGGTCATAGTCCAGAGACATAGGTTCACAAGAAGACTGAGACCTAATCATAGAACTATAGAACACTTCCCCTCCCATCACAACTCACTACCCTTTACCAAAGACCTATTTACAGCAGCTCATTTTCCCCAGTACATCATGCCTGGCTGTCAAGAAAATATTACAAGACATAACAAAGGGCAAAAGACTTGAAGAGACAGAACAAGCATCAGAACCAGACATGGAAGGGGAATTGGAATTATCCGACTGGGGATGTGAAACAACTGTGATTAATATGCTCAGGGCTCTAATGGATAAAGTAGACAGCATGCAAAAACAGATGGACAGTGTAAGGAGAGAGATAGAAATCTAAAGATATAACTTTAAAAAAAGGGATAGAGATAAAAAATACTGTAACAGAATTGAAGAATGCTTTTGATGGTCTTATTAAAAGACAGGACATGACTGAGGAAAGAATCTCTCTACTAGAGAATGTATTCATAGAATCCTCAAAACTGGAAAGCAAAGAGAACAAAGACTGAAATACAACAAGACAAAATAAAACAAACAAATGAACAAAAAATAAAGAATGTCCAAAGACTGTGGGACAGCTGGATAAGGTATCACATATGCATAATGGGAATACCAAAGGAAAGAGAGAAAGGAGTAGAAGCAATATTTGAATTAATAATGACTGAGAATTTCCCCAAATTAGTGTCACAAACCAAACCATGGATCCAGGAAGCTCAGGTAACACCAAGTAGGAAAAAATGCCAAAACAACAATAACAAAAACACATGTAGACATACTATTTTCAAATTATAGAAAGTTGATGATAAAGAAAATACTAGAGAAAGAAGCAGGAGGAAAAAATACACCTTACTTATAGAGGAACAAAAATAAAAATAACGTACATCTAACTTCTCAGAAACCATGCAAGAAAGAAGAGAGGGGAGTGAAATGTTTAATGTGTTGAGGAAAAAGGAAAAAACAAACAAACCACAAACCTAGAATTCTGTACCCTGATAAATTATCCGTCAAAAGTAAAGGAGAAATAAAGTCTTTCTCAGACAAACAAATTTCGAGAAAATAGGTTGCCAGTAAACCTGCCTTGTAAGAAATGTTAAAAGAAGTTCGTGGGACGGCCAGGTGGCTCAGTTGGTTGGGGCATGAGCTCTGAACGGCAGGGTTGCTGGTTTGATGGTTTGATTCCCACATGAGCCAGTGAGCTGCACCATCCACAACTAGATTGAAGACAACGAGCTGCCACTGAGCTTCTGGAGAGGTGGCTGGATGGCTCAGTTGGTTGGAGCTCGAGCTTGCAAGCTCTCAACAACAGGGTTGCTGGTTCAATTCCTGCATGGGATGGTGATCTGTGCCCTCTGCAACTAAAGATTGAGAAACAGCGACTGGACTTGGAGCTGAGCCACGCCTTCCACAACTAGATTGAAAGACAACGACTTGGAGCCAATGGGCCCTGGAGAAACACACTGTTCCCCAATAAAATTCATTAAGAAAAATAAAAAGAAGTTTGTAAAAGAGAAGGAAAATAATATAGGCTGGAACCTCAGATTTACCTAAGAAGGGAAGCACATCAAAGAGGGAATAAGTGAAAGTAAAATGAAAACTTTTACTTTTTTTATTCTTAATTGATCAAACAGATAATAGTTATTTTGGAAATAATAATAATAGTATATTCAGTTAGTATGCTTAAGAATATATTATGTATATGTGTGTCTGAATATATATATGCTTATATGTAAATGGAATGAAACACAGTAATGATACAAGGGACTTGAGGGAAGAATTTGTGTTATTTTGTTATTTTAAGGTACTCACACTACACCTGAAGTGGCATTTGGATTAATTGTAATGCATACTGCAAACTCGAAGGCAACCACTAGAAAAGCCACAAAAAAAAAAAGAAAAGAAAAGAAAAAGAAAAAGTTTGATATGCTAAGAAAGGAGAGAAAATAGAGTTATATAAAATGTCAATTAAAGCCAGAAAAGGCAGAAAAAGGGTGTAAGACAAAAATCGGAACAAAAAGTAAGGGCAACAAATAGAAAACAACAACAGAGATGGTAGATAATGATCTGACTACATCAATAATCACTCTGAATGTCAGTGGTGTTGTAGGTACTGATTTAAGGACAAAGATTGTCAGAGTGGATCAAATTATAAGACTCAGCTGTGCATTGTCTACAAGAAATCCACTTTAAATATAAAGGCACATATAGATTAAAACTAAATGTATGGAGAAAAATACACCATGATAACACTATTCAAAGGAAAGCTGGAATGGCTCTGTTAAGTTTAGACAGAATAGATTTCAGAGTAAGGAAAGTTATCAGAGATAAAGAAAGGCATTACATAATGATAACGAGGTCTATTCTCCAAGAAGTCATAACAATTCTTAACATGCATGTACCTAACAGCAGAGTATCAAATTATTTGAGCCAAAAACTGATAGCACGGCAAAGATAAATAGATGAATCTGTTATCATAGTTGGAAACTTTAACACTCCTCTCAGAAATGGACAAGTTCAGCAGTAGAAAATCAATAAGGACATAGCTGAACTCAACAACACTATCAACTAAATGGATATAATTGACATTTGTAAATGATTTCTTCTGACAATGACATTATTCATATTTTCTCAAGCTCACCAAGATAGACCGCATTCTGTGCCGTAAAACACACCATAATAAATTTAAAATAATAGAAATCACACAATGTCTCCTCTCAGAGCTCAGTGGAATTAAATTAGATATCAACAGAAAGACAATTTGAAAACCCCAAAACATGGAGATTAAACAGTATACTTCTAAATAACACATGGGTAAGAAAAGAAATCTGAAGACAAATTTTTAAAAATTGAATTAAATAAAAATTAAAATATAAGTTTCACAATTTATGAGATGCAGCGAAAGCAGTGGTTATAGAGAAATTGACAGCATTAAATATATATATATATATATATATATATATATATATATATATATACATATATATATTAGAAAAATAGAAAGTTCTAAAAATCAATAATCTAAGTTTTCAATGTAGGGGACTAGAAAAGAATAGCAAATTAAATCCAAAGTGGAAAAGAGAAGAAATAATAAGAATTAGATCTAAAATCAATGAAATTGAAAACAGGAAATTAATAGAGAAAATCAACAAAACCACTGGTTCCTGAAAAAATAAAAAATCAATACAATCAATAAACCTCTACTCAGGCTAAATACGAATAAATTTATAGGGCACAGATCACTAATATCAGAAATGAAAAGACACAACCATAACTCACCCAAGAAGAAATAGATGATCTGAATAGGCCTGTATCTGCTGAAGAAATTGAATCAATAATTAATAATGTTCCAAAACAGAAATCACCAGGCTCAGATGGATTCACTGGTGAAGTCTACCAAACATTTAAGGAAGAAATTATACCAATTCTCTACACTCTTTTTCAGAGGATGGAAGCAGAGGGAATACTCTTAACTCATTCTAAGAGACCAGAAGTACCCTGATATTAAAAGCAGAGAGACATTGCAAGAAAACTACAGACCATTATCTCATGAACATAGATGCAGTAATTCTCAACAACATATTAGCAAGCCGAATCCAAAAAAAAAGTATAAAAAGAATTATACATCATAACCCAGTGGGATTTATCCCAAGTATGCAAGGCTGGTTCAACATTTGAAATTCAATCAGTGTAATCCATCACATCCACAGACTAACAAAGAAAATATATATGATTATATCAATAGATGCAGAAAAAGCATTTGACAAAGTTCAACACCCATTCATGATAAAAACTCCTAGTAAACTAGTTGAGGAACTTTCTCAAATTCATAAAGACTACAAACCTGCAACTGATGTCACACTTAATGGTGAGAAACCCGAAGCTCTCCCACTAAGATCGGGTGCGAGGTAAAACACTTAGAAAGACAGATTGGCTATTTTTTGTAAAACTAAAGATACCCTTGCCATATAATCAAGTAATCATGCTCTTTGGAATTAGCCCAAAGGAGTTGAAAATGTATGTCCACACAAAAATCTAGACGTGGATGTTTATAGAAGCTTTACTCCCAATTGCCAAAGGTTGAAGCTATGAAACTGACAGCTTGAAAGATGTTTTTTAGTAAGTGAATGGATAAATTGTGGTACATCCAGACAATGGAGTATATTTAAGAGCCTGAAAGAAATAAGCTGTCAAATCATGAAAATATATGGAAGAACCATAAATGCATATTACTAAGTGAAAGAGGCTGATCTGAAAAACTGCATAATATGACTCCAACTACTTGACATTCTGAAAACCTGCAAAGCTGTAGAGACAATAAAGAGCTCAGTGATTGCTGGGGTGGGGAAGGGAGGCAGGGGGAGATAAAAAGTCAGATCACAGAACATTTTCAAGGCAGTGGAAATACTTTGTATGATATTATAATGATTAATTCATGTCATATATTTTGTCTAAACCCATAGATAATGTTCACCACCAGATGTGAACCTTAAGATAAACTGTGGACTTTGGGAGATTATGATGTGTCAGTGTAGGCTCATCCTTGGGAAAAAAACAAACAAACAAATAAAAAACCCAAAAAACACCATTCTGATAAGTGATGTTAATAATGGGGAAAGCTATGCATGTGTAAGGGTGAGGGGTATATGAGAAATCTCTGTCTTCCTCTCAATTTTGGTATAAACCTAAACTCAAAGTAAATAAATAAATAAAGTTTAAAAAAATATCATAGAGGAGATAAAACTTAAGTTAGTTGTAGGAAAAGAATACAGGTTATAAAAGAATTGAGAAAATGGACAAGAAGTTCTAGGTGTACTTCCAGTCGGAAAGTCTCCTTTTTTTTTTTTTTTCCTTTTTTTTTTTTTTTTAATTTTTTTATCCACTACACAAATGTGGAGGCAAGAAAAGACAAAAAGAGGAAGGATTAATTTATGGCATCAGGGGCAGATTGAGATGCAACAGAAATGAGGAAGTGGTAGGACATTAAGGTAGAAAAGGGAAATCAGGGTCCAATTGTGTTGAGCCTTTAAGACATGACACGTGATTAATGTGAAAATATTATTTGGGGAATTTAATCTTGTGGCTGTATGGAGTTATTTCAATTTGAGACATTAGGTTGATGAGAACCTGGAACCAGTTGGTTATAGTGACAGTTGAAAGCATGAGATGTATTCAGTAATCATTGTAAAGAAAGACTAATAGGACTTAATGACTAACTGAATATTGAGGCTCTGGGTGAAAAAGTAGACAGAGACTCTGATATCTCAACTCCAGGCACTCGGGCATATGTATTCTCCTGGCTATAACAGGGACAAAGGAAGGAGAGCCAATTCGTGTCAAAGATACTTGAGTTTCTATCAATTTTTCAGGGAAACCCTCTCAAGAAAATATGCTTTGCACCCCAACTAAGACACAACACCTCAGTTAAATGTTGGGTTGGGAGGATAGCCAGAGAGTGGAAGTGTTAGTAAAGCATTTATGGGTATAACTTTTATTTGCAAAGACCAGGTGACTGCTCCATTTCGTTCGAACTCTGTAATTAGATTCAGCAAACAAGAAGTCATGCTCAGCAAATGACTGGTTGTGCTTAAGTCTTTTTTGGCAGTAACCTAATTCTTTCTAAGAGATGCGGTCCCCTGAAGAGCTAGGTTTAACCTTTTGCTGAATATAATTACAACACAGTTAGAATCAATATGGGAAGCTGTGTTTTTATTGTGGGAACTGATTTTAAAGCAGTCCTGATGATAAAATTCACAGATAACTCTGCTTTGGGTAAGTCCCATTTGGATTTTCCTCCTTGTCAGTTAAGGGACTTATTGGATGTTGATGGAATCTGACTCAGTTGGGTGGTTTGTCCTCAGCTTTTATTCTGTTTCCATGAGGTAGTGGTAACACCATCTGCTTCATCAGTCCCCATGAAGGAAGTTGTTGGAAAGGTGTCAGCATTCATGGGGACACAACCCAATATCTTTCCTAAGGAAGTGGAGTCACAAATTAATTAACATGATGCAAGTTAAGAAGACGATGGCAGAAGGAAAGATGAGTCCTTTAGAAAGGGATGGGCCAGGTTAGAAGGTTACAAAAAAGGGAAGCAAGCAATAACTAAAAGTCTGGGGACAGGGTGGATTTTGGTGAGCTGAGAGAAAACTAAGCATGCAGGAATATATTAATAAGTAAAGCATGTGTTCAACGAACTCCACAGGGCTTTGCAAATTGCTCAGATTTTTAATCTTTTGAGTGGGATAGCTTCACCTTAAAAACCTTTGACTTCTCTAGTCAAGATTGATAAGGCACCTTTTGCCTCACTACCATTGTGTTTATGCACAGTTTGTCTTTTTAATTGAGTGGTTCCCACTCTCCCTGTGAAGTAGTGGGACAATTTCATTTTATTGATGAGACTCTGCGGCACAGAAAGGTTAACTAACTTGCTCAGGGCCGTGCATCAGTAGCTGGCAGAACTTAAACTCAGAACACTCTAAAGAGACTCACTTAAGAACTCCTAACAAAGTTTAAGTTTACAAATGATTAAGCCCAAATAATGTAGTCTACCTCTTTATTATAAAATTTGTATTGTGCCCATGGCTAACCAAAAGGGAACCTCACAACATGTTGTTGCAATATGTTGTCAAACAAAAACAAATCTCGTCTTAGTTGATATTTTATTGTTTAATCATGTTTTGTGGAACAGCCTCCACCTCACCCCCAAATATACATGTGAAAAAAAAATCACATATCTTGATGGTATGAACTTGGCTCAAAGGATAGTCTCATTTATTGGTTAATAACCTACTCACCACAGATTCAACAGCTTTTTCTCAGACTACATTTGGACTATTGTGTTCAGATAAAGACCCTACAATTAAGGATAGAATTGACTGAGTTAGATTGTGTCTATAGTAGGGAGTTGGGACAATATGTTTCCAGAAAACCATGTCTCAAAAGTAACAGTTGAAAGAAGTGGGTGTGTTTACTCTAGTGAGGAGAGTGCTGAAAGAAAACATGGTCATTGTTTTCAGATATTTGAAGGGCTCTCATAGAAAAGGGAGTGTCCTAGTTTTGAGTTGTTCCAGAAGACAGAATTAGGCAGAAGTTAAAAGGAGTCAGATTTTGGCTTAAAATGGATTTTTTGCTAACAATTAGAGCATTCTAACAATATAATGGGGTGCTTTGTTAAATGGGGAAAATGGATAGGAACTCTAAATTGAACACCTTGTATTTTCTAAGCGCTGGGCCTTTGGAACCATAAAGTAATGAGAAAGAAAAGATGAATTTAAAGAGCCTGGCACATTGTAGGCACCCAGTTAGTGTCTGTTAGTTCTCTTACCTTTCCTCAGGGTTTCATATGTATATATGACATTGGCGTTATTATCAACATTTTGCAGAGGACAGAGCCTGCCAAAGCCCAACAACCAGAAAGGGGGTATAGTTAAGACTTGAATGCAGATCTCTCTACCTCAAAGTCTCACATCCATTCTACTCTGCACTGCCTTTCTGCCACAAAATCCTGCTCTTTTTCCACTGTGGATCCTCCATTTGGTAGGAAGTTGGCAGAAAACTTCTAAAGTCGTTTTATTCTTTTGGACTCTACCATTCTCTTGGAGAATGATGCTACTACTCTAGCAGATAATTGATGCTGTTCAATTATATTGTGAGTTCTCAAAATACAGATAGTAACATGGCTAATCTCCCAATGACAGATTTAACAAGGTATATGGGTGTGGCTGATACACTTTTGGAATCATGGCTTTATCCAAAATCTCCCCTGATTTTCCTTTATTCATTTATGACATTTCTTACATAGGTTTGTGTCAAACAGGGATTTGGAGACTATTAGGTGTGGTATGGACAATAGTAGCATGGCCCTGGAGCATGCTGCTTATCTTTCTTTCTTTAAGATGTCATTCTTTTGGTCTTGAATGCTTTTCACTTCTCAGAATTTCTGATTAAAATGCTAATATGTTTGGGTGATTTGTCTTGGGAGGGTGAAAACTTATTAATCACCATCTCAGCGATTAGCTTTTATCTTGACTAGAGCTACTTGACATTTCTCTAATCTTTCTTGGCTAACCATTTTGATTGTTCTATGATGTCACATAAAGTTACTCCCTGAGCTGCTTTATGGGTACCCTCCATAAAAGTCTTACGTTTCTCTTGCTCTTACTGTGGCTTTATTCTTTCTGACCTAACACATACATATTTATGATTCATTTCTGCACAGTGCTTATTACAATGCTTATTTCAAATAGTTAACGGAAAAACAGAAAACCTAGGTTCTAAATTCTCTAAATAATGGTGTGATTCAGTGCAAATTATTTAACACTCTGAGTTTCCCGTTTCTCTTATAAAGTGAAAACATTAGATTAGGACAGTATTATACAGCTTTAGTCAATATTAAACTGTCTTTATAATTTCTGTGCTACCGACATGAAACTGTACTCTTATTTTCTGTTAATTTTATTGAGTCATATTTCTACATAAATAAATATATTTTGAAGTTAAGGTCAAGATTACCACCAAAAATGAAACTCCAGTATCTCCAACATAAATATAAAATAATAAATCATTAATGTGAAGACAAAGCATGACTGGCAAAGACTCGGAAACCACAGGCTGTCTTACTCTCTCCTTTAGAAAAAGAGAACGGCAAGAGTTAGAGAATTGTTAAAGATATAGAGATACCACACTGAGACTTTCTGTTTGATGTAATCAAAAGCAAGAACTTTCATACAATGTGATTCAATGCTATTTAATGTACTCTATGTACCTGCAATTATCTTGTTTACCACCCTTTGAGACACATTGATTCTAATGTGTGCAATAACCTAGACACAATCTCAAAGTGTAGAGACCGTGATCTGCCGATTTATATACGATTTATAATTGTATTTTAATTTATAATATGATCCTAACATTTGGAGACTCCATGAATATTTTCAGATCAGATTTTCCATATGAATTTTAAGTTTTATGGGATTCTACTGAAAGAGATACTTTGGGGCCAGTGGAATTTACAGAAGTCATCTAATCTTATTTCTTAGGGAATTTCTTGATGGAGTACACCAGTGTCCAGTTATTTTGAGAAATAGCATTTTTTTTGAAGGGGAAAGGATGTTGATGTTTGATAAAGTCTACTTATTTGTCCTTGAACAAATTCCTTCACCTTTTCCAGCCTCAGTTTCTTTGCTATAAGAATGCCAACACTGACAGGGGGTCAAATGCAATGGTAAAATGTAGAGAATCTACCATAATGCCCGACATATGTATATGATAACAGAAGTTCAAAAATATACTTCTTTAGCCAATTTTGAAAAAAAATTTTCTAGCAAAGTGAAAATCCACTTGATTTCTGCTTTTTAACTATCTTGTTATTATAGAGAATATTAGCAGTTGAATTGCTTTAGTGTGACTTTAGATATACATTGTAGTGTTGTGGTTAAGATTATGGGCTCCAGATCAATGGTGTTGAGTCTTCATTTATGAGCTGAATGAATTTGGGCAAAGTATTTAACTTCATCTGCAAAATGGGCATAATAGTAGCCCATATCTTTGGGGGCTATAATGAGTTTTACATGAGTTAATACGAGTAAAGTGTTAAGAACATTAACTGTCATATAATGAACACTCCATAAACATTTAATAATTAAGACTCTAATGATGTCTTGAAAAGTGAAATAGTTTTCAGAGAAAAAAATGATCCAAGAAATATTTCACTGAATTATTTTCTAGCAGACAAACAAAAGTTGCTTTAAAATTAACATTTCAGAACATTAAAAAGAAAATAAAAGGAAAGTAACACCCCTGAAGAAGTTCTGCACGGAATAAACACTTACCCTACCATAAGGACATAGATGATACAAAGGCTACTATTTATGTTTTCAATTGCTATTTTCATTAAGATTAAAAAACATCAATTTGCCATTTTCTGAAGGTCTATGTATGTACTTACATAATACAACTGAATTATGTAGTTAGACCCATTAATCTTTTGGGTTGTAGCAAATAGAATACTGATTATATACATACACATACACACACACACACACACACACACACACACACACGGTGCCAAAAAAATGTATACACATTTTAAGAGATGTTATCTATGCTTAAGTTCGCTGTAATCAGAAGTTTCTGGACACTGATGGTAACCACTTTGAGCACCTCTTGTAATTGGAGAAGTCAGTCGTGACTGTATTCAACTTTTGTTATTAATACATATTAAGTGTTATAATTAATAGTTTTTTTTCCTTTCATAAAATGTGGACACATATTTTTGGCACCCTCTATATTTAAAATTTGTTTACACTTCTAACTAAAAACTGTGGCTCTCCAAAGGAAAATCATATTCAGCATGCTTTAGATATTCCTACTCCTTTTACAGCCCCTTCCCAACCCCCGCAGGTGAGTGATGGGACTAGACAAGTCATCTCACCAAAAGATAACACCAAATAGTATAAACTTGAAAGTATATATTTATGTCCTATTAAGAAATCAGGTAAACTGCTCGGTAAATTCTCCTTTATTCACTCTGCTTTACAAAGAATTACAGATTATGGATGATTGTAGGTAATATTAAGCATAGTAACCTAGGGTATTTAATTTTTTTTCTGAAAATTTTAAAGTGAAATCCATAGCCAATATGTGGATTTGTTGATAATTTGAGTCTCCAAACCTCTTGTTCCATAAGCACATTTTTCTTTTGTCATTAGAGAAAAGATAATGAACAAAACAAACAGGTAGATGGAAGAAAGAAGTGAGAGAAAAAGTAAGGGGTAAAATGAGAAAAAGCAGAAGGAGAGAGGAAAACAAGAGGAAATGAAAGGGGGAAAACACAGGAAGCCCACAAGAAGGCAGCAGGTTAGTAGAGGCCTCCACGTGATTTCCCATGGTGCCTTAGAAGGGGAGGAGGTAATGGCAATGTTGGTAAAACTCTTCTCCAGAAATTCACTACAGCATCCCCTAGAGTCAGTGGAGATGAGTCTGTGCAGGTTTCAGATATGTACCTTGGCGCATAGTTAGAGAACCTGGGGACACTCTCAACCCATACTGGTCTTCAGCAGTGATTGTTAGAGAATGTGTAATCTCTCTCCGTTTGCTTGAAACCTCAAGGTGCCACAGAAAAAAATTGCCCACATAGCAAGTTATCTTAGGTCTTTCCTTCCTGGAGAAGAGCATGCGGAGGTAAGAAAAGAGGAAGAGACTGGACTCTAGCATCTTACTTTCCTTGACCAAAGCAGGATTACATAATTTTATAGGTCAATGGTCACATTTAGTCTTTGGGAATTATCCTGTCCCTTTGATTAAGATTCATAGTTTGTTAATTTCATACTACTGAAACATAAAACTATGACTATGTCTTACTTTAAATGCCTTTCCCAACTTCAGCCATATCATAGAATAACAAGGATAAAAGAATATGAATCTTTACCTCTAATTCAAGCATATTAAACTAAAAATTTCAACCCTCATGACAGGATATATTTCATCCAGTGCATGATTCCATCAACTTTTTTAGTAAGACACATGTAAATTAAAGTTTACATTAAATAAAAGCAAAACTACCCAAACTAAACTCAGGAAAACTCTCTACTGTTTTCTCAGTTTATTAAGATAAATGACAATTTTTCGTTTTTAATTTTCTCTCAAACATAGATCAGCATAAAACTACAGTGCTAAACAATTGTTCTCTATACATGCTTCTATATGCATGTATTGTATTTTTTATAATAAGCAGATATGGTAAATTCCAGATAATTTCTGAAGTATAATCAATCATTTAATTTAAAGTATTACTTGAACATATATAGAACAGTACTGCTAAATTTTTGTGTTATTTTCAAAGTCAGTAAAAATATACCTCATAGACACATACTGCAAATGAGGCTAACTTTGAACAATAAATCCTATTATGTGTCAGGCATTGTGTGAGGTGTTAAGGATACCAAGATGAACGGGATCAGTTCTTTGAACTTGGTAGCTCACAATGCAAAGGGAAGAACAAAAATCAACCAAATTGTTACAATGTGATAGATACTAATCATATAGAGTTGAGAATGAAATGCTTGGGAAGCATGAGATAGGGTGAGGAAAGATCTACAAATCTGAATGGGGTAATAAGTGATGGTATATTTCTGTATATTGTATTTTCAGTTTGACAGAAATCACTCTTTTTAAACTGTTTCTGAGTGACTAATTTCTTCCCAATTCGTAAAATCCAATCAGTACTGGAAAATGAACCATGAATTTCCTTTAGGAATACTTAACCCGGCTGTGTTTTGCATTGTACAGGGAGAACAATGTGTATTTAACCACTGTACTATTTCAAAATATATAATTTATTCACAAATGACACTGAATTTATAATACTTTATAGGTCTCTAACTTTTGTAAAGTTTACCTTTTAAAGCGTGTATAAATATTTTCAAAATGGTAATGTCTTTTTCAGTTAAGAAATAGAAGAGATACATTGAAAGAAAAACAAAATTCAAACACCAAGTTGTATAGCATAGGAAAGGCAGTATTCCCCCGCTCTATCTAATAACCATTCTATTCCTTTTGCTATTCAGAAATATCTTTAAAATTTGGTGTATATCCAGTCAGAAATAATTTTGTATTTTTATCAAAAAAGAGAGAAGCCTATTGGTCAAAATCCAGGTATGCCATAATTGTAAAATATACACAGAATTTTGAAGATTTTATAAATTAAAAAGATAATGTAAAATATCTCATTAATAACTCATATCAATTGCATATAAAAGATAACTTGAAATATTGTATTAAAATCACATATATTATTAAAATTAATTTTACCAACTTCTCTTTACTTATTTAAATGTAGGTATAAAGAAATTTTAAGTTACATGGGCAGCTTGCAGTTTTGAGTCACATGATATTTTTCAGATAGTGCTAGTTTGGAAATTGAAGAAAGACTTCTCAAAATGAGTGCTCGTCCAGCTTACTTGAAATCGCAGCATGCGTAAAGCTTCAAGTCAAAAAGAAGCTATGTGATTTCAAATAACTGAAAGGAATTGAGTATTAAGTGTTGGTAAAATTTCTTGAAGAGTAAAAGGACTAGCACGCGCTACCTGTATTGAAATGGATGGATAGATGGACGGATGGATGGACAGACAGATGGATAGAGAGACCTATATACCATTGCTGTATATTGATGGAATATAGAAGTAGAAAGGATCAAAAGTTGAAATGGAAATACTGTTATAAGGAATTTCTGATTTAAATTTTTTTTGTCATATAATATTTTTAGTTCCAGGTGATGGGATTATTTTTGACTTTTTTTTTTTTTTTTTTTTTCAATTTTACTTCTTAAACCTCTGGGATTATCAGGATATTATTGTTCTTCTAAGTATAGATTGGTGTTTTTTTGTTTTTGTGTTTTTTTTGGTATGCATATTTCATCACTAATTTCACATAGCCTAATATTTTATCCTATGAGAAGCTTAGAAATCTTTGACCCAAAAAGAAGAGTAGAAGAGAAATACTTTAAATAAAGTTTTGTTTTTTTGTGTGTAAAAGTAAACTGAATATAAAATATGTTTTTATCTTGATTCAAATTCATAACACATTTCAAAGTAGCCATGTATAATTTTATTCTTAAATTGACTAACTCAATAGTTGTGTTTTTGTGTGCTTACTGTGTGCCACACACTGGAACTTTAAAAATATAACTGTGTACATTGCTTATCTATCTATTAATGCTTTTAATGCAAGCTCATAAGTTAGCTCTCCATATTTAAGCTTCATATGTGGAAAATGCTGATTTCCTAATAGACTCACCAATCAAGGACTGGCCCCTTGGCTCTACCCAAATCTTAATAAACAAATAGTCATTAAAAATTGACTAACCCATGCATCTCACACACAACAACACTAGAATGTCAGCAGATTTTGAAATAAGATGATTAGCAATGCATATTTAACTACTTACCTGTGGCTTACAATAAGCAGAATAAACAAAAACCTAAATGTCTGGAGAATAGCCGTCCTCCAGAACTTTGCTTTAATGAGTCTAAAAAATTCAAGACCTAGTTATCTAAATACTTAAAAGATTCTTTGCATTTGATCAGGATCTATCTTTTCCATAACAGCTTTCCCACATTCACTCAAACAAAATGATTCTTCTTCCTTTCACTCCCACTACTCCCAATATCCACTTCTTTTATTTCATTTTTTGTACCTTATTGCAATTATGTATTTACTTGGCTGTTCCCTTGAGGTTAAGGATTATAGCCTGTTATTTTTGTAGCCTGGCACATAGTGGGCATTTGTGGTTGGTGGAATTGGTTTACTTGACTTTCGTAAAAAGAGCACTCCTATAAACATTTATGAGCACACTTGTAGAAAGTAAACTATCAGTGAGTACGTAAGACTAAAGAACAGTAATTTTGTTTTCTGTATCAAGTACAGTGATAAGAGAGAGAAGTTTGACTTCAAAAATCATAGCAGCATCTTTGGCTCAGTACTAGGGATGGGAATATTCTTATGTCTCCCCCCATCCCTTCATCACCTTACCTTCCAAGTTTAGATGCCACTTTCTTTCTAACGCAGTAAATGCGGATGTCTGTAATTGAGGTCAGGCTAAGGTCCATTGATATAACAAATCATTAGCTGAAAACAGTCATCCTGTCAATTAGATCTATTTCAGGCTGTAGATTTATCCTGGGGTTCAAAACATACACACACACAACAACAACAACAACAACAACAACAACAACAGTATACTAATACTCAGTAATGACTGTAAGACCGTATATAAGTCTTTGCCAACAGTTTAATGTGGAAATAATGCTTCAATTTCAGTGCAATAGCTGTTTTAAAGTGACAGCATACCTATCATTTATCTTCTCACCTGCACACATAGATTTGATAACGGTGGTTATCAGTGTGATCAGTGTTATCTTTAAAATAGAATTAACAGGTTTCAGATATCTCACTAACTGTAGATAACCCTTCTAATCCCCACTAGCCCCAATCCTGATGACTTTTGACAGAAAAAAAGAAAGGAGGGGGAGAAAGAATATAATTAGATAAAGTCATCCTGAAAAAAAAAAAATTCCCTAAATGAAGTATATAGAGCTGACTTCTGAAATGGACTAGTACAATTATAAATTGCCATTGTCCTAGAGCCAAGCTAAAGCTTTTAGATAAGGTAGAGCTTTCTGAGTAAGCAAGGCTAATGTGTTTTTATACCTCAAGAGAAATCATTGTTTCATGTCTATGCCTGTTACATGTGGATTGAAGATGTGTCATTAACTGCCCCTTGCTTCCAAAGCGATCAAAGTCAAACTGTGGCAAGGCATACCTGGACTATGTGGGTAGCTCAAAAAGCACATTTGTCACAGTGACTGTAGCTATTGTAAGTAAAGAATGATAGTTGTTACTGTAGTGCTGAAGAAAAGGTCTTGAGAGATTCTTTTCTATGCTTATAAATTTTCTTGTAACTATATAGCATGTGACTTGTTATTTAATACTATAAATTATAAATTACATTCTTATACCTCAAGAGGAATTGCATGACTCAGAATTTCTTTGAGCAGTGGCCTTAATATGCATAGCCCAATGCTTTCCTGCCCCACCCTTGGTTTTTATATTATTTCATACATAATTTCCGGATAAACCTAAAAGTCATTAATTGTGCATTTGAACTATTACTAAGACACTGATCTTATAATACTGAGTTTTTCAAATTCAAATGCTAATAAATATTAACATCTAGCATATTTTATGGAACATTTAAAATTTGGTGTATATCCACTCAGAAATAGTTTTAGATTTTTATCAAGAAAAGAGAGAAGCCTATAGGTCAAAATCCAGGTTATTTTCCAATTGCCTGTTAAACAATCCACTCTCATCAAAGAGGAGATGTCCTTTCATCAAGTCTGTCAAAGGCAGAATGGCATACTTTTTACATTCCAGCACTTTGATAATCCTTAGATAAGCATTCTGTTTTTCTCATTGGTGTTTCTTAAAGAAAGTAAAGGACACCAGGCAGAATTTTTCTCAAGTCTGGCCCTCACTGCCTCCCCCGCTACAAATTTCCTCTATCTGAAATATTTCTTTTTAGAGCTGGAAGAAAAGTCGTCCTTTAGATCCACAGTCAGTGACTTAACTCATATGTCACCTCCTCATACAGCTATTCCATGCTTTCTTAAATTTAAGCGACATGTTTCTCTCTTTCCTTTCAGTAGCATCCTGTGCATACTATTATAACAATAATCAATTTATGACTGTTGATTCTTCTGCTTATCTCTATACCCCAACCCCAGTCTCTAAACTGTGATCTTCTTGTGGGAACAACATCTGTCTTTCATCCCCAGTGCTTAGCACAGGGCCTTATCTGTAAGCACTAAATAAACATTTGTTGAATTACTTCATCAAGCTCTGCCTAACTAGGATGTAAGTGCCCAAACCTCCACCACAATAACTTCTTGTATGTTGGTTTATATTTTTTTTTCTTAACCATTAAATTAATAGATAGAGGAACAAGTACATATTGGATGTAATAATAATAGAGAAATGGAAATAGGAAGGATTAATGTAGGGGAGGTAGGCAAAATGGTAGGATGCTTTTGAATCGCTGAGTATACAAGATTCCAGCTGAATAGGATCTTGCAAATACCCATTGTCTGAATGGCCTATTTATCTAAGCTTTTTCATCCCACATTTTCTTGTCCTTCTCTAGCCTGTTAGTTGTCCTAGTTTTCCAAGGGCTAAGCAGGTAATTTGAACCAGAGATTCATTTTGCATAATGCTACAATGATGAGCTGGCAACTAGCAATAATAAAATGTTTACTGTGAAAATGTCCGTGTGTTTTGGGGAATGAATGAAATGCGTACCATGTGACTTTCAATGGCTTACGCATTGAAACAAGCTTTAAGAAATCTGAAACCTAGAGGAATCCACCACTTTTACTTTGAAGAACAAAATGGTCCTTTAAGCTTTGTTTTCATCACTCAGATGAGAACAGATGCTATAACATAGGAAATATGTTAATTCACATCTTCACCAAATTCTCTGAAGATGTCCTTTAGTTACTATGGCATTTTATTCTTATTGTTTCCTATTTATTTCATCCTTAAACTTGAAGCTTGACTTGCATAAAGACTATACTGCTATCAGTGTACTAAAGTTTAAAAATCTAGGATTTTCTTATCACTAGTGTCTGACATTTTTGCCTCCTCTGGGCTAATTTCTTAACTGACCTCTTAAACACTTTCTCTCCAATTCATGCCCAAACCCATATTTCCAGTTGTGTCACAATATTACGACATGTAGGAAATAGCTCTCATTTCTTGTTGTGAAACTCTGTCCATTGCATATCAAGCTTACTTCCTTTTGAGAAATTTAGTTATAAATTATCTGCATTCTGACACATTGATTCAAAAGAAAACTGTGTAATTGAATCACAAGCCTTTTTCTTCTTTCTTTGATTTGTATAACAAAATAATTAATATTCTGTTGCTTTGTATAGCTCCCTACCACTAAATTCCAAAACTTTTATACAACTTGGATGTTTTCTGTAGGGTTTTATGCAAACTTTGGGGATTTTATTAGAATCTTAGAACTTTCTGAAATGTACCCATCCAAAGTCTAACCCCTCCATTCTGAATTCTTTAGAAATGGATCCCAGGAGAAAGTTTGTCATATAGCAAATCAGCCAGGAACAAGTTTAATACAATCAATTTAATAAGTTGGGGGGATAACACACCAGAGTTTTGTGTGTGTGGTGTTTTTTTTTTTTTTTTATAACTCCATGTGTCTGGTTCATAAGACAACACAAAGCAAATGCCAACTGCTTTCAGTACCTTAAAAAATATCTCAAATTAGAATTCAGAAAATGCCTCACAACTGTTTTTTCCTCAGACTAATTCTTATAATATAGCAATCAAGACAACATATGCAGTAAGGTGTATGGAATGCTCAGGGCAAAGACATCTTTCTTACCAAGAGTGCTACTTTTCTATTTTTTTTTTAATTGGGGGGGGGTGTGGTTGACGATAAAGTAAGCATCCACAGGAACATGTGCCAGTTGTCCCAGAAATTTATTTTCCAGTTGGTTTGAACCCAGACTCATGAGAACCTACATGCTGTACTTAAAGAGTTTTACATCTTTTAATTCTTCACCTAGAGAACAACAGCGTCCTCACTTCCTTCGGTGATTTTGACTTGTTGAGAAAACTGAAGTCACTGCTATCTACTGATTCACGAAGAAGTTTCTTTCTATAAAGATTTTATTTTTAAATTAAAATAATGTAGCTACCATGTATCCCCGAAAACAAGACCTAGCCGAACCATCAGCTCTAATGTGTCTTTTGGAGCAAAAATTAATATAAGACCCAGTCTCATTTTAATATAATGTAAGACTGGGTATAATATAATATAATATAATATAATATAATATAATATAATATAATACCGGGTCTCATATTAATTTTTGCTCCAAAAGATGCTTTAGAGCTGATGGTCCAGCTAGGTCTTATTTTCGGGAAACACGGGAACATACAATATTATATTAGTTTCGGGAGTACGCCATAGTTATTCAACATTGATATACCTAAAAGAGTGATCACCTTAAGTCCAGCAACTATCTGACACCATGATATCATAATGTTATTGATTACATTTCCTATGCTGTATATTACATCGCCATGACTTATTGGTTTTACACCTGGAAATCTGTATCTCTTATTCCCCTTTACCCTTCCCTTTTTAATTTTCAAATGACAGTTGACATTTAATATAATTTTATATTAATTTAATGTGTACAGCATAGTGGTTAGACATTTATATAATTTAAGAAGTGATCCCCCTGACTAGTCGAGTACCCACCTAGCACTATACATAGTTATTACCATATCATTGACTATATTACTCTATGCTTTACTTTACATCCCCAAGACTGTTTTGTAACTACCAATTTGTATTTCTTAATCCCTTCACATTTTTCAGCCTGTCCACCAACCCCCTCCCATCTATCACCCCAACAATCCTAGTACCCATCTGGCACCATAAATAGTTATTACTATATTATTTATTATATTCCTTATGCTGTACTTTATATCCCTGTGACTATTTTATATAACTACCAATTTGTACTTCTTAATTTCTTAATTCCTTCTCCCTTTTCACTCCCCCCTCCCCCTCCCATTTTCTGTATACATGAGTTTGTTTCTATTTTGTTTGTTTATTTTGTTCTTTAGATTCCACATATAAGCAAAATCACATTATCTCTGTCTTGTCTGACACTCCACTCAGCACAATATTCCCCAGGTACATACATGTTGCTGCAGATGGCAACAGCCCATTCCCTTCCATGGCCAAGCGATATTCCATTGTAGATATATACCATCTCCTCTTTATTCATTTTTCTATTAACAGATACCCAGGCTGCCTCCACATCTTGGCCATTGTAAACAGTGCAGCAATGAACATATGAAGCACACATCTCCTTGAAATAGTGTTTGGGGTTTCTTTGGATAAATACCCTGAAGTGGAATTACTGGGTCCTTCATTGTCTCTTCTTATAGCCTTTGTTTTAAAGTCTATTTTGACTGGTATAAGTATTGCCACCCCAGTTTTGTGTGGGTTTTTGTTTATTTGTTTATTGTTGTTTCCATTTTCATGAAATATCTTTTTCCATCCATTTACTTGAGGTCTGTTTGTGTCTTTCAATCTGAAGTGAGTCTCTTGTAGGCAGCATATGCAAGGATTTTGTTTTCTAATCCATTCAGCCCTTCTATGTCTTTTGATTGGACCATTTACAATGAAAGTAAGTGTTGATAGATATATAGCTATTGCCATTTTATTATTCATAATTTGATTTTTTTTTTCCATCTTAAAGAAGTTTCTCTAATATTCCATGTAATGCTGATTGTGATTAACTCCTTTAGCTTTTTCTTGTCTGGGAAGCTCTTTATCTGTTCTTCAATTTTAAATGATAGCCTTGCTTAGAAAGTGATCTTGGTTGTAGGTCCTTGCTTTTAATCACTTTGAGTATTTCCTGCCAATCCCTTCTGGCCTGCAAAGTTTCTGTTGAGAAATCAGCTGACAATCCTATGGGAACTCCCTTACAAGTTACTAGTTGCCTTTCTCTTGCTGCTTTTAGGATTCTCTCTTTGTTTTTATCTTCTGACATTTTAATTATGATGTGTCTTGGTGTGGGCCTGTTTGGGTTCATCCTGTTTGGGATTCTCTGTGCCTCCTGGGCTTGTACATCTATTTCCTTTGCCAGGATAGGGAAGTTTTCTGTCATTATTTATCCAAAATGTTTTTAATTACTTGCTTTTTCTCTACCTCCTTTGCTACCCCTGTGATGTGAATGTTGTTGTGCTTGATGTTTTCCCAGAGGTCTCAATTTTTCTTTTTTCTTTTTGCTGTTCTGATTGGGAGTTTACCTTGTCTTCCAAATCACTGATTTGGTCCTGTGCTTCATCTAGTCTGTTGGTGATTCCTTCTAGTGCATTCTCCATTTCAGTTATTGAATTCTTCACTTTTGACTGATTTTTCTTTGTTATGGTTTCTGTGTCCTTTTTTTTATGCTTTCTATCTCTCTGTTGAAGTTCTCATTAAGTTCCTTGAGCATCCTTATAACCATTGTTTTGAACTCTGTCTCTGGTAGGTTGTTTGCCTCCATTCCATTTAGTTCATTTTCTGGAGTTTTCTCCTGCTCTTTCATTTGGGGTGCATTTCTTTGTTTCCTCATTTGGCTGCCTCTCTCTGTTTATTTCGATGTATTAGGTAGATCTACTATGTCTCCCAGTGTTGGCTTGGTGGTCTTATGTAGTAGGTGCCCTGTGAGGCCCTGGCACAGTTTCCCTGGTCATCTGTTCTGGGTGCTCCAGGAGTGTCCCTTGTGTAGGTTGTATTTCTCCTCTTGTTATATTTGAACCTTGATTGCTATTGGCATATCAGTGCGTGGGATTGACACTCAGGCTGACTGGCTGTGGGATTTGGCCATGTCCACAGCTTGCAGGCTGCTGTACAGTGGGCTTACCCCACTGAGTGGGATTCACTCCAGTGGGCTCTGGTGCCTGTTGAGATGACCCTTTTTGTGTCACACTTGTGGGGTAAGTGGGCTGTGCTCTGCTGTGTTCTGAAGCCAACTTCCAAGTATGTTGGTTCTGGGGCCTCTTGGGAGGGGCTCCAGTGCAGGCCCAGGTCCCCCACTGCCTGTGACTATTTGGGGTCTACCTGGTTAGAGCTACAAAACAATCCACAGTTTTTCACTGCCTGTGCTAAATTTGGAGACATGTAAAAGGGGTCACACTGTGAACCGAGCCTGGGGTGGTAGCTCCACAAAAACAAAATAAAACAAACCAGGACATCCTAAGGCTTGCTTCCACCTTCCAGGTCCCTTAAAGTAGGTCACTGACAAAGCCTCCTGTGATATACAAGTGGGGTGAGACAGAGTCTCAGGGAGTCACTGGAGTGGGACGAAGTGTGGTCACCAGGTTAATGTAAATTGTGGTTTGGTGCCAGTGCTAAGTAGAAGTCTCAGAGAACACCAAAGCCAGTTGCTACCCACCAGGGGTCTGCTGAACTTCTATAGTTTTCTAAGCAAAATTTCAATGTGGGTGGGGCTGGCTCTTCCTGGAGAAAGTGCCTCCAGTATTGGGGAAGTTGGGTAGAGTGGAGTCCCAGTGGAGCTTACCAGACTAATTCAGATTCAGATTTGGCCTTTGTGGGGGTGGGCTCAACACAAGAAAAATGGTGTCTACCTGCTGGCTGCACGGGAGAAGGACTTCTCATAGGAAAAATGGTGACTGTCCTTCAGCCTTTTCACAGATGCCACACACCTTAATCTGTCCTCTGTATGCCTCTGACACCCGTGAATCACCATCCCTCCACTGGAGCCCAGGTTGAGTGACTGTGAGCGAGGGACTCTGTGCACAGGCCCTTTAAGAAGACGTCTGGGTTTCCCACAGCCTCTGTCCCACGTGGATGATTAGAATGCCCACTATTTTTCACAGCCAGATGTTGTGGGGGCTCTTCTTCCTGGCACCAGTATCCCCAGCTAGGGAACCTAGAGGGGGAATTCTTGCTTCTCCTTGGGGAACCTCCTTGGCTGTGATATCCCTCCTGATTCTCAACTGTCACACAGTGGTTTGGGGCCTGTTCCACCTCTCTGCCCCTACTAGCAGTCTCAATGTGGCTGCTCTTCATGTTTTTAGTTATAGGACTTCTGTTCAGCTAGATGTTAGATGGTTCTCCAGGTTGATTGTTCTATAATTTAGTTGTAATTTTAATGTGTTCATGGAAGGGCACAGGCACAGTGTTTTTCTACCATGCCATCTTGGATCTCTCACCTACTAATGCTACTTATATTGTTTATGTAGAAGAGAAACAAGATAATATTTCTGAATTTTAGTAATCATGCTGAAAAATTTAATGTATGTCTTTAATCCCAATTTGCTCTTCTGTTTTAATGAAAGTAAAATACTCACAATTCATTCATTTCATAAACATTTAAATTTAATTAGTCATGGTGGTTTAAGTGCCTATAGTCTCACTACCAACATTAACAAAGAGAGTGTTATCTATGGCCTAATGTATCTTGTTTTTAAGCTGCTAATTTGTAATTGGACCAAAATTATCTCACTATTATGTAGCAGTGTGATACCTTGTGTAGTTCCCCCACCCCTTTGAAAATACATATACATTTTTTTTCTGATGTATAGAGAATTAAAGTATCTATTTTTCCCCCCAGTGGTTACTAATAGCTACTCATTTCTTACATAAAAGCAATACAATGGCATGGAAATAAGAGTGAATACTTATATATTTATAATACTATACTGACTGCAAAATATATAACACAGTTCTAAGCACTCTCTCTATGTTAATTATGCTACAAGATGAGAATTAGTCTTACACAGGAGAAGACTCAAAAGAATGTGTAACTTGACTGAGATTTTACAGCTGGTAATGACAGAGCCAAGATTCATCCTAGGCAGAATGACTTCATTGTCTTCACTTTTAATTTCTTTGATGTTATCCTCTCCAATACCAATTTTTTTAGAGATATACTTCTCTCTCACCACTGAGTTTATAGATTCAAGATGGGTCCCATGAATTTGGTTAGGATATCCTAAGTTTCATTTTTTTGTCCTCTTTCACCACAAGCTTGAAAAACAATTATTCTCTTATTTTTCTCATATGTAAAAAAAGAAAAGTAATGATATCCACCTCTTAGGGCTTTATGAAGTTTTAATGGCACACTATATTTAAAAGTACTTAGCACAGTGATAAGTACTTGGTAAGCAAAATCCAGTATTAAATTTTTATTTCATTTCTATATAAGACCTTCTCTAGACATAGTTTTCCATTGGACTGTACTCTCATATATCCTTAGAGAGTGTCTGTTCTAAACTTATGGTGTCTACTTTCTGGAGCAGAATGAAGTATGGTGGGATTTTCTATATGGAAGAAGAGAAGAGAAAGACTACCTAACTTTATATTTGGTAGTTGAGCAAACGGCACTGACCAAACATCTTAAGGTAGAATTTTCTTAATAGAGTTTACCATTGTTTTTCTAATCACTAATTTTATTGTACAGCAATGTTTTAAAATTATTATCACTCATGACAAAGCTTAATTCAACATGCATAATCTATTATGTTAGACATAGCGGGATAGAATAGTAAACAGACCAGATTGCTGTTACTTAAATCTCTGTATATTTAATATATATTTTACAATTATCTTTCTGGAAACAATATAGTTTCTCAGCCTCATGAATTTTTACTTCCTGATCTGCTAAGAGACACAGAGCTCAGAAAAATTATATTGGTTCTTGCTTCTTCAACTTGTTGCCTACCTGCTTTTGTTAATGTGAACTTATTGTAATACAATAAAGATATAAATGCTGGTACAGTCCAGTCTCTAGGGAGCAGAAAGTGTTTCTTTTTTAAGTTTCTGAATTTTACTTTCTGAGTACTGAGCAAGAGCAGTGTTAAACATATCAGTGCAATAGCTAATGCATAAAGAAGACTTTAAGTTTATGTGAAAAGTCTCTCTATCCTTTTTCTACAACTCTAATAACTGTATAATTCTTTAATGGCATGTAATTTGAACCATTTAACATGTTTCTCACAAAATACATGAACATTATGTACACAAAATGATCATAATCAGATAGATTTAGGGAAGAAATTTGTTTCCCATTAGACATCACTAATAACTCTCCACCTGTGACCTAGAGTTGTAATCATTTTTCCAGGGTCATAAGGGTTCCTGAAGTGAAGTGGAGCTGCAGAGACCATCACGTGTGAAACCTCCATACAGTTAGAAGGACAAAAAACACTGAGAGGAATAAACCTCTGCTTAACAACAATATGCTTTTACTAAACTAAATGTGTTTTTAAAAATTGTTTTCTTATTATAAAGTAAATCATGTTTATTTAGCAGATATGGACATGAAAGACAGCAAAAAATATTTTAAAAAATCACTCTCCCAATCTAAAATTAGTCACTGTTAATATTTTAGTTTACATTTTTTATTCTTTTTTTCCTATGCATATAGGATAGGATAATATTTTTGGAATTTTAACCTGTTTTGGTCTGATATGTTGTTAAATCCCTTGTTTATACCCCTGTTCAGCCAGTCTTATGGTTCTCAACCTGGGGTTGTACATAGAAGGGGCTCGTAAAAATGTACAGGTGCATTTGGTGGTGGTGCTGGGAGGAGGTTTGTTACAAGACTGCAGGGAAATGTACCGCACCTCAGCTCCTGATAGTTCTTTCCAGCTGAATGGAAATTAGATGAATCTTTAAGAAAAAGTCAATGAAGTCGGGATATGGGTAATTGTCTATTCATCTGACATTTTAGTTTTCCTGCCTGGTGGGAAAAAAGTGCTTAAAACAGAACTTAAGTTTCGGTTAAGATAACTTCAGTTGATTGGAAAAAAAAACAAAATGAAGGTGTGGGTTTTTCATTCTTGAGTTTTAGAAAGAATTTGTACCTGCACATCAATCAACATTAATCTTTTCTTCTTTCTCTGTACCTTCTTCGCCTGTCTTGTTCTTCTACTTCCTCCTCCTCCTTTAATCCCAAAAGAAAAACAGCTGTTGTTCATATTCTGTTTTTCCTTGTTGTAGACACTTATAACACTTTGAATACACACATCATTGTCAATTTTGGGAAAAGTAGTAGTTATGAACTCATGCTGGGAACTGAGTGGCTGCTTTTAAAGGCAGGTTAAACAGTCACGTCAAAAAGGTGGGGGTGGCCAAGACTATATAAGATGGACATTCATTTGAGTTGGGGGAATTGGGAGAGAAAATAAACATTGCACATGATACTTCAATAATTTCATTTAGCAGTCATCAAAGATTGTGGAGAAAAGGAGCAGAGGAAACAAACAAAACCCCTAGAGTCAGTGTTACCTTATAGTACACCATTGTTTTAATTATCAATCCCTTGAGATACCAGTGGAGGCATTGTACCTTCATGGGACACTTTTTATAAAACATCTGGAGTGGACAGACACCAGAAGAATTAATCAGAATCTAGAGGTATGACTAGTGCATCAGTGTTTTGTTTGTTTTTAAACTTTGAATGTGGCTATAATGTACATCTAAGATTGAGATTTGCGAAGCAAACTTGTCTCTCTGAACGCCCGGTTACAATCTTTCAAGGATGGACCAAGAGAGTCAGTTTCCAGGAGTCAGGACCCTGGGACGAACTTCTAAGTTTAGATGCTTCTCTAAGCTAGACCAGCTTGAGTTCACTGTCACTGAAGCTCCAGGGTGTTACAGAGGCATTTTTAACACTGAAAAGCTGGGCTGAAATAGAGCAGACGTTTTGAATTTGGGTGTGAGGGGAGGGGAGTTATTAAAATTGTTACCAGTTGAAGAGATTTCAAGAAATATAGTATAGATCTTAATAACTGATGGAATAGTGATTACAAATAATGGGCTTAATATTTTAATCATATTTATTTTAAATTGCATCATATTTTAAGTTTTTTGAAGGGTGTTCTTATTAATACTTTAGAGAGGATTTCATAGAATTTATTTTCAGAGAAGTAAATTAAAATGCAACAACTTCTGGATTGAGTGTCTGTGGACCAGCCATATGTTCTAATGTCATCGTTCATCTGATACAGTTTTCCGAAAGCCTGACAGGTGAAAATAGAGCTAACGCATCTGACCAAGAAGGCCCTAGGCTCAATGATCACACTATATTGTAATTTTCATAAACCTTTCATAGTAAAGGCCCTGTAGAAATTTTATAAGCAGACCTCATACTAGGTTGCTCTAAGCAACTTGTTCGTCTCAAGGACGGAGATTTCACAACAATTTAAATGCTCAGTAGGCACAAGCTACAGAAGATTCACCTGTTATGTAAAGTGGATGAAACAAGCAAAAAGTGAAGAAAATATTTCCCATACTTAAAAATGTGCAACTCAGCCAGGAAAACTGAACTCTCATTCTAACCACCAGTCTACACGTTGTTTAAATGTTTGTTGGAAATTTTCTTCCCCAAACTGTGAAGTGAAATCTTCAGACATCCATTTTATTTAATAGAATTTTACTTTATAATTTCAAATTGGCACAATGTGTTTTATAAAGTCACTCAAAAAATAGGGCTATATTAAATATAAAATGTGGTAACAGATTGATATTGTATATATTAATAGTTATAGAGTTATAATTGACAAGACATTTGTATGCAGTTGTCTATTAGCTTCTAATTTATTTTCATGTTCGTTTTTCTTTGCCAACAATTAGCAAAATTAATATTCACACACATTGATACTAGCACATGGTAACCAGTCTTATTATTATTTCATAATTCTATTCTTAATTAAACAGGTTTAACACTTGAAAGAGCAGTTGAGTCTTGTTTTTCCTTTTTTTGTTTTCCTTAACTGAATCACTAATAATATGTAACGACTGCTTTGATTGCTCATCTTATAAAAGTCAAAGAGCATCCAATGTAAAATGAACTGTAATATCAGAGCATTTCCTCTGACACATTTGTTAGTACAGATGTGATAAGGGCACACACCAATCATTGCAATCCTTTGCATTTAAGTGGACAATGGCAGTAAGCAATTTTACCAAAAGGAAATACTCACTTTTGATCTTTTTTAATATAATGAAGACCTTCAAGAGCTTTTTAACCAATCACACACTTACATTGAAAATTGAGTAATAGATTTATCAGGGAATGCTGCGTTCTATAGTTTCCATAAGAATGAGTTAGCCTGGTATCATAAATGTGTTAGTATCTTATTATTTATCATATTTGGTATAGAATTCATCATTAATGGGTCTAGCTAATTATCTAGAGGGGTTGGGAAAGGTCTCTGGGAGAAGGTGACATTTATGATGCAACCTGAATGACTAGACAAGCAAGCTGTTTGTAAATCATGAATAGCTCATGTGAAAGCCCTGAAACAGAATCAAGCTTGGCTGGGAGCTAGAGAGGTAGGTGAGGACAAAATTGATCTGAGTGTGATAACATGAATGATAGAAAACCTTAGAATTTTATAGTAGGAAAGGAAAGTAATTGCATTTATGCTTTAAAAACGATAATTCTGGCTGCTATGAGTGAACTGAACTGGGGCAGGAGTGAAGCAAGGAGACTATTACGATAGTTGAGAAGAGACAATAGTGACTCATATGCGTGAAATTATAATTATAAAGAAATCTGGTAAAACATGTGTTGAACAACAGACACATTTGTAGAATGCTCTATGACACGCCCCTTTACTAGTTTGTCAACACCAGCCATGTTTGTCATGTTCTCTGTAACATATCTAGAGCTTTGCATCACATGAATAACTTAATAAATGGATACATAGAAACAAACTGGGGAATTTAAGGCAATTAAAAAAAAATAGTCACTCCAGTTTCTTCATAGGTAAAGAGAAGGTCTTACATTATTAGATCCCCTAGGTTATCTTCTGTTCTATATGTCAGACAAGTGCAGTAAAAGTTTCAAAACAAGAAAGAGAAAAATCTCCACAACATGGAGGAATCAGAGAAGGCTTCCTGAAAAAGTGAGAGTTACCTGAGCTTTGAAATGTTTGTAAGAATTGGAAATTTGATTTGTTTGTTAAGAAACAAAATACAGACAATGAACCCTTCATCTCACCTCACATTACTGTTGTCTGACCAACCCCCTCAGGAAAAAGAAAAGCTCTATTCATCTCAGTCAAAGGAAAGTTAGGAGCTCTAAAAAAAGGGGGGTGGGTGGCAACAGCAGGTTATTTCCCCTCGTAGCATTTTGAGTTTTAATTATTTTCTGGAAGCTGTTCTAAGACTATGAAAAAAGAAATACCAATATGTTTTCAAACAAATATGCTTGCTTCAAAGGAAAGGACCATGATGAGCGATTTTGAAATCAATCTTGTAATAATTCAGCTATTTAAAGCAATTTCTGCTAGGTACTTAGCGCATTCCTATGAATTGTGTGCCTTTTCATATATTCAATGTCAAAGTTCCTGATCAGAACCACCATGTCTATTGCTTCCTTGCTGGCAGTGGTGTTTCTTGGGATGAAACTGTACCAACCAGAGAGAAGCGGGTAATTGGACCCTGAGATTCTTAGCCATCCCTGAGGGAACTGCTAGCCCAGGGTTTGGATTGCATTTCATCCATTCACTAGTTCTGTGACATTCACAAGTTTGTGGCACATCCAAGTCTCAGTTTCATCCTGTGGTCATCTTGTGTTATTATCAGAATCCTTGAGAGGAGATAAAGATGAATCTGTCCTTTATTGGATCCAGCCCTCCTTCCACAATAGTGTGCTTCTAGTACTGCTGTTTAATCTTGAATATCCGTGCCCTCCTTTGGTTAAACTTAATCATTCCAGGCCTCTTTTAATATGGTTTAGACTTTCAGTTAAGTCCTACTACAAAATAAGATGATACCTGTAAGGGAAAGCGTCTATGTATTAAAGTGTACAAAGACTACACAGTTCAATAACGCTTTGATGTTGTTACTTGATTTGTCCTTTTATATATTAAAGCTGTAGGGTTTAGTGTCCTTGATGGCTTTTCCCACAAGATTCTAATTTGATGAAGAAATCCCTGCATGTTCCTTGCTCAAGAAAGAGCAGGTATGTAACAACAAGAATGAAGAATACTAGTAAGAACAATAATACCAAATTGTGGTTGTTGAGCTCTTAGTTCCAAGCAGTGTGCCTCGTTCTGTGCACATATTATTTCAATGGGCTCTCATAACAGTTCTACAAAGGTGGTATTATTATTCCTATTTAGGAAAAGAAGAAACTGAAGTTTAGAAGAGTTAAATCAATTGCCCAAGGTCACCAGTAAAAGGCAAAGCTAAGATTCTAACCCTTTTCTGCTTTTAAAATGTATCCATATCTTCCCTGTCCTAAAAAAAAAAAAAAAACAAGAAAAAAAAACAGAGAGAGACTATTATTAGAGTTTAGCTTTTAGAAGTATGTAGTGCAGCAAACATGTTCTATAGACGATGAAAGTTAATGCAAGTGTCTACACAGATCTCAGGTGAAGAACCTCACCTCCTGGCCTCCTGTTTAGAACTCTTTTCACTAGAGTGCAAATTTTCACCTCTCATGCTGTTTGGACTGTGTCGAGCGCTGAGCGGCTGGAAGTGTCACAGAGAAACCCAGCAGAGTGAGGATTGTTAATAGATTTTATTAATTCACCAAACATTTGTTAAGCACTTACTACGTGCCAGAAACCATGATGATGTGGTTTGGAAATAAAGACTGATGACAAAATGATAGCTATAGAATGTAGTTTAGAAATGGGTGACATTAGTAATGTTATTATAAATCATATTCATTGGCTTGCATAAATTTATAGACATAGTCTACTCCTGACAGGAAAATTATTTGCATTTCTGGGTGTATTTGCTTGTGGAAATGTTTTTTAATCTCGAAGCAGCATAAGACACAAATATTGCGCATTCATTATTTAGTGAAGTTTATAACGGTGATGGACTTTAGAGGAGGTGGGTTAAAGCCATAAGATACAGTATCTTGCTTACAGACGCATTTCCTATATAGAGGGGCTGTGGTCTTAACAATCGGCAGTTGATCTTTTTAAGGCACCCTTACTCTGTATCACTGATAGACATTCACTGGTAGATATACATCTTTCCTGGGGGGTACAAGTTGATGTGATTAGGTGAGACAGATGTTATTGGTAAGGGTAGTCTCTCTGGCAGGCTGTCTTTGAGACTATCCGGAGCCTTCCAGTAGTCTTATGAATAGGAACACTTTGTTTGATTCTTGGAGTCCAGAAGTCTTGTCTTTGGAAAAGGTATCCTGCTACCCATGTACTTTGCATCAGGCTTAAAGAATCTCCTTATCATTGATTTCCAGGCATCATCCATGATCTCTCTTCTATACATTTCTGGTTTGGGAAGAGAAGGTCAGGTCATTGATTTACTTTTTTAACCTTGTCCCCCTTTGTCCTACCGGCTCTGATACAAAGTGCAGCTACTTTATTAGCAATCCTATACAAGTAAGACTTGATTGTACACTCAAATTAATCTTATTTTTCTTTTTCATGTCAGCCACTTGAAAGTTGTGTGATATCGGGCAAGTAATTTAGCTATTGCGGGCCTTCATTACTTAACCATGAAATTCAGTGGTTTGACCTAAAGTAGATGAGCAAAAGGGGAATTTGTGAGAGTGATATAAAAGTATTTCATAAAACCCGAGATGTTTCTCTCTCTCTTTCTCTCTCTCACTCTCTCTCTGGAAGCCTCAGGAAAAATGGAAATCAGAAATATGAGGACCATCTAAATATTCTTTCCATTGCTCATCTCTGTTTCTCCCTATCAATTGGCTCTATTATCTTTTTTTGTGCACTGATGTCATCTGCTTCTCTCGCCCACATAGTGAAAAACACAGCTGCTGATTACTCCTATGCTTATAGCTCTCAGTGAAGATACCCAAAGTGAGACTGGCTTTTTTTGGTTTCCTGTCCGTAATTCATTTCATGGGAGGAGCCTAACTGATCTCTGGATTTGTCAACAGGGGCAGGTGACAGCAACTCTCACATAATCATGTCAATGCATTGGGATATGGGGAAGTGAGAGAGGGCTAGAGAAATTCTCAGCAGTGAAGTTCTGAACAGACACTGTATATACTGACTTTATCACTTTTCATATCCTTTCATAAAAAATAATGTTATATTCATTATTATCTCTGGAACCACATGTTCCTGATATAAAGATATTGAAGGCAATGCAATAATGCTAAGAACTTCTATATTTATTGGCATTATATTCTATCTCAGACACTGTTTTAAATACATGTAAAAGCTCCTTTAATTACCACAAGAAGATTATGAGGAAGGTACAGCTACTATTTTTCATATAGTATGTGCTTAATAAATATTAGATAATGATACTGTTGTTTTTAAGAATATGAAATCATTGGTATTTCTATAGGTATAGCATATATATACCCATGGATATACATATACATCATATATTATACATACATTAATGCATACGTATCACAATTATCTATTTGTCTTTTTGTAGAGAGATTAAGGAGAGAGACTGGAATGAAAATAGCACAAACATATTAAACATGGTTATGTATTTTCTTCCTTTTCCATATCTTTATTTACCGAATTTTATGCCATGAATATGTATGCTTTTATTACTAGAAAACTAAAATCCTTTGTATTTTGTAAAGAGCAATGCCATCATTTAGTTTAGTCTTTTGTGAACTATTTTAGTAATCATTGGAATACCAGGGTACCAAACTAGAAGATGTTAAAAATTTGTACACGCAAAGATATGGGGCCTGCATTATGAAAAGGTTAGAAATAAGAGCCCTCTGTGTGTCCCCATTGGGTTAAGTGCCACGTCCTTATTTTGTCATAGCCCCAAGTGCATATCTCCTCAGTACACTTATCGCATGATGCGGCAATCTCCTCTGCATTGTTTCCCTCTTTTATTCCTTCACTGCGTCAGGATATTCTGAATGGCAGGAAGCACATTTTGGTTCTCTTTGAACTCCCAGTATTCGATATAGTACCTGGAACATAATAGATTTCAGTAATTATTTTGAATTCAGAAATATTCAAGAAACACAAAGGAGGTCCCTTTTCTCCTTCAGAGATTCCTAGGGGTTGAAAACTCTTTGGAATTGATCCACCCTCACCCAGGACAGACTCCCTCCTCAACATTCAGTTCTTTCAACAACATGGCTCACTGCAGCTAGAAACCACTGTTCTGAGAGGGAGCCCATTCTACCCTCACCCACCTGTATTTACTGGAAAGGCTGTTTTTCCAGAGACTCAAAATGTTTTTTATAAGAAATATTTTAACTCCACAAAATCAAACAGTGGGGAAAGCATGGGGTTTTGGGAAATGGGGAAGAGGGGTTTTCCTATTGTGAAGGAGGAACTTGTTGAAGAAATGAAGGCATGATAGTTTTTTTAAAGACATTAATAAAAGAAATTTCCTGTGAAGAGGGAATCTCAGCTCTTAAAGTTCCCAGCTTTATTTTTAATATATTTATATTACTTTGTAGTGTTTTTTTTTTTTTTATGAAGATGACCTACAACTGTCAAAAATAAATATGCAAAGAGATGACCTAAGCCCAGCTGTCTATTTCCTCGCTCTTCAGTCAGATGTCAGGCTCCAGATACCAGTGCCAAGCTGAAAGGGTCAGAAGTGAGCAGAAAGAGGTTGAGTGTACGCCTGATTGTTATCCATTATAAAAAAGATTTTATTCATCACACATTTGTATTCAGTGCTGAACAGAAGAATCTATGGAAATACAGTCTTTTATCTCTGAGATTTCATGAAACAAAGACAACACACATGTAGGAATACGTAAGCTAGTAATATATAATCTCACTAATATAACACTTAGATCGCAAGTAATTTCCAATATATTATTTATTTGATAATTTTTAAACTGCTAGAAGGTGGAAAAGAAGCATAAGCAGGATGTACTCTGTACCCAAAATTTAGTTTGGGTGTCAAGACTGATGATGTCAAGATGTATACATGCAGCAAGAGCACACATGCATAATAAACCGAACGGGTAGTAAAAGTAGGTATTGTAAGTGGGCAAAGATATAGATTGAAGTAAGAAAGGTAAATATTCTATGTCCACCATATGTCCATCTCTGTGCCGTATCATCTACTGATCTAGTTAGCATTTCTGCAGTTTTACAAATGAGAAATGTGAGACTCGGATTTTGAATAAATTAACCAAGTCATATAATTTGCAAATGGGGAAGAAGTAGGCACACTTAAGACTTCATGATCTTAGATTCCGTTATGTTTCTACTGTATTTCCTCCCAATTAGGGATGCTAGTTAAAAAAAAAAAAAAGTTATGTTTGCAATATGTAAAATATAAAGATTTTTGTGTATATTTCAAAACATTTTGTGGTTGCCCATTTTCTCATTTAACACATTTGTGAATTGTTAGATTTATTATCTCAATTTTCAGATGAGGACATTTGACCATATCCATATAAATTATGTTATGTGGCAGAGCCAACATTGAAATCTTAGGTCTATCTAATTCCAAAATTGCTGTGATTTTTACTAATATCTTCTAACTTTTAATGTCTTTACCTATGGGTAATCAAAAGTTGGTTCTTTATTCTTTCAGAAATATTTCTGCAGTAAAAGTTTAAATCAAATTTGTTCACAATTAATTTAGGTAATAGCGTTTTCTCTAATTTTTAATTGTCTTTACCTGTGAATCTGAGTAAGAGGGAAATTGACCTTATTCCATGAAAAATACTTCTTTACCCTTGCAGAATTTCAGGCTATAACTAAATGTTGCCCATTATAGCTTTTGCATGGCTGTCAGATGCACTCTGTGGGTTCACTCATTTAATTCATTCTCTTAAGTGGATAACTTTATTGCCTTTATCATTTTTGTTTCAGTGCTCTGAATTCCCTCTAATTTGTCGAGTTGTCCGATAGAAGGGGATAAAGTGGAGTAAAATAATAATCTTCTCGTGGAAGTCATTTGTCTTCCTATTTATCTTTCCTTATATGTGTGTACAATCGACTCTCAATTATTTGCACAGATGAAGAGGGAGCACTGTGCCATGGATAATCCAAAAGTCATTTACAGAAGATTTACCTTCATGATTATCTTTTGTGTAGGTGATATGTCCTACATACACTTGAACTGCACTCATGAGAGAAGACCTGTGTGTTCAGTGTCAAAGAACAGCCAAGTTATAGTGTAATTTTTTTCCTGTGAACAATCTATATAGAGAAAAATAGAGAGTTCAATGTATATAGTCATCCTAGAAGGATATGTATTATCCTATTTGGAGTACCATATTGAAAGTCAGAATTTGGGTTAAACTGTAATCCCTAGACTCCTATCCATTTATAAATCTGCCTGTATTGAGACATAAATAAAAATCTGTGAATACTTATTTAAAGGAGTTTCTATAATGCATTACTTATGGGATTGTGCTAACCTATTTTGTCAACCTATTTTGCCAGGTTTGTCTGGCTTTGTTTGCTTATAATAAATCCAAACTGCCTTTTAACACACACTTGCTTTTTTAGTGTGAGTAGCCTTTCGTGTAGTCCCTTTTAATGTTCCAGCTTACATCTTCTCGACCATTATACTCTTCCCATCTTTATGATGCCTTCTGATTTAGTGTCATTTTTGAATTTCATTTGTGTGTTTTTTTTTCAATTCCATTTTGCATGTTAGCAATGAAGATATTAAAACTCAAGACCTAAATCAACCTTAGTGACAGCTCTCTCCTCCCCACCCCCCGTTCTGTCTGTTGTCATTTATCATTACTCCTTGTTTATAGCTCTTTAAATGGTTTTCAAACCATCTGAAAATAATCATCTCCAAGCCAATTTGAATTAATTTTGTAAGTCAGAGCTTATGAAACATTGAATTAAATACTTTATGAAAACCCAAATATATTACTTGTACTGCGTTCCTTTTACCCATTAATTTTGTAATTCTATCAGAAGGAGCAATCGGGTTTGTCTGTTATGATTTGTTCCCTCTATGTCCACACTGCTCATTTATTATGCATGGGCCTTCCCTTATCTCTTTCTATGTGCAAATGTTTTATTGTAATGGCTTCTTTTAGTAAAAACAAATGATATTAGGTTACTTGTATAGTCAATCATAGAAATGTTAGACTCCTTCATTTGTTCCCAGTAGATATTGAGGACACAGTGCATGTGTTCCCAATATAAGTCTTCATGTGACAAATGAGTGTGCGTAAAACTGACTACACATATTTGATTGGTCAAAACCAGAGTAGTGGATTTCTGATATGTAGTCTCCTTTTTCCTACTATATGACTCTAATTCCAATATATACTTATAACTGCCTGTCTGTGTTATTTAATTATATTTTTTTCACTTTTTTGTTATGTTATTATTTTTTTCCTGGGACATTGATTCATATATATATTTCCCTAATTCTTTAGGAACACCAAATTCTTCATAATGTTCCTGAAGTCACTGTCAAGAAAATTGTCCCTTTCGGGTTTTTAAGACTGAACATCATATGAATCCACTTTGTAGAATTCCACAAAGTCAGAAATGCTTTGAAAAATTGAAGCTATTTTCTTTCATAATGATAGTTTCTAATTAAAAACCCCTATTCGAGTACCTTACATATGCCATTTTACTATGCGAAAATGTGCAAGTGCTGTCATAAAATATTATTTTATAGTCATCTTTATTTCTCGATTTCTTTACTCAGAATCTGCATTTATTACTTTAATTTTAAAATCATTTGAACAATATTGCCACATTTAACAAGCAAATAAATCTTGACTTTTCTCCTTGTTTCTTAAAAATTAAACATATACTTTAAGAGGAGACATGCTATACAAATATGAGTATATAAATATGGAACACTTTATAATTGTTAATTAATTGCTGAACATAAAAATTATATCTAGAGCCAAAAATTGTAAACTTTTGCTTCCATAGATGAATGTGAATGTTGTCTCCTTTACGTGATAAAATGTTCCATTTCAAGAGATCATTGGACTTAAAGTGGCTTACCCAGTAAAATGTCACGTACTGTAAAAATATTTCATATGTATGAAAAAATCACCCTGCTTTTTGTCTTCTAGGTGTTAATTCTTTAATATTATTGTTTGGAACATTTTTTTTTTTTTTCTTAATGAGATATATTTGTTCTAATTTAATTTTTTTCCCTTGAAGACTCATATATCTGTATTTCTAAACAGATGTAGTGGTGGTCAACACAGATTTTTACCTCACTTTCACTCCTCATACAGGCAGTTGCACTGAGATAGCTCATCATTCTTTTTTTTCCCCCCTAGGACATTTTTTTGTTGTTAGTTTCAGGGGCACAAGACAAAGTAATACTTAGACGTTTATCTTTTATATCCCTCACACTGTGTGAGCCCCCTCCCTCCATCCACTATCCCTCTGAAATTGCACAGAGCCATTACATTTCCACTGTCTCTATTCCTAATGCTGTACTCCGCTTCTTGTAAGGACACAAACACACACGCACATTACATATATATATATATATGTTCCGTGAAAAAAAAGTGTATATATATATATATATGTATTTATACAAACTTATAGTTGACATTCATTATTGTTCAGCTTCAGCTTCAGGTGTACAGTGCAGTGATCAGGCATCTACATCTTCCCTGAGGTGGTCTCCCTAATGAGACAAGTGTCCATCGGATACCCTACAAAATCTTACAACATTATTGATTACATTCTCCAAATTAATTCTCAAAACCCCGTGGACATCTTGTGGTTACTGACTGTGCTTTCTAATCCCCTCACCTTCCCCCTTATCCCCACCCCCATATCTAGCAACTCTCAGTTTTTCCTCTATGTCTCTGAGACTGTTTCTGATTAGTTCATTCATTTATTCTTTTCTTTAGATTCCACATATCAGTGAGATCATATGGTATTTGTCTTTCTCTGTCTGACTTATTTCACTTAACATAATGTTCTCTATGTCCATCCATGTTGTTGCAAATGGTAAGATTTTTTTCTTCTTTATGGCTGCGTAATACTCCATTGTATAAATGTACCAGTTTCCTAATCCAGTCATCTACCGATGGGTATTTCAGTTGTTTCCATGTCTTGGCTATTGTGTATAGTGCTGCAATAAACACAGGAGTGCATAAAGTGTTTTGAATTAGAGTTTTGGATTTCTCCAGATAGATACCTAGGAGTGGAATTGCTGGGTCATAAGGTAGTTCCATTTTCAGATTTTTGAGATACCTCCAAACTGTTTTCCATAGTGGCTGCACCAATCTGCAATCCCACCAACAGTGCACAAGCGTTCCCTTTTCTACACATCCACACCAGCATTTGTTTGTTAATTTATTGATGATAGCCATTTTGACTGGGGTGAGGTGGTATCTCATTGTGGTTTTTATTTGCATTTCTCTGATGCTTAGTGAGGTTGAACATTTTTTCATATGTCTGTTTGCCATCTGTATGTCCTTTTTAGAAAAATGTCTCTTGTCCTTTGCCCATTTTTAATTGGGTTGTTTGTTTTTTTGGAGTTGAGTTTGGTGAGTTTTTTAAAAATTGTGATATTAACCCCTTATCAGATATATCATTGGCAAATATCTTTTCCCATTCAGTAGGATCCCTTTTTGTTTTATTGATGGTTTCCTTTGCTGTGAAAAAGCTTTTTAGTTTGATGTAATCCCACATGTTTATTTTTTCTCTTACTTCTCTCGCGAGGATATATCAGTAAAAATCTTACTCCGGGTAATGTCTGTGAAATTTCTTCCTATATTTTCTTCTAGGAATTTTATGGTTTCAGATCTTACATTTAAGTCTTTAAGCCATTTTGAATTTATTTTTGTATATGGTGTAAGGAGGTGGTCCAGCTTCATTTTTTTGCATGTGTCTGTCCAGGTTTCCCAGCACCATTTATTGAATAGACTGTCTTTACCCCACCGTACATTCTTGCTTCCATTGTCATAGATTAAATGGCCATATAGGCATGGATTTATTTCTGGACTCTCTATTCTGTTCCATTGATCTATGTGTCTGTTTTTATGCCAGTACCATGTTGTTTTGATTACTGTAGCCTTGTAGTATACTTTGATGTCAGGTATTGTTATGCCTCCCACTTTGTTCTTATTTCTCAAGATTGCTGAGGCTATCCGGGGTCTTTTATGGTCCCATATAAATTTTAGGATTATATGTTCTATTTCTGTGAAAAACGTTGTTGGTAGTTTGATAGGAATTGCGTTGAATATGTATATTGCCTTAGGCAGTATGGACATTTTAACTATATTAATTCTTCCTATCCATGAACATGGTATGTGTTCCCATCTATTTGTATCTTCTTTCATTTCTTTCTTCAGTGTCTTATAATTTTCTGAGTACAGATCTTTTACTTCTTTGGTTAAATTTATTCCCAGGTATTTTATAGTCTGAAGCAATTGTAAATGGGATTGTCTTTTTAATTTCTCCTTCTGATGTTTTATTATTGGCATATACAAATGCAACTGATTTCTGAATATTAATTTTTTATCCTGCTACTTTACTAAATTCATCTATCAGCTCTAATAGTTTCTTGATGGAGTATTTAGGGTTCTCTATATATAGTATCATGTCATCTGCATATAAGGATAATTTTAATTCCTCCTTACTGATTTGGATGCCTTTTCTTTCTTTTTTTTTGTCTGATTGCTGTGGCTAGAACTTCCAGCACTATGTTGAATAGAAGTGGAGAAAGTGGGCAACCTTGCCTTGTTCCTGATCTTAAGGGGAATGGTTTTAGCTTTTCCTCATTGAGTATGGTGTTAGCTGTGGGTTTATCATATATGGCCTTTATTATATTGAGATATGATTCCTCTAGTCCCACTTTCTTAAGGGTTTTTATCATAAAAGGCTGCTGGATTTTATCAAATGCTTTTTCTGTACCTATTGATATGTTCATGTGATTTTTATTTTTCATTTTGTTAATGTGGTGTGTCACATTAATTGATTTGCGGATGTTGAACCACTCTTGCATACCAGGGATGAATCCCACTTGATCATGGTGTATGATCTTTTTATGTATTGCTGAATTCTGTTTGCTAATATTTTGTTGAGGATTTTTGCATCTATGTTCATTAGAGATATCGGCCTGTAGTTTTCTTTTTTTGTGGTGTCTCTGTCTGATTTTGTCTGTCTGGGATCAGGGTGATAGTGGCTTCGTAAAAAGTGTCTGGGAGCCTTCCCTCCTTCTGGATTTTTTGGAAGAACTTGAGGAGAATAGGTGATAATTCTTTTTTGAACGTTTTGTAGAATTCACCTGTAAAGCCATCTGGTTCAGGGCTTTTGTTTGTTGGGAGATTGTTGATTATTGATTCAATTTCCCTGGTAGTAATCAGTCTATTCAGGTTTTCTATTTCTTCTTGAGTCAGCCTTGGAAGGTTGTATACCTCTAGAAAATTGTCCCTTTCTTCCAGATTGTCAAATTTGTTGGCATTTCATTGCTCATAGTAAAATCTTAAATTTTTTTGTATTTCTGCGGTGTCTGTTGTCAGTTCTCCTCTTTCATTTCAATTTTATTAATTTGGGGCCTCTCTTTTTTTTAATGAGTCTGGCTAAAGGTGTGTTGATTTTGTTTATCTTCTCTAAGAACCAACTCTTGGCTTCATTGGTCTTTTGTATTGTTTTCCTGGTTTCTATTTCATTTATTTCCTCTCTGATCTTTATTATCTCCTTCCTTGTACTCCCTTTGGGCTTATTTTGCTGTTCTTTTTCCAGAGCCCTTAAGTGTGAAGATAAACTGTTAACTAGTGATTTTTCTTGTTTCTTTAGGTACGCCTGCAATGCTATGAATTTCCCTCTTAGGACTGCTCTCGCGGCATCCCATAGATTTTGGGTCGTCGTGTTTTCATTTTCGTTTGTCTCGAGATATCTTTTGATTTCTTCCTTGATATCCTGGTTGACCCATTCATTATATTAGTAACATATTATTCAGCCTCCATGAATTGGTGTGTCTTCCAGTTTTTTTCCTGTAGTTCATGTCTAATTTCATAGCACTGTGGTCAAAGGAGACAATTGGTATGATTTTAATTTTCTTAAATTTATCAAGACTTGTTTTGTGGCCTAACATGTGGTCTATCTTGGAAAATGTTCCATGTGCGCTTGAGAAGAACGTGTATTCTGCAGCTTTGGGGTGAAATGCTCTGAAAATATCGATTAAATCCAAGTGGTCCAATGTGTCATTTAAGGCTGTTGTTTCCATATTGATTTTCTGTCTGGAAGACCTGTCCCTTGTTGTCAGAGGTGTGTTGAAGTCCCCTACTATGATAGTGTTACTGTTGATCTCTGTCTTTATGTCAGTCAATATCTGTTTTATATATTTAGGTGCTCCTATGTTGGGTGCATAGATGTTTACTAGGGTTATGTCCTCTTGTCGGATCGATCCCTTTATTATTATATAGTGCCCATCTTTGTCTTTTAATATGTTCTTCATTTTAAAGTCTATTTTGTCAGATATAAGTATTGCAATCCCAGCTTTTTTCTCATTTCCATTTGCATGAAATATCTTACTCCAACCCTTCACTTTCAGCCTGTGTGTGTCTTCTGATCTGAGGTGAGTCTCTTGTATACAGCATATACTGCTGCAGATGAGGGCCTTGTTTCCACAGCTGAAGGTGCGGGACGTTTCTCCACTCCACTCCCTTCCCTCTTCCTCTGCTCGCCCAATTTGCCCACCTTCAAGTAATCCTTGCATGAGTCTCTTAGCTGTTCTGCGTGATGAGCAGAGAGTCCTTTGATGGGTTATAGATGTCCTGTTTGTGATAAGATTCGGAGGAGAACTCAAAAAGTGTGCCCTGCTGCCACCATTCCTATGATGTCACTCTCTGTTTGGAACTTTTGCAAGGCAGTTATTATGCAGCCGATTTTTGGCTATAGTTTATGTCATAAGTAAATGACAAACTATGTTAAGTCTAGTGAAAGCTGAAGTTTGCCATGTGAACTACTTCATAATTGTCTGATGGTTGCTGCCTGTAAGAATTACTGTCACATAGGAAAAACTCAAAACTGACACCCTCTTAAATACATACCTATATTCTTAATTTTTCACTGGAAATGTAATGTTGCATCCAGTTTCAAGCATACAAGGAATGAAGTCAATGACCATTTGTAAAGAACTATCCAAAATGCTAGATCCCGTTGCGTTAGAAGCCAGAGAATGAGGAGAAGTGTGTGGCTTTTGGAAGCACCTTTCAGTAAGGACTTGTATCATTTTAATCAATAAATTTGTTCAGGCTCAGCCACAGGAGGGGCTCTCATTGACATGCTTAACATTAACAACAATCAGAAAGAAAAGGAACATGATGATTTTGCTCGGCATAATAAGATTTGTACCCTTGGTACAGTGTGATAACTCTCCATGATTAGTCCCATGCTGTCATCCAGAAAAAGCTTTTTCATGTTTACTGTTTTTGTTTTGTGTGGTGGTGGTGTGTGTGTTTGTTTCCTTGTTTGTTTTTCTTTAATGCTCCAGTGGGTTAACACTCTTTCTTCTTTTTGTCTGGCATACAAACATTATTGCAGATTCTAAAACATTTTAAAAAAGCACTGCATCCTGAGATGCTCAGTTTTATTTCATCTCCATAACCTGCATGTTGAGTGCAGTTTGGTTGATCACTGTGACAACAAGCTCATACCTTCCTTATCACCCCCTTTTTTATTTGCTTCAACAATCAATCTGTAGAAAACATGTCTGCTTAATCAACATAACCTCTGTCATTCTTTGAAACTCTTTATCTGTGAACCAAAAACATCGGAAACATTTTAGAACTTTGCTTGAGGGCTTCTGTGTTATTGTTAGAAAAAAATGAAAAAGATAGAATAAACACATAATGTCCAATGATGATATTAGACTGCCAGTTGATGCATTTGCTTTAAATTGGGAAATACAGACCATAAAGAATGTTCAAAAGACTGTTTTTAGAAAAACCTTCAAGTGATCTGTCAACTGATGGTCAAACCCTTGCAGGACATGTGGTCCTGTCCAAAATATCCACGGAGACATTAAGTCTGTGTCAAAAGGTCCTTGATGTTTGGTCCTATCCAAACTGTCCTTGGAGATATGGGTCTCTAACAGCCAATCTGCCTAACCCCATGTGCCATGACCAGTTAGGCTACTGAGGCAAGAAGGGTTATTATTAGCAATATAGCCACAATACAAGTATTGGACCAAGAAAGAATGATAGTATACTTTATGTATTAATTCTGTAAACCACAAGTATGAATAACTGTTATAGACTGTCTGAACTTTGGGACATTTTCTAAAAGTGGACGTTTTTGACAGGACTAAATGTCAAGGACCGTTTATGCTCATGGACGAAACTTTTGGATATGACAAAATTTCAAGGACCTTTTGGCATGGACCCAATGTCTCCATGGATGATTTGAACAGTACCAAATATCCACTAATCAGTAAAATATCTAGAAATTATATTCAATTGAAGAGAATGCTTCAAAACATGTTGGATGAGATGTGTTCCATACAGTATATTTCAACATTTTGTTATTTCAGAGGTGATATGAAGGGAACTATTGGAGAGGCTGTGAATAGTTTCACAGATTAAAAAGAAATGCTGAAAGCCATCCCTAAAAACTTGCTCTATAATCCTTCAGAAAACTTTGAATGTAAAGAATGACTTTTTACTGTTTACCATATGTCATAAAATGAAACAAAACCCTGTTGAGGACTCAGCTGTTCAATTTTGATATGTGGAGAGTTTCTAGTATATGTTCATTTGGGTGAACTCTGAGGTTGTGGTGCTTTAAAAAGGCAAAACATGTCAATTAACATAAAAATATGGTCTTCACTAGAAACACATTCATAAATATGACAAACCTACGATTGAAAAACCATTAATTACAGAACAATTTTATTATAGACCTTAACCTTAAAAAATTTATTAAGCCACCCCCTCAAATGTATTATACTTTCTTGCCTATTTTCTTTAAATTGAAGGAGACCAGATCTGTGTCAAATTTCCGTTATGTGAAGAGCTGGTACTCTATGAATGATGGACTGAATAGAAAGTGATTATAGTTTTACAAGTCTACATGATTTAGAACAATAATTAATGAAAAGCCTGCTAAATAATTTTCACATTCTTATCCATTGGGCTGGAACTAGCTGCCATTATATTATATGATTACTTTGTACTATTTAGGAAATAAAACTCAGGAATTCTAAACCCAGTTATAAAAGGGTAGCAAAAATATTATATTCCTGTGTAAGTATGCCTCTTGCTCAGATTTATATACTTTGTAAAAAGGTATTTAGCAAGTGCAAAGGGCACTGCCCAACCTGAAGTTTCTATTATGATGTTCATTTGCTTCATGATTTATAATAGTACCATATAAGTTTGTTCATAATCTCCTTGCAATTAACTTTCTGTGATGGAGGTTATTAAAAGACTTTGGCAGTTGTTATACAGAAAAATAAAGGGTTGGTCATTCAGCAAATTCTGTATAGCACAGACCTCAATTATTAAAGGCATGGCCACCTTGACTTGCTTTCTTATGAACACAACTGACGGTTTTGGTGGATGCATCTTTGTCTTTTTGTCTCAGCCAGCTAATTCATTAGGTTTGCTAATTGTATTAGTGAGTCCATAGGCTTTTAAAAATATAGGGAGAGTATTTAAGAATGCAAATAATAATGGCTACTGCTGACAAGCATAAAAGGAATAAAAATAGATACAATTATTTTTGGGAGGTGGAATTTAGCAATATCTCTTAATAATGAGATCTTTCCAGAAAATTATATTTGGGTGTGATATATATATATATATATATATATATATAAAATTATATTTGGGTGTGATATATTTATATATATACATATACAATGGCATTACATTTTATATATATGTACATATATATATATATATATATATAAAATGGCATCACATTTAATAGTAAAAAAAGAAAGAAGAAAAAGGTTAATCAATAATAGATGGTGAAATAAATTATTCTCTGCATATATAGAGGAAAAATGAAATAGTGAAAAGGAATGGAGTAGAGCTATAAATACCTACACAGATAGATAATTGTATAGTGGTTGTCTTTAAAGATAGAGATCTTAGTGCACTTTTATGTTTCATGTTCTGTGTTTTAATATGACAAAAATTTATGCAATGCGTTTACTAGTACCCTTCTAAAAAATAAAAGACCACCAAATAAATTGTTTGAGAGAGAGAGAGAGAGAGAGAGAGTGTGTGTGTGTGTGTGTGTGTGTGTGTTTAACATGCTTTATGACCTCCGTTCTTTGCAAAAACAATTTTCAGTTCAATAGATTTTTTTTCTTTTATTACCACTGTTATGATTATTACAAAATATGAATTTCAGTTTACTTTTTCAAAAAATAGAGAATAATGTGTACTGCTTCATTTATGATATTGTAGCTGTCTCCATTTTGAAAGATAGTACCAAAACCAAAAAAGTCTGATCTGGACTAGAGGTATAGTTAATGGCAGTAGAACCAAGGTCAAGGGAGGAAAATAATTTGTGCCATTAGAAATTTAATAAGTCATACTATTGGTAGTGTGAAATTATAATCTCTGTCATTGGTCATAATGTATTGAGGTTTATTTTATTTCATTTGTATTTATTTATTTGTGTATTTATTTATTTTATCTTTTACCTGCGAAGTTCAGCTGCTGGTTTGTTAGAGCTCGTGCAAACTCTGGTATCTATTTTTTGTTAGAGGAGTTTTTTTTTCCCTCTTTGTTGAAGTGTCAGGAAGCCTACCCCTTTCTAGTAAAAGTATAGAATGACCTTAGAATATATGGGTTGTTTCTGTCTACCATTAAAAAGGACAAGAGTTGTTAAAAACTTGAGGTTTAGAGTTAACCAATAGAGATTTGACATTTGTCTTGGTAGTCTACAAGCTGTAAGAGTTGCTGCAAATCATTTAACCTCTCCAGGCCTTAGGTTCCTCACCTGAAAAATGACAATGGGTATTAGTACTTACCTCATTGAGACTGTATAAATATTAGAATGATAATACATGTCAAAAACTTAGAGTACTGGCTGGCACATAGAAATCATTCATTCATATTAATTATTATTGTTACAGTTGCATAAAATTATCTAAAATACACGCATATATATGTATATATACATTATCTCCCCCAAATAGAATAATACCTAAGTATATTGAAAACAATCTCTAAAATATCAATGTGATTTTATTGCAATATTATTATTGCTATTAGTATGTTATTAAAAATGACATCATTAATTATTACGAGATGTGGCAAAGTGTTACATAATATCTAAGAAAAAGACCACTACCAACAAATGCAATAAACTGAATAAAAATCAAAAAGAGAGAAAAAGATCTCTTTCTGTGGAGTCTTCAAGTTTCCTAAGCATTGATAGCAACAAGGAGAGTGAAACATTCAAAGAAAAGAAACAGTTTAGTAAAAGCGATCAAAGGAGATAGCTGGGAAAAAAATCTAGGAGAAAGAGTAGAGTGAGTTCAGAACTGGTGAAAGGGAACAACTAAAATACAAACTGAGGCACCTATGGCTTGTGAACTACTGTAGACCTCTCATGTTCAGAGATATCTACAAGAACATATTATTTTAAGTTTGCTTACAGTGCAGCAATAATGAAGAAATGTGGAATTGCTAGTAGGTTTAAACACTACATTTAAAATCAGTTATAACTTAGTCATATTGAAATATAATATTATTGTCAAATAAATAACATGAGATTGAAGACAACTGAATTCACAGTTGATTTTGCCAATCATGTGTCACTAAACGATTTATGTCAAGTTTCCGAAACTGAAAGTGAAAGTAAAATAAAAAAAGTGAAGTTAGAAACAACTATGCATAGTGCCAGGTGGGTACTAGCCTAACTGGGGATCATTTCGTAAATTATGTAAATGTCTAATCACTATGCTGTACATCTGAAACAAATATAAAATAATATTGAATGTCAACTGTAATTGAAAATTGAAAATAAAAATGAAATGGTGAAAAAAAAGGCAGTTGCTGGAAAAAACAGAAATGAAATGTAGTTCATCAAAATGAGGTGACCCAGGTCTATACCTGAGTTGAAAATTGTAGTATATTTGTAATAAATAGGCAAATAATTAACATTAAATAATTGATAATGCTATTTGCCTATAATATGATTTTGTCTAATGATCAAGAGAATCTTTAACTTCCTTTGGAATTAGTTTTGCTCATGAGAGATCATTTCTTACATTATCCTTAGACAAGAGTGCAATGATTGAATTATTGTCATTATGATTTTATAATTTGGTAATTGCTGAGTGCCAACAGAATAATAAGCTCATTGCAAGTTAAAAAGCAGAGGGATGCCCAGCATTTTAATATTTTCAGAAATAAAGAAAGCAATATCATTATTAAAAGATGTGAATTTGTGTAGGGAAAACAAGTCTCAGGTATCGCTTTTCCTTTTTTAAGTAACTGTGAAATATACGGAAATATACAGAAATGTGCACTAAGTATAAATGTACAATTCTTGAATTACAACAAAATGGACACTCTCTCAGCCTCCACATGTGTCAAGAAAGTTAACATTGCTATCTTTCTATATGTCTCCTGCATGCCATTCCCAATTATCATTCTATTCCCTTCCCCAAAATAACTGCTACCCTGACTTCCAACACTGTAGTTTATTTTTTCCTGTTGAAATTTATATAAATGGAATCATATTGTATATATTCTTTGTGTCTGCCTTTTTTTGCTCAATATTTTTGTGATTTTCGTTCATATTGTTTTATGCAATCTTAGTTGATTAATTTTTAGTGCTATATATTATTTAACTATATTTATATATTCTCCTTGTTATTTCTACTGTTGATGAGCACCTAAGTTGTTTCTAGCTGTTGTCTATTATGAGTACTGTTGCCCTAACCACTTTTGTATGTCTTTTGATAATGTTAATATGTATTGTTAGGTAAACTGTGTCATAGGGTATGCATTAGTTAAAATTTAGTAGACAATAATTTTCCCCCAACAATAAATATATATTGTTTGTAGTAATATATATTTAGCAGCATCAGCATATATTTGCTGATTTACTTTTGTAGATCATGTCAATTTTACACAGTATAGTAGGTGTGTAATGGTTACTCATCGTTTTACTTTGCATTTCTCTGATTTCTAATTAGGTTGGACACTTTTTCATTTATTTAATAACCATTTGAATATCCTATTGTTTTTCACATGTTCATTTAGCTCTCTTGCCCACTTTTTATTGGATTGGTCTATAAAACTATTGAACTATAAGGTAATCTAAATACGTTGACTACAAGCCCTTTATAGGTTACGTGTGTTGCAAATCCATGTTCCCTTTCTGTGGCTTGCATTTTCACTCTTAACTTGTCTTTATATAAATATGAAACTTGCCTTTTTATAAATGAACATTTTAAAAAGGTGCATGTTAATTCTGTTTCTTAGAAGTAAACTTTTTTGTTTTTTTCCACAAGCCATTCTTCAATGAGCAGTTTGGTTTCTGAGACTTTGCCCATAGGGGTCCCTTTTCTCCAACAATAACCTGGTTCTTGACTTCACTGCTCTCTCTCACCAGGCGAACTGTCGTAATTCTCTCAGCAAGTTTAGTTTCTCCTTCTATTTCACTTCATATAAAAATATAAATTATATTTCAAGTAGACCAATTATTGTGTTTTATTCTAATTATGTGTTTACCTTTGTGCCACATGAAAGCACAAAGTAACTTGTGGGCAAAAAATACCATTTAATTCATTTTTAAATATCTAGCTTAGTTTAGTTACTGCTTAAAATAGGCACTTACTGAATATTGTGGAGCATATTAAATTGATTCGCTCTCCTTTATCATATGATAAAATCAAAGAGGGCAAAGCATCTGTCCTATTCAGTTGTATCTCTTTTATAACCTAATACTTTACTTTTTACAGGGAAGATACTTGTCAAATAAATAATTAATGAAGTCTCTAAAAAGTTGAAATAATTAAATGTCAGACATACAGAATATTTTAAAATAATTAATGTTTTGTTAATTCCAAATGTAAACTATGATTTGAATTAGGTTAATAAGGACTAATTAGTTTGGCTCTTCAGAAATATTTTAAACACTTTCAATTAGATAATAGATTCATCATTAGTAAACCAATTGATGTATATATAAAATATTTTCATTGTTTTGATTATGTTTTCTTAGGTGTTTAGCCATTGATTCTAAATTTTGATTTTGCTGAAATATATTAATAGAATAAATTTAAAACTCTTTAGTTAAAATTATAAGCAAATTAAGAGATATCCTGACCTACTAGATTCTAACTTGTTAAGGTATTATCATAAATGTAACATAGAAGAAACCAAGATGTCTGAAACTTTAACTTTTTCCGTAAGGGTGTTATTTGTGCTGTTTTCCATTTTAAAATGAAGATAACTTTTCATAACTAATCTTGGCAATAAAATTCAAAAGTAGAAACATCACATTGGAAAGGTCTTTGCAAGTGTCATGACTGCTACATCAATATTTTGCCCTTCAATTCAATTAACTCTGATGAACAATATATAAACCAATCAAAATGTTGTATTTCTCTACATCAAGAAATTTATAAACTATATAATTGTTTAAAGAGTAGAGAACTCAGTTTCTTCTGTCTTCTTAATTTATATCTAAAATTATATAATATTGACTGATTTGATTTTTTCTGACCTATTGGCTCTGAGATATACCGTGCAAAATGAGATACACCACTCACAGAGATGAGGTAGACAGTCTACCGCATGATGAGGTATACAGTTCCCTTCACAGGACCCAGACATTCTGAGACATGCTGAAGGCTATTTAATAAAAATACCTAATATATAATTAATTCAATGACTATATAGTTTTATTCTGTTTTTCATGCAAGTTATACTGTGTCATTACAATACATATAGTAAATATTATATTTGAATGTCCCAAGACAGTTACTACACGAAGTGTTCAATAGCCTATACTAATTAAGACATTCTTACAAAATAAGTATAGCTTGTCTTGTGACTGAGAATTGGATTAACTAAAGCCATTAATTAGTACTTCTTTTTAGAAAAATATATGGAAGCTTTAAAGGAGAGCACTTTAATATTTTAAATGCTTTAACTTTAAGGAAATTCTTAACTTTATGCTCATTTTTCATTATATGTGAAAAGAGAAGTAGATGTATCATGGTGAAAAAAAGCCCTTTAAATAAAACTAAGTTTTGGATTGGAATCTTAGTTATACAATTTAGGTATTAACAACACAGTCTGAAATATGGTGGGATGCCTCTAGAAATTTCCAGTACCTGGTGACTAGTAAATTTGAAACAAGGTATAGGGGATTTTTTGGTGAAAGGAGAAGATACTAAAGTTAGTTGCCCTTTAGAATGAATCACGTATGAGTTGCTTAAAAACAGAAATCCCTCCACAGAACCACTAATCAGTATCTAATTGTGAGAGAATATAACTTGAGAAACAACACCAAATGGGTCCTAAAATATCCGTTCCAAATAGCCTTTGGATTCTACAAGTATTAATCACCTTGTAAAATGGAAGGAATTGTTATCTCTCCAGGTTTTTGGAAAAAATTCACTAAAGTGGTATTCGACAAAATATCTAGTCACCCATTAAGCACTATATAGATGTAGACATACGTCTTAGCACTAAGTTAACTTCCAAATATATACTTATTTGCTTAATTATACAATTAAACCCTATTTTTCCTAACGCACTTCATCTCCATGAAAATAGGGACTTTCCTTTCCTTCACTGTTGTGTCTTTGATGCCTAGCCTAGGACTGGCACTTAGTAGGCATTTATTAAATAGTTCTTCATTTAAATGGCTGAATAAATGAATCAGGCAAGGTAGCAAAAGCTAGGAATGTGGCCTTAAAACTTAGTAGCAGAGAGAATTCATGAAAAACTCTGCAGTTTATTATGAGGTTTGATGAGCGGATCTAAAATAGTTCTGCAATATTCTCATGTGAGTGAGTTCTTTCTAACAAGCCCTCTTGCTTGCTTTGGCAAGCACGCGTCACATCTTTCTCCAGGGAACTCATTCTAGAACTATCCCCTCTGACACTTCTACATGCAGAGTTCTACTCTGCACTGTAACAGATGGAGCTGTCAGAAAAAGAATACGTTGTGGATTCAGAAAAATTAAATTTTGAGAATTTGTGAATTTAGACATTTAGATATGGAGAATTATCATCACTCTACTATACATACTTCCTACTACTTGGGTTGCTACCATGATATCTACAGCAAGGTGACTTGGACTGTTTCAGTGAATTAGCACAAGATTCACCTAAGACAAACATCATACAAGAAATAGTAATATCTTCTTAATTCCAGGTGAGGATGATGCAATACGTCAAGTTTAGTGGAATTAAACTGGTGTTTCAAATTCTATACTCTTTTGATCACTGTGCTTTGGCCTGAATGCCGACATGTGGAAGTTACTATCTAGAAAAATGCTATGGACAGAACAAAATTTGGAGTCAGAACTAATTTGTGTCTAAGCCTTGCTATTCTGTTAGCTGTGTGACATGGGCAGGGTATTTAATTTCCTTGCACCTTAATCTCCCCTCTGTAAAATTGGAATATCAATACTGACTTTACAGAATTGTTGGGGGGGGGGGGCAGGTTAAACTTAACAATTGACAAGAAACAACTGTCATGGATGGAACATAGTAAGCATTCAATAGATGGCTATTGTCTTTATTAACACACTCCAACCAAGTGAAATGACTTACCCAAACTGAAAAACGTTGACATGCCTTCCCAATTAATGAATCATTTGGAAAAAGAATGTTTAGCCAATGTCACGATTACTTCAAATGTTATATGTCTCATCATCATAATTTTATAACAACAGCAAATTGTTTACATGGCAAAACAGAAAAAAAAATGACATACTTGTGAGTCAATTGTTAAAGTATTCTTCCTCCTGAATAAATATTTTGATTGAACATTATGTAAAACTACACACTGTAATGAAGTAGTTTATAGCTTTTAATGATTTCAACAGTGATGGAAGATTATTGTCTTTAGTACTCAAAAATTGCATTCATGAAGCTACTGCTACCTTATTATGCAAATGTTCCTGAAGACCTTGAGATTGCATTATCTTGTAGATGTATTATCCCTTTGATTAGTGTTTCTGGCCACTTCTTTTTGGATCTACCTCTGTTTATTGCTCTTTTAATATAGTGTCCCTGTAATCAATGAATATTGATTTAAACCCTGTTTCAGACTTTTTTTTTAAATTTCCATTTTCTTTGTCTGCTTTGAAGTTGTTTCACATGTATATAAAAGTTAGAAGTAGCGTAGAAATAGTAAGGCTCAATTCACAGGGATCTTCATTTAACAAATATATATATATATATATATATATATATATATATATATATATATATATATATATGTGTGTGTGTGTTTGTTTGTTTGTTTGTTTGTTTGTTTTTTCATCAAGTGCCTTTATCTGTCCCAAGAAATGGTCCAAATGATAATTAAATTTACAGATTCCAAAAGAAAATTTATCTAGTGGGACTCGTTCAACATCTTTTCAAAGGTGTATAGAGAAATCAAGGTGAATGACATGCCCAAAGAGCTCAGTTTATGAATATCAGAGTCAAATCATCATGCTGAATTCTTATTGCTATTATTTTGTCTATCATCTAATCAAAACCAGAAATAAATGTAATTTTGAGAGAATTTAAAAATAACAATTATGAAAATAATTTGTGTTTAACTTAGTTCATGTTAGGACAAAATAAAAAATTCAACTATTGTTACGTTATGAAAAAGAAGTATAAAATGGCAATATGATTCTTACATCTGAAAATGGAAATATGCTTTATTACAGAGTAAGAATATCAGATACAAAACTGATGACATGATTGGTTTACCAGAAAAAAGAGTTTCCAAATTTAATTAAAAAACTGAGGGTATTTAAGAAAGAAATCATAGCTAACCCCAAGGTTGTGAAGAGTGACTGTTTTCTTCCAAGTGTTTTATAGTTTGAGTGCTTACATTTATGTCTTTGATCCATTTTGTGTTAATTTTTTTCTGTACATTGTGAGATAGGGGTTTAGCTTCATTCTTTTGTATGTAGATATACAGTTTTCTCTGCACCATTTGTTAGAAAGACTATTCTTCCCACATTGAACTGTCTTGGCACCCTGGTCAAAAATCAATTAACCATAAATGCACGGGTTATTTATGAATTTTCAACTCTGTTCCATTGATCTATATGCCTGTTGTGTTATGCCAGTGCCACACTGTCTTAATTAATTATTGTAGCTTTTTGGCAAGTTGTGAAACCTAGAAGTATGAGTCTTTCAACTTTGTTCTTTTTAAATATTGTTGTGAATGTTCTGGGTCCTTGAATTTCTTTATGAATTTTAACATCAGCTTGTCAATTTCTGCAAGAAAGCCATCTGAGATTTTGATAGGGATTGTACTGAGTCTGTAGATCAATTTCAGAAGTATTGCCATCTTAACAATATTAAGATTTCCATTCAAGAACAGGAGATGTTTTTCCATTTATTTAGATCTTCAAATTTTTCCAACAATATATTATAATTTCATTTGCAGTATAGAAGTGTTGAATTTCCTTTTATAAATGTATTCCTAAGTAATCTTTTGATGCTATGTTGCAAATTGAACTGTTTTCCTAACTTCATTTTTTGATTTTTCATTGCTTGTGAAAAAAATGCAATTTATTTTGGTATATCGTCTTGTATTTTGCAATCTTGCTGAATTTATTTATTAGTTCCAATATTTGTGCACGTATGCATATGTGCATACCGTGTTTCCCCAAAAATAAGACGTAGCTGGACCATCAGCTCTAATGCATATTTTGGAGCAAAAATTAATATAAGACTCAGTATTAAATTATATTATATCATATTATATTACATTATACCCGGTCTTATGTTAAAATAAGACCAAGTCTTACATTAATTTTTGCTCCAAAAGACGCATTAGAGCTGATGTTCTGGCTAGGTCTTATTTTTGGGGAAACACGGTATTACTTGGGGTTCTCTATATGCAAAATCATGTTATGTGCAAATAGTTTCCTTCTTCCTTTCCAATCTCAATGCAAAATAAAAACAAAAACAAACAAACAAACAAAACAAACCTATGTGCTCTTACTAGAATCTCTTGTAAAATATTTACTAGAAGTGGCAAGATTGGACATATTTGACTTATTCCTGCCTGTAAAGTGAAAGCATTCAGTTTTTATGATTAAGTATGATATTTGCTCTGGGGTTTTCATAGATGCCCTTTTCTGGTTTAGTTAGCTCCATTGTAATCCTAGTTTATTTAGCATTTTTATCATAACAGGTAGTTGGATTTTGTCAAAAGGTTTTTCTGGATCAATTGAATTGATCATATAATTTTTGTCCTTTATTCTGTTAATATGATGTATTACATTAATTCGTTTTTAGATGTTAAACCAACCTTGTAGTCCTGAGATATATCACACTTATTCATGGTGTGTAATCTTATTTTACAGATTACTGATTTGACTTGCTAATACTTTGTTAAGGATTTTGTATCTATATTTATAAGATGTATTGAGCTGTAGTTTTCTTTTCTTGTGATACCTCATTTGGTTAATACTGGTCTTAAAGTATAGTGGGAAGCATTTTCTCCTTGTTTATATTCTAGACAGGTTTGTGAAGAATTGTGTTAATTATTTTGTGAATATTTGGTAGAATTTACCAGTGAAGCCAGTTGGGTCTGGACTTGATTTTTTTGGTGGGAAGTTTTTAAATGACATGGTTAATCTTTCAGTAGAGGTCTATTCAGATTTTTTTATTTTTTTATGAGTCAGTTTTTGTAATTTAAGTCTTTCTAGGACTTTGTCAACTTTATCTAAGTTATCTAACTGTGAGCATATAATTAATTGTTCATAGAATTCCCTTATCTTAATTTTTATTTCTGTAAGCTTAATAGTGATATCCACTCTTTCATTCTGGATTTTAGTATTAATAATTTGAGTCTTCTTTGTTTTTATCTTGGTCAGTCTAGCTAAAGGTTTATCAATTTTGTTGACCTTAGCAAAAAAACAACTTTTGGTTTTGTTGATTTTCTCTATTGTTTTTCTATTTTATTTATTTCCACTCTTTAGTGTTTCCCACCTTCTGCTCGTTGTGGGCTTAGTTTGGTTTTCTTTTTCTAGTTTCTTAAGGGGAAAGTTTAGGTTATTAATTTGAAATCTTTCTTTTTTACTCTAGGTATCTATAGCTATAAATTTCTCTGAGCATTGCTGAAGTTGAGTCTCTTAAGGTTTGGTATTTTGTGTTTTTGTTTTTATCCATCTCAAGATATTTTCAAGTTTCCTTTGTGACTTTTCCTTCTTTGACCCATTGCTTATTTTAGAGTATGTTATTAATTTTTACATATTAGTGAATTTTCCTAATTTCCTTCAATTATTGACTTCTAATTTCTTTCTACTATGGTCAGAAAACACACTTTGCATGATTTCAATCCTATTGAAATTTACTGAGGCTTATGTGTGTCATATCCTGGGCAATGCTCCATTTGCACTTGAGAAGAGTGCAACAACTCTGCTGTTGTGTGAAATGTTTTGTAGATGTCTAAGTCTAGCTCTGTATGTTGATGTTCAAATCCTCTATTTCCTTGTTGATCTTCTGTCTAGCTGTTTTATCTATCATTGAACATGGGGTTTAACATTTCCAATTATTATTGTTAAATTGTGTTTTTCTCTGTATGACCATAGGAGGGCTCTTTTTGGCTGTAACTTCTTCTAAACTTCCGGATGTTATGCGGTATTGCTTGTATCAGAGCTACCAGTCACCTTTTTGGTGCTCTCTACAAAGAATTCCATTGTTTTCAACAATACCCTGAGGTATGGAGTTTTACACTTTCCTTCCAAAGGCAGAGTTGTGGACCTCTTTATATTAAAGGTCTGCCTTTGCTCCTGTAGCCTCCTTGCACAGGAGCTGGAGGCAGAGACCCACTTTGCCAGGAGTGAAATGCTGCCCTGGGAGTGGACAGTGAAGAGAGGCTGCCAGACCTTAGTCTCCCTTGCTCTTGTGGCACGAACCTCTGCTCTAAGGGTGAGGGCAATCTAGGCCCTAATGTCTGGGCTTACTGCACCTGAAGTAGAACTTGGGCCCTATCAGTGGGGGCTGAGTGGGGGAAAGGGAGATTTGGTCCTCTCAGCTGTGATTATCTAAAACAGAGCTTCTGAAACTCAGCAGGGTGGGGTGGGAGGATGAGAATGCCAGCAGTCTGCCTTTCCCAGGATAAAACTGTAGACCTAGACTGGGAGCTGGGAGGAGAGGAAGCTGAACATAATTCTGGTAGAGCTTTTATAACAGAGCTGAGGTGCAAGTAATGAAGCCAGTCATGGCTCAGATTCCACAGATCCTCTCTGTTACTATAAGATTTGGTAGATTTTGTAGAATGAATGTTTCTCCATTTGTACTGTGCCCTTAGGACAGTATCCAGATACTTCAAATGATTGTGTTTGTCTGTGTTTTAATGATTTTCACCAGTTATATTGTTGTTCTGCTTGGGGAGAGGGTTTGAAGAGCTACTTACTCTATCATGCTTGAAGTTCCACCCCTATAGGATAGTAGATTAATTTTTTAACATTTTATTTTTTGTGCAGAAATCCATTTTGTTTGCCAATATATACAATATTAAATGAACAGTCTTTGTTTTAGCATATAACTGCAATGCAATTCATTTTAGTGAAGAATTACACACTTAATGATAGCTCATGACAGATGTTAAATACTCCATCAGCAGGTTGTAGTATCTCAGAACTCTTAAGTCTTATTGTTGGTCTTTCAAGATAACAAAAATCTTTCAGAAAATAATATATTTAGTTAACTTTAAATCTACTGAAATTACTCCCCCTACCCTCTTTTTTTTCTTTCAGAGTATCCAAATGGTCTAGTGGTAAGAATATTTGATTGAACTTAAGGAAGCTGGGATTTACCCAAAGTTTGCCTCTTAGGAGCTTTTGACATTGTAGAAGACATTTTACCTTGTTGGCTTTATTTTCTGTGTCTATAAAATTCAGTAGGTCACGTAGATGACCCTAAGACTCCATTTGTTTCTGTACTGATTTGAAGATTCAAATCATCTGTGTGTGTGTGTGTGTGTGTGTGTGTACTGACTTGTCTTTCTTTAAAAGTATTTTTCTTTTTATTTTTCAATCACAGTTGACATACAATACTAGTTTCAGGTTACAACATAGTGATTAGACATTGGTGTAACTTACAAATTGATTACCCCAATAAATCTAGTACCCATCTCACCATACATATGTATTACAATATTATTGACTATATTCCCTATGCTATAATTTTCACCCCCATGACTATTTTATAACTGCAATTTGTACTTCTTAATCCCTTCCCATTTTTTACCCACCCAAGAGCCCCCCCTCCCATCTGGCAACCATCAAATTGTTCTCTATTGAAGGTTGGACAATTAAGTTTGTGAACTCATACTAGAAAAAGTGCTACATACCTCATTGCTGAATATCACTATGGTCACCTTCAAAGTACTCCCCTTGGGAAGACTGATGCCAGGGCCTAGTGCACCCTTCAAAGCCATTTTGGAGCTCTTTTTCTGGAATGGCCATCAGACCTGTCATTGTAATTACCGCTGAAATCCTGAATGCCATCAAAATATCCTCCTTTCAATATTTCTTTTATCTTTGGATAAAGAAATGTCATTGGAGGCCAGATCAGGTGAGTAGGGAAGGTGTTCCAATACAGTTATTTGTTTGCTGGCTAAAAACTCCCTCACAGACAGTGCTGCGTGAGCTGGTGCATTGTCGTTATGCGAGAGCCATGAATTGTTGGTGAAAAGTTCAGGTCGTCTAACTTTTTCATGCAGCCTTTTCAACACTTCCAAATAGTAAACTTAGCTAACTATTTGTCCAGTTGTTACGTATTCATAATGAATAATCCCTTTGATATCAAAAAAGGTTAGCAACATCGTTGAAACAAGTTTGTGAACTTAATTGTCAGACTTTGTACGTATGAGTTTGTTTCTGTTTTGTTTGTTAATTTATTTTGTTTTTGAGATTCCACATATGAGTTAGGTCATATGGCATTTGTTTATTCCTAGCTGACCTACTCCACTCAGCAAAATACCCTCTAGGTCCATTTATGTTGTCGCAGATGGCAAGATTTCATTTTTTTTATGGTTCAATAATATTCCATTGTATATATGTACCACATCTTCTTTATCTATTCATCCACTGATGGACACCCAGGTTGCCTCTGTATCTTTGTTGTTGTAAATATTGCTGCAACGAAAATATGGAGCATGTGTTCTTTTGAAGTAGTGCTTTGGGTTTCTGTGCATAAATACCCCAAAGGGGGATTACTGGGTCCTTCTCTGTCTCTTGTTCTAGCCTTGACTATAAGTATTGCTACTCCAATTTTTTTTCATTTCCAGTTTCATGAAATATCTTTTTTCGTCCCTTTTCTTTCAGTCTGTGTGTGTCTTTTGATCTGGAGTAAATCTCTTGTGCACAGCATATTTAATGGTCTTTTTTTTTTTTTTTTCATCTGTTCAGTCACTCTGTGTCTTTGATTAGAACATTTAATCCCTTTACATTGAAAGTAATTGTTGATAGATATGTAGTTATTGACATTTTATTATTCATATTTTTAATTTTTTTTCTCCTTCTTTTTATGGAAGTCTTTAACATTTCTTGTAATACTGGTTTGGTGTTGATGACCTCCTTTAGCATTTCCCTGTCTGGGAAGCTTTTATCTGTCCTTCAAATCTAAATGATTGCTTTGCTGGACAGGGTAATCATGGTTGTACAGCCTTTTCCATCTTTCCATCACTTTGAATATTGTGTCAATCCCTTCTGGCCTGCAAAATTCCTGTTGAGAAATCAGTTGACAGTCTTATGGAGCTCCCTTGTAGATAACTAACTGCTTTACTCTTGCTGCTTTTAAGATTCTCTCTTTGTCTTTAGTGTTTGACATTTTAATTATGATGTGTCTTGGTGTTGGCCTCTTTGGATTTATCTTGTTTGGGATTTTCTATGCTTCCTGGGCTTGTATGTCTATTTCTTTTGCCAGGTTAGGGAAGTTTTTGGTCATTATTTGTCCAGAGAGGTTTTTAATTCCTTAATCTCTCTTCTTCTTCTGAGACCCCTGTGTGAATGTTGATATGCTTGATGTTGTCTGAGAGACCACATCATTTCTATCGTCATTTCTTTTATTCTGTTCTGATTGGATGTTTTCTGCTATCTTCTAAATTACTGATTTGATCCCCTACTGCATCTAATTTACTGTTGATTCCCTGTAATGTATTCCTTATTTCAGTCATTATATTCTTTATTTATATATCTGACTGGGTCTTTTTTATGTTTTCTATGTCCATTTTTATGTCTCCTGTCTCTTTGTTGTAGTTCTCACTGAGATCATTGAGTATCCTTATAATTAATTATTTGAACTTTGCATCTGGCAGATTGCTTTCTCCTTTGTGTTTACCCTGTTTCCCTGAAAATAAGACCTAGCCATACAATCAGCTCTAATGCGTCTTTTGGAGCAAAAATTCATATAAGACCCAGTATTTTTATATTTATATTTTTATTTATATTTATAATATGTTTATATTTATATTGATGAGACCTGGTCTTATAGTAAAATAAGACTGGGCTTATATTATTTTCTGCTCCAAAAGACGCATTAGAACTGGTTGTCCAGCTAGGACTTATTTTCAGGGAAACATGGCAGTTCTTTTTCTAGAAATTTCTTCTGTTCTTTCATTTGGGATGTGTTGCTTTGTCTCCCCATTTTGTGTGCCTCCCTCTGTTTCTATGTATTAGGTAGAGTTGCTATATCTCCCAGTGTTGGTAGATTGGCCTTAACTAGTAGATGTCTTGTGGGGCCCAGTGGTGCAATCTCCCTGGTCACCTGAGAAGGATGCTCCAGGTGTGTTCCTTGTATGTGGTTTATGCCCTCCTCTTGTAGTTGAGCCTGTATTGCTGTTTGCATGTCATTGGGAGGGATTGACCCTCAGGCTGGTTGGTTGCAAGGACTGGCTGTGACTACAGTGGAGGAATTGTTGTGCAGATGCTGACCCTACAAAGCAGGATTCACTTTAGAAGGGCTTTGGTACATGTGAATTCTGCCCTTTGGGTGTGTCATTTGTGGAGAGGGTTGGGAGGTGCTCTTGTATGGTCTAAAGTTGGCCACTGGGTGTGTTGGTTCTGGGGTCTCTTGGGAGGATCTCTATTACAGGTCAATTTCAGCCACTACCTGTGCTCTGCCTGGAGCTATTTGCTATGAGTTATAGAGTAATCTGCCGATGGTTGCTACTTGTGCTTGGCTTGGAAGTGCCTGGGAGAGGCTAAGCTGTGAACTGAGGCTGGCTGCCACTAGTGCTGGGTTTAGGGCTGCCTAACAAGAGGCATGGGGCTCACCAAAAACAGGTGCTGTTTGTCTGAGGTTTGTGAAGCTTTGAGAGATTTTCAGAAAGTCCACAAAATAAGCCAAGAAAAGCTACTGGAAGATGCTTGGGTGGGCCTGCAATTTGGGTGGGGTGGGGTTTCAGGGACTCACCAGAGCAGGGCCAGATAATTCAGTTCCTCCTTGTATGTCCCTGTCATCTTTTGAGCAATTGCCCCAGTGTTGGAGCTCAGAACAAGTGAGCTTGTGAGTGAGTAAGTCCATACACCAACCCTTTAAGATGAGTGCCTGGGATTCCAGCCACCCTCTGTCCCACTCAGCCACAGTGTCCACTGGGTTTCACAGCAAGAATTTGTGAGGATTTATTATCCCAGCACTGGAGCCCTGGGCTGGGGAAGAAGTTGAGGGTCTGGAACCCTTCACTACTCAGGGGAGATATTCCTCCCAATTCTTAAACACCACACATGGGTGTAGGACCTGCTTATTTTGTGTCTTTGCCCTTCCTACCAATCTCAATGTGGTTTCTTCTGTATGTCCTTAGTCATAGGATTTCTGTTCAGATAGAATTCAGGTGATTCTCAATGATGGTTGTTCTGTAGTTTAGTTTTAATTTTGATGTGGTCATGGCAGAAGGCAAGCATAGCATTTACCTACTCCATCTTGACCAGAACTCAAAATGGTCATCTTTGATGGTTCTATTTTTTCACTGCCTACATCCTTAAGTCCATACAATTTGATTTTATTCCTAGTTACCCTCTTGCTGTTAATCTCTCCAATGTCATTTCACAATGTAAAACAAACAAACAAACAAACAAACAAAAACAAAAAACAACTTGATGGTTTCTTGGGCATCATTTTCCTTGGCATTTCTGTAGCTTTTGATAATATTTATCTACCATAATTTAAAAACTGAGTTATGGAGACTTTCAATGATTTTTCAGTGATCACAGAAAAATCACAGAAATGAAATTATGATATACCTTCTTAATACCAAACTGATGTTTTTTCTATTGAAACAACATGCCTAAGGCAAAATGGTTCTTTGCTATATTTTACCTGGGTACTCTCTTGGAAATGAAGCTGAATATAGTAAAATCCAGTAATGCTAAAAGATCAAATTTACTCCTCAAAAAATGTTTGCTGTATCTGTGTATTCACATGTTCAGAATTTTGCTCAATTGCTACTATAGCCACAGAGAGGGTGTTGCGATCAGAATTAGAAAATATTAGAGGGACTTTGGAATAATTTCCTTCCTGGATAACTCTCAAGTGCACTAGGTTCTTCCTACTGCACATGTTAAGACTGTCAGACTGTAACTTCGGGGTATATCACATTGCTGAGTTTATGATATTTTTAGCTAGAAATCTGAGATCCATATTTTGCTATTTCAGTGCCATACACTCATGCTTAATTTCCTAGAGTATGACACATGGATACTATTCCCCCCTTATTTACCAACCATTCTCCCTATTAAGCCAAGACCAATTTTATTTTTCTGAGATACTAAGGCTGTTGAGGTCGAGGTTTGTTGAGCAGCTGTGGCTTTCCAGGGAAGTCACTCTGCTTTCTTTAAAACCCTTTTGATCTATATATATTCTTAAGGAGTTTAGTGTACAAGTCAGAGCCAACCAGAAGGCTTCACATTTACTCCTGTTGCTCCACATCCAGAGTAAGAGTCTTTTAAGACCTAATTAAATGAGTAACACTGGCTACTTTCATCTCAAATATTCTTTTGAGAAGTCTGTTCAGCAGTTACTTTGTGACTAGTCATTAGAATTCTTTTTCTGGCATGATGTTTAACTCAAATTGAGGGAAAATTGCTTAACATTCCTTGGAGACCAATTGCTTCCAACCATACTGCTTATTAAATAATTTCCATTTCTGACCTATGATTGTTACATGCACCTTCATCATCATTTCACTGAGAACAAGCACATTTTTATTTCAGCTGAGCATTAAATTCTGTAAATTAATCCTGATTCTATGGGGTTTGGTAATACTTCTTAGAAAGTGACTACACTCTACTCCCTGACTTTCACTGATGAGCAGTGAAAACCTTCACTTATTTTGACCTTGACATCCCAGAGGGGTCTTAATGGTATATGATCGGTTTAAGTCATTATAGACATTTTCAGAGTTTTCAGTTCCTTTCCCTTTCTCAATTCTTGCCAAATATTTCCAGTTGCCTTTTAAGCAGAAATTTGACACTGAATCAGAGAATTACATAGTAATTAAAGCAGTGATCTGTCTTTGAAAAGTAATCTGGATATTAATGTAGATGTTTATAAATTTGCTTGATTAATGCATGGGAATATGTCCTATCAACTATATTAGATAACTATAGATAATAATGTGATTATACTAAATTATGTGGGCACAAAATCATTTTAATTTCTATTAGATTTAACCAATGAAATTGCTTTTTTTGTAGGCAGTTTTAAATGGTTTACTCTAATGTAGTCAAAGATTTGGCCACACAAACTGAACTCTCTACCTTACAAAGGAAAAGCTTAGTAAAATGAAATTAACCCTTAACAGTCAGACACTAGGTATTTAAAATATTCATTCACCAAATTTACATAGTTTTCTATCCATAATAAATAGTCATTAGTGTCAAAGTACATTTCAGAGAAGGCCTGTCTTAGCACACCTTTTTAGAATATGTTCAGTGAACAAATACTTGTATCTAAAGTCCTGTGAGGAACCACTTAGTAGTGCTTCCTCTAGAAGGGGGAGTAGTAAAACCATCTAGATGATTGAG